>NC_057740.1:7478893-7529579 GCF_004010195.1 Chiloscyllium plagiosum
CCCCACCCCACTCCGGCCTATCACCCTCACCTTGACCTCCCTCCACCTATCGCATTTCCAACGCCCCTCCCCCAAGTCCTTCCTCCCTACCTTTTATCTTAGCCTGCTGGACACACTTTCCTCATTCTTGAAGGGCTCATGCCTGAAACGTCGATTCTCCTGCTCCTTGGATGCTGCCTGACCTGCTGCGCTTTTCCAGCAACACATTTTCAGCTCTGATCTCCAGTATCTGCGGTCCTCACTTTCTCCTCGATGGCTCTGATCATCCATAATTTTGAGCCTGTGATATTGATGTGTGGATCTAATTCGCATAAAACTGTGGGAAGAGGGAATATATTCAAATTGACGTAGTTAACGATCAAAACTTTGTCATTCACTCATGGTGCCATTCTGTTTTTGATGCAGTGATTTCTCCAGAAAGATTGCTTTCTGTCATGTGTTAATTTAGAAATGGAATAGCTCAAGTGTCTTTGCTTGTTTTAAGTTGGATGCTTTTGTCAAGTAGTTTTACCATGCGCTGACCTTTAAATGTTGAAGAGGATCTGAAAATTGTAAGAAAAAAAGTTTGTCTTGGGATGAGGCCTTGAGGATGTAATAGTAGCTCCGAGGTACTAAGATGTTAGAGAATTGAGAGTTTGAGCCCCAGGAACATGGGTGTCAAAGGTGACTTGTGTGGGTCCCTGGCTTTTCACTGACCAAAATGGGAAAGGCACCAAACATAGTGAGAGACTTGTCAAGAAAATGCTGAGGGAAGCTTAGATTGCACAAACTTCCAAATAACCTGTCTGCAAGCAATTCACCAAGCAAAACTGTCCTATGTGGCAGATTCCTCCGATTGAAACGTGCAATGCAGTCATTTTAGAATTCGTTGACTGGAATGGGAGAAAGTCATCCTTGGTCCTGAGGAACTGCTCAAGAAAAAGAATCCAAACAAAAAGTTTTGTATACTTTGCTTTTCGAGGAGCCAACCCTAGTTTCACAAGTTGTCTCTGCTATCTGCTGTAGGTGATGGAAGATAGAATTAACGGAACAAATACTGGGAGCTTGGCAGTCTGACTCCTAGAATTCAAATAATATTTTACAAAGGGCAATAGTATGCTTCAACACTACATCTGTGTTATAGTGTAATCCATGCCCACCTTACAACTATGGTTGATGCAGTAGTGATGCCAATGTACTAATCACTCCAGTCAAGCTTAGGTTTCTGTAGTCACTGGATTGATATAGACAAACAAATTTATTGATTGCATCTCTCAAAACGCTCTTGTTACATTTAGATGTCATTGCAATTCAGTAACTGAACTATTCATAATATTCTGCAAGGTATTTGCTGAACTTACAGGCAATTATCCTTTTTAGACAGCCTCTTTGTCTCATGAGCCAATCTTGATCTCATTTTCATCCAGTACCATTATTCACACCCAGTCAACGTTTGAAAGTTCTTGCCTAATACGGTCAAAATTAGCCTTCCTCACATTTAGATCTTCAACTTTAATATCTGGTCTATCCATTTCCACAAATATTTTTAAAACTAATAGAATTTTGATCATTTGCCCCCAAGATTCTCCCTCACTGAACCTCAGTCACTTACACGGCCTTATTTCCTAAGGCGTGGTCAAGTTTTCCTCCTCTAATAGGTGCATTCACATATTGAATAAGATGTTTCTTTTTTCAGAACGCTTAACAAATTCTTCTCTGTCCAAGCCCTTCACGCTATGGTAGTCCCAGTCTTTGGAAAGTTAAAATCCCCCACCATTACTCCCCTATTATTCTTGCAGATAACTGAGATCTCCTTACAAACTTGATTTCTCAATTTCCTGCTGACCGTTGAGGTTCTATAATGCAATCCCAATAAGGTGATCATCCCTTTCGTATTTCTCAATTCCACCCCAATAAATTCACTGTATGTACTCTCTGAAATATCCTACCCAGGTACAGCCGTAATGTTCGCACCAACCACCCCCCCCCCAAGTCCTTCCTTTCGCATCTATACCCTGGGGCATTAAGCTGTCAGTCCTGTCCATCCCTGAGCCATGTCTACATAATAACTGTCATATCCCAGATTCTTGGTTCCAGCCAAGCCCAGAGTTCATTTACCTAACCTGTCAGGCCTCTTACATTGAAATAAATATATTTCAATTAATTAGTCCTACTTTGTTTTCTGCTTTGCTCCTGCTTGCCTTGACTGAGCTTGAAAACGACCTTTCCCTACTGCTTCCTCTTAGTTAGCTAATGCTTGATCCATGCCAATTGATTATCCAATATCTCTGCAAATGAAGCTACTTGCGCATGGCAAAAGCCTGTCTGTAGAGTCTTTTAACAGAGAAGGCTGTTGTGCTTCATCTGTATATAATTCTGGCTGACCAGGAAGCTGTCCTGCTCTTACCATGTGCCCATGGTTCACTCGAGCTTTTAGTTTGTATGGTAATGTTTTGTGTGACACTTTGTTGAATGTGTTTTGAAACTCCAAATTCCATATTAATTGAATCTCTTTATACGCTCACCCTGCTTGTTGCAACCCTAAAGAAGTTTAATAAATTTGTCAATGGCGTCTTTTTCAGAAAATGGTGTTGACTTTGCTGGATTGTGTTGTGACTTTTAAAAAGTCCTGTTTGCTTTTGCCAAAATTGTGTGGTATTTGTCTCTGTAATGGCTGTTAATGCACTTTGCAAATCATAACATTTAAATACTGATGTGATAAAGTACTTGTATAAATTGAACCATTTCAGCAATATCTGTGTACAATGAAAACCAATATTTTTGGACTTCTGTATACTGTTCTGCAAAAGCTGTACACCTTGGCTGTTCTCCTTTTTTAAAAGACCTGTGTTTGTTCTTATTTTTACTGTTTACTGAATGATTTTAACTACCATGCATCTTGTATCTTCCCACAAATACTTTGCGGGGTGGTGGAGAAATGTTTCTGTTTCCCATCCTGTAGAAACTTGTTTTGAATTTGTTCCTTACCTACAGGGAGCCACATCAGTGTCACAAGGGTTAACAGCCCTATGGGGAATGTGGCAAGTCAGCTGCAGTAGCCAGTTGGGAATATTTAACTGAGGCAGTCATCACCAGCTGAGTATACAGGGCAAGGGAATATTTGTGAATTTTTTTTTAAAAATGCTAATATGGTGTGTGTGATTCATTTATTTGAAACTAACTTACCAGTCTGTCTAAAGAGTAGCCTTTTTTTTTTAAGCTGATAAATATTTTTAACCTGATCCTAAATTTGAAGATTTTATATTTCTTTAATTAAATTGCAGTTCAGCTATATAACATTTTATCATTCCTGTCTTCAGGAAGCTCACCTGTTACAGCTGCATGTTTTTGAATTATTGCTTTATTTCTATCTTTGTACGGTTGTCTTAAATACTTAGCACTTCTCCATCACGCATTATTGGCAATCCTTTGATCTGTTTCTGTCTCACCCAGAACACTAATAACGGTCACTAATTATATATTACATGATCTTGATTTTCTGCTATTCTTCATTCTCCTAAATGTTTCAGTATCCTCCAGCAGGATTTACTATTTCATTCTTCTCCCCATCTTTCTTCAATGTACCACCTGAGAGGCATTTCTATCCTAATTCTGGTCGTACCTACTGGAGTGTACGTACATGCTTTCTTCAGTGGCATATCTGTGAGATTTATCATTCAACTAAATAAGGATGTAGCTTGGAACTTTATACGTTCAAACGTTCAACTGCACACTGTGCTTTTGTCACACTTGTTCCATCATCAGGATCTCAATTTCTTCTCTCACAAACATGGTTCATCTTTGCCCACCACCACCTTCATATGAACCTCACCCTTACTTTCATGCACCCTCTACTATCTTCACTTATCAGAAGTTGTAACCCCTGTTACCTTTATTTTGACATTTGAGTTCTTCAATCCACATAAGACACAACTTGGCGGCAAGGTGACGCAGTGGTTAGCACTGCTGCCTCTCATCACCAGGGACCTGGGTTCGATTCGCTCTTGCTAATTTAATTTCCACGACATGGAGTTTGCACATTCTCCCTGTGTCTGTGTGGGGGTGCTCTGGTTTCCTCCCACAGTCCAAAGATGTGCAGGTTGGGTGAATTGGCCAAGCTAAATTGCCCAGTGTTCAGAGATGTGTAGGTTAAGTGCATTAGTCTGGGGTAAATAGGGTAGCGGGATGAGTCTTGGTGGGTTACTTTTTGGAAGGTTGGTGTGGACTTGTTGGGCCGAAGGGCCTGTTTCCATACTGCAGGGATTCTAAGTTCTATTCTAAAATGCAACAACATTTATTAGCTGCTGAATTCCTCTGATCTCAGAATTTGCACGCTTTATACTTCCACACTGTCCTTGGTCTTTAAGCCAATAGCATGAATGACATTGGATATTCAAGTTACTTTGTTTTTTTGCTTTACTGCCCATCAGCATTTTCCCCCTCAATCCAAGACCATATACAGTTTTTGACCTAGTTTTTGAAAAGTATGATTATTAAGCCTTTTTTATGTAATCGACCCCTGCACTCCGCACAAAAGTCACTCCATTGTAATCTCTTACTTTCACAATATGTTTTCTCATCATCAATTCATTAACCAGAGGAAGTGATCTTTCACTCATTTCCTACTCGACCTCTGGTAGAATCTCCTTTAGTATTTTTTTTGCTTGAGTAATTGCTGTTCTTTGCAGTACTTTTTAAACATTTTGACCAAATCAAATAACTTTTTTAATAAAAACTGAATCTTTGCTGTTTAGTGTATCTATGCCCCAAATGATTTTAAAAAGCTCCATCATCTCTCAACCTCCGATGGACCAGTGAAAAAAGTCCCAGTTTCTCTAGCTTCTCATCATAAGTCAAACCCTCCAGTACAGGCAGCATTCTTATAAATCTTTTCTATACCCTCTCCTATTTTGCAATTTCCTTCCTATAGCAGAGTGACTAGAATTGTATACAGTATTCTAGGTTTGGCCTCATTGACTTGTCGTGTACAACCTCAACATGATGTCCCAACTCCTATACTCAAATATCTGACCAATAAAGGCAAAACTCGATCAAGTTCATGAGACATGATTTCCCACGAATAAAGTCATGTTGACTATTGCTAATCAGTCCTTGTCTTTCCAAATACATGTAAATCCTGTCCCTCCGAGTTCCCTCCAGCAACTTGCCCACTCCACCCATGTCAGGCTCACCAGTCTATAGTTCTCTCGTGTTTCTTTACCACCTTAAATAGTGACACCACTTTAACCAACCTCCTGTCTTCTGGTATCTGGCTTGTTACTATCAGTGGACCCAGCAATGACTTCCAATAGCTTCCCACAGAATTCTGGGATACACCTGATCAGGTCCTGGGGATTTATCCACCTTTACGTGTTTTAAAACATCCAGCACCACCATCTCTGTAATATGGACATTTTTCAAGATGTCACCATCTATTTCCACGCATTCCGCATCTTCCATCGCCACCTCCATGGTAAAGACTGATGCAAAACACTTATTTTGAATCTTCCTCATCTAATGAAGAAGATTGATCAGGGAAGAGTAGTTGATGTGATCTATATTGACTTAAGTAAAACGTTCAAGGTTTGTCGTGGTAGACTGGTTAGCAAAGTTAGATCACATTGGAATACTGGGAGAACGAGCCGATTGGATACAGAACTGATTCGAAGATAGAGGATGGTGGTAGAGGGTAGCTTTTCAGACTAGAGGTCTGTGATTAGTTGTGTGCCACAAGGATCAGTGCTGTGTTCACTGCTTTTTGTCATTTATGTAAATGTTTTGGATGTGAACATAGGAGGTATGGTTAGAAAGTTTGTTGATAACACCAAAGTTAGAGATGTGGTAGACAGTGAAGGGCACTTCAGTGCAGCAGGATCTTGAACAGATGAACCAATGGGATGAGGAGTGGCAGATGGAGTTTAATTTAGATAAATTTGAGGTACTGCATTTTGGAAAGGCAAATGAGGGCAGGACTTAGACTTCATGGTACGTTCCTAGGGAGTGTTGCTGAACAAAGAAACCTTGGAATGCAGGTTCATTGTTCCTTGAAAATGGAGTACAGGTAGAAAGGGTAGTTAAGGTGGTGTTTGGTATGTTTCCTTTATTGGTCAGAGCATTGAGTATTGGAGTTGGGAGGTCATGTTGCGGTTGAACAGGACATTGGTTAGGCCACTTTTGGAATATTGTGTGCAATTCTGGTTTCCCTTCTATAGGAAGGATGTTGTGAAACTTGAAAGGATTCAGAAAAGATTTACAAAGATATTACCAGCGTTGGAGGGTTTGAGATGTAGGGAGAGGCTGAATAGGTCCGGGTTATTTTCCCTGGAGCACCGAAGGCTGACAGATAACCTTGTAGAGGTTTGTAAAATCATGAGGGACATGGATAGGGGAAATAGACAAGGCCTTTTCCCTGGGGTGGGAGAGTCCAGAACTAGAGGGCATAGATTTAAGGTGAGAGGAATGATTTTTTTCACGCAAAGGGTGGTATGCATATGGAATGAATTGCTAGAGGAAGTGGTGGAGGCTGGTACAATTACAGCACTTAAAAGGCATCTGGATGGGTACATGAATAGGAAGGGTTGAGAGGGATATGTGCCAAGTGCTGGCAAATGGGACTATATTAATTCAGGATATCTGGTTGGCATGGGCTATTTCCCTGCTGTACATCTGTCTCTTAAGTGTGCTAAATGCCGCATTAACAATTCTGTCTCCCTGTATTGCAACTATGTACCTGAACCTGTAGGTCTGTTAGTTTGACAACACTCCCCAGGGCCCTACTATTAACTGTTAACTGTGCAAGTTCTGCCTTTTTTTCTGTCTTACTAAAATGTAACACCTCTTATTTATATAAATTAAATTCCACCTGCCACTCCTTGGCGTATTGGCCCATCTGATCAAGGTCCAGTTGTACTCCTGAGATAACCTTCACTGTCCAGTGCATCATCACCTATGTCTGTCATTCTAAAAACTTACTAACCATGTTTACTGTATTTTCATCCAAATCATTTATATAAATGTCAAACAACAGTGAGCCCAGCACCAATCCCTGCAGAATACTGTTGGTCACGGACCTCCAGTCTGAAAAAATGTCTATTAACTGTTAAAGTACCCCTAACCAAATAAACATTTGTACTGGTTCTGTTACTTCTTTTGAGCATTTCCCCATTCAATTCTCATTTAAACATCAAGTATGCTTTTTTTAAACTAAAATAACACAGTTAAGTCAGATCTTTTACTTGCCCTTTTCCCTGGCATTTTGTTTCTGTTGTCTGTATGGTCTGGCTGTAAATTACACCCAAATACTGCGTTCTTACAATTGAATCTATATTGATGCACTGAGCTAAAGGTTAGATGTCGAGTAGTGTGACCTTTTTTAAAAGTGGTTCAATTTGATAACTTTTTTTAGACCATTTGACAATAAAACACAAATGTTGTTTAAAATATTCTTATTATGTATCTTATTTCTTCAAAGTTTATTAAATTCTACACCATATGGATCAATTAATCATGGGATCAATTCCAGGCTTCATTTGGTTATTTTTTTGGAAGCTTGATTCTATCGGGCCAGAATGTACAAATTGAATGAAAATGGCACCTCACTGCCTGGCTCCTCATTCAAATAGTGTACGTTGAAGAGCATGACTTTCGTGTGCTTTGCATACTCATTACAGATTTGGTTATACCACGGCAAGTTATTGTTTCTGCAATTTAGTGAAAAAACCTTTTTAAACAGCTTGATAAATTTGATTTGTTGTTCTCACAGGTTCCATATGTTCAGTAGCAGTCAGTGCACTGTTTTGTATCTCAAGTTACAGCAAGTCCCCGTAACCAAAATGGGCGATGTTAAGTCTAATGAATTGCAGTTACTGTTTATTCACCAGATTATGACAGATTTATTTTTCCTAACATTATTTTAAATTTGATCAATTTCTTATCATGAAATAGACAAACTACATTCTAGATTTTGAAAGTTAGGATTTCTGAGCCAAATAGGTTATTCACCATGTAAAACAGAGCATCATGTTAAAAATTCCGAGAGCCCCAAGTTTAATGGTTTTTAACAGTGTGAATGGGATGTTAAAATGTTCAATTTTATGTCAAATGTTTATTGTACCATGTAAGTTGTATCTGCAAAGACTGCAGCAGACTGTACACTCTGGATGCACAAGCTATCTGTGGCAGTAACTTCTTGATTTCTGCTTTTAGCTGCGTGTGAATGCCCAAAGTTGCTGTCAGCTTTGCACAGCCATGCTGATCAATGCTAAACTTTGCTGTCAGTGGAACCACAAATTCCTTTTCATAGTGTTGATGCGATAAGTTGAAAATTTTTCTTAGTTGACAATTTTGCGCAATCTCTATTTGTGATTTAAAATAAAAACATCCTTTCTGGGCTTAATAAATTAACTCCAGATATGTGGTACTGAAGCTTTGAATTCCAGCTCCATTCTGACTGATGCAGTAGAAAACATGATTCAAATTAAAAATTTAGTTCAGGTCAGCAGTGGTGCATTTTTCTGTTAGCTGTAATATCTGCCACCAACTCACGTTCCTTTCCAGTAATGGAATCGATCGGGATTTTAAATGTGATTGAATGTTACGATTATGTGGCATTAAGTTGAAAGCCAACATTTTCTGTTGTTACTATGAGGGACATTGATGAACCAGATGTGAATGTTATTGTACAAAAACCAAAAGAACTGATGCTGTAAATCACAAACAAAACAAAAATTGCTGGAAAAGATCAGCATCTGTGGAGAGAAATCAGAGTTAACATTTCGGGTCAAGTGATCCTTCCTCAGAATTCCCCCTTCCTGAGTTCTGAGGAAGGGTCTCGTGCCACAAAATGCTAACTCTGAGCTTTTCTAGCAAATTCTGCCTGTCTGTGAAAATTATTGTGTTTGATAATCTAGCATTTTAACTGAACAGATAACTGTTATAAAACATGAGACAGGAGCAGGAGTACACAGTGTAGCCTGACATGCCTTTTTCCTCTTGTGAATGAGTGAGTACACATTGAGAAAACAAAGAATGATTCTTAGCTGGTGTTGGTAGAGAAGATAGTGAATGGTGCCCCACCCCCCCACCAGTTAGAGTGATAAATATTGTCTTGGTAACAGTACTCACCTGGGGTAGTGTGTACAATCTTAGCCTCCTTATCTAAGGAAGTACATGTAAACCATCGAGGGAATGCAATAGAGATTCACCAACCTGGATTGGTTGGATTGTGTTCTGAGGAAAGATTGAGGAGACTGTCTGTATTCACTAGTCATGATTCGGAGATGCCGGTGTTGGACTGGGGTGTACCAAGTTTAAAAATCACACGACACCAGGTTATAGTCCAACAGGTATAATTGGAAGCACACTAGCTTTCGGAGCGACGCTCCTTCATCATGTGATTGTGGAGGGCTCGATCGTAACAGAATTTATAGCAAAAATTTGCAGTGTGATGTAACTGAAATTATACATTGAAGAAATTATACAATCAATTCTTCAGTGTATAATTTCAGTTACATCACACTGCAAATTTTTGCTATAAATTCTGTNAAAGCTAGTGTGCTTCCAATTAAACCTGTTGGACTATAACCTGGTGTTGTGATTTTTAACTCTGTATTCACTAGAGTCTCAAAGAATGAAGGGTGATGTCATTGATGCTGAAAACATATTTGCAGGGAGTGAAACAGTTGACGTAGAGGAGATATTTTCCCTGCTTCAAACTAAGAAAACATGTCAAGGCAAGTAGACCATTTAAGATTCTGATGAAGGTATGGTGTATCTTTGGAGTTCTCTCTACCCCAGAGACCTGTCAACAATCAATCATTAAGCATGTTCAAGATGCACATCTATAGATTTGTGGAGACTACTGATACCATTGGATGTAGCAATAGTGTGGGAGAGTGGCACTGAGGTTGATGATCAACCATGATGTAACTTAAGGGTAGAATAAGCTTGATAGGATGAATGGCCTACTCATGTTCTTCTGTTTCTAATAACGTCAGGAGGAGGGGGAAAAACATTTGAGAGAAAGGAAGGAACATTGGCATTGTTGTATATTATTGCATCTGAGATGAAATAGCAGAATGCAAATGACTAGCCTTCAGAAAGAAAACTGATTATACTGGAGCTATGTAGTTAGATATTATAGTGTAATGAATTGGCAAAAATATGATCCATTCTTTTGTTTTTGTTTTTCTTTTTTGCAGGCTTCTTCCCAGGCAGTTCTCAAGGATGTGATGCATTTCTTCGGCACAAAATGACTCTTATATCGCCTTCCATACTGAAGAAGTACAGCATTCCCTTTGATAGGGTAGGTTATTTGTGGTGTTAGGCGAGACTTAGCATCCCAGGCAACTGTTGTTACTTCGATTATATCAGTATGCAGATACTGATGTATAACATATATGTTATATATGTAATATATAAGCAGAAAACAAATGCCATATTAATGTTTTTGTGAGATGTAGCACAATTGATGTCATTTAATATGGTTGAGTTACTGTATAAGAGAAGTACTTTGTTTCTGTGAAAGTTTGATTCGTAACATATTTAATAGATTTTTGTAAGTAGAACAATGTAATGAAGAAAATGATTCAGTTGTCAGAGACATTTCAATTTATAACCTTAAAATATATCAGGAAAGTGGATATATTTAGCTCCATTGTTAAAGTTAACAAGACAATATCCAAATATTTCTGCCATAGAAGCATCAGGCGACTAGGGGCTTGTTCATAAAAGACACATTAGCACAACCAGCAACGTAAATTCTGGTAAACCAAGGATCCCCAAATTGAATTTAGTCAATCTTTCATAGAATGTAGGAAAGCTCATGATGTATTATTTTGTAGAATGTCTGTCTGTTTTCTGAAAGTTGTCCAATTCAGTTAGGTCTCAAGTAATTAAAATATTTTGTTTTGTTAATTCCATCCAAGAACTCTAATAGAAGGCCTGAAGCTTTGTCATTGATGGCATTTAGCTCACAAATTACTTTCCTTATGAATTTACTTCTAGCAGGACACATCAACACCAAGGCCATATCTTGTTTTTTTTTTATTCATTCATTCATGAGATGGGTTTTATGGCTGGGCCAGCATTTACTGCCATTCCAGATTGACTTTGAGACAGTGCTGGTGAGCTGCCTTCTTGAGATACTGCAGTCTATCTGTGTAGATAGAGCCACCATGCAGTTTCAGGAGAAGTTCCAGAATTTTGCAGCACTGAAAAAGGTGATATCTTTCCAAATCAGGATGATTTGTGGCTTTGAGGGGAGCTTGCAGATGCTGGTTGTTCCCATGTATCTGCTGCCCTTGTTCTTCTAGATGGCAATGGTCATGGGTTTGGAAGCTGCTGTCTAAGGAGCAGTGTTTTGCCATTTTCCTCCCACTTTCTGACCTTACGATGCAAGAAAGCTCGTTGATGAAGCAGTTGAAGGTGTTTGGGCCTGAGGAACCCCTGCAGAGATGTCCCGGAGCTGAGATGACTGACCTCCAACAAATACAACCATCTTCCTTTGTGCCAGATATGACTCCATTCCACCTGCCCTGAATTCACATTGACTCTCTTTTGGCAGGGGCTCATTGAGCATTTGGTCAAGTCAAATGTGGCATTGATATCAAGGGCAGGCGCACTAACCCCTCCTTCAGCTTTTTTTTTTTACTCATTCTTGGGATCGAGGGCGTTGTTGGATAACCAGCGTTTATTGCACATCCCAGCAGCCAGTTAAGAGTCTGCAATATTGCTGTGAAGTCACATGTAGGCCAGACCAGGTAAGGAAGGACATTAGTGAACCAGATGGGTCTTCCAACAATCGACAATGGATTCTTGGTCATCACAGACTCTTGATTCAAGATATTTATTGAATTCAAATTCCACCATCTGCAGAAGCAGGATTCGAACCCAGGTCCCCAGAACATTACTTGGGTCTCTGGGTTAAGAGGCCAGCAAGAAAACCACTAAACCATTGCCTCCCCCTAAGCTTCTTTTGAGGTCAGCAGTTGAATGGCCTGATGGAATCCAAACTGAACATCCTGAGCAGATAATTGCTGAGCAAGTACCGTTGATAGTTCTGCTAATGACATTTTTCGCCGTTTTACTGATGATTGAGTATAGACTGATAGGGCTGTAATCGACCAGATTATATTTATACTGCATTTTATGCACAAGATTATTAGACAATTTTCCATGTCAAGTAGATGCTAATATTGCAGCTGAACTGGAGCACCTTGGCTTGGCGTACAGCAGATTCTGGAGCACAAGTGTTCAATACCAATACTGGAATCTTGTCAGTGTCCATGGCCTTGTCAGTGTCCATGGCCTTGTCAGTGTCCATGGCCTTGTCAGTGTCCATGGCCTTGTCAGTGTCCATGGCCTCCAAATGGTTTTTGGTAATGTATGGAGTGGTCTGAATTGGCTGAGGACTGGTATCTGTGATGCTGGGGATCGCTGGAGGACTCCAAGATGGATCATGTACTGGGCACTTCTAGCTGAAAACTGTTGCAAATACTTCATTAATGGAGAAATTTTTGTCTTTTGACCATGTCACTAAGCACTCAATCTCTTTCCTGTACTCTGTCTCATTGTTGTTTGAGACCAGACCTACAACGGTGGTGGTGTTAGCAAACTTGAAGTTGGGCTGGAATTTGGCCATCGCCGCGTGTGTATAAGGAATACAGTAGGGGGTTCAGCGTGCTATCTTGCAGGACACTGGTTTTTGAGGATTATGTGGAGGAGATGTTCTCGCCTTTTCTTACCAATAGTGGTCTGTGGGTCAAAATGATGAGGATCCATTTAGAGAAGGAGGAGAGAGACCTAGATCTGAGTTTGGAGATGAGTTTGTTTGGAAATATGATGTTGGTGGGGGTATCTATAATTAATAAGTAGGAACTTGATGTAGGTATCCTTCTTATCCAGATGTTTCAGAGATTAGTTACGGCCAGGGAGATGGCAGCTGCCGTGAACCTTTTGCATCATAAGACAAATTGCAAAGGAGTAAGGCAACCTAGATAGCTGGAGTTGATGTGAGCCATGACTAACCTCTCGAATCACTCCATAATAATGGAAGTCAGAGCCATGGGGCAGTAGTCACTGAGGCATGCTGCATGTTTTTTCCTTTGCACTGGGATAATGGTGGCCATCTTGAAGCAGGTGGGGACTTCAGATTGAAGTGTGGAGAGATTAAAGATGTCAGTGAATATTGTTGCCAGCTGATCCGTACAGAATCTGAGTGCACGGCTGGGTACTGAATCCAGGACAGAAGCTTTCTGTGGGTTCGCTTTCAAGTAGGCTGATCTGATGTCTGCAGCAGTGACTGTGGTTAGAAGTACATCTGAGAATTTTGGGACAGGTGATATCGTTTCACTGACTTTTTGTTTCATGCTAGTGTAGAATGCATTGAGCTCATTGAGTAGGGATGTATTGTTGCCTGTAATTCTGTTTGACTTCATGTTGTAGCTGTTCTGTCATGTATGCTTTACCACAAGTGACAGGTGTCCGTGTGGTTAGTCTGGGTCTGAAACTTAGTTTGATATTGCCTTTTGGCACATCTGATGGCTGTGTGAAGGTTGTACCTGGATTTCCTGTGTAGGTCAGGGTTGCCTGACTTGAATGCCTCAGAGCTGGAAATGTGTTGCTGGAAAAGCGCAGCAGGTCAGGCAGCATCCAGGGAACAGGAGAATCAACGTTTCGGGCATAAGCCCTTCTTCAGGAATGAGGAAGGTTTGTCCGTTCACTTCCACTTATTGATTTCATTAATTAAGCCCTCAGCTTCTCTAAAGTTGATGCAGACAGCTCTCAACAGCATTCTTTTAGGTTAGATTGCAAGTCAGTATGGTGCTTATTACTGATAATGAGCATGGACTTGATGGAGACCACTGGTCTTGTTGGCCAAGTTCTTTTGATGTCAGATTTTAGCAAGCACACAAAATTATTGAATTGTACACCCTGGTCATAAATGAACATAATAATATCACTTCATGTTGCCAGATCATTAAGTTATGAATTGCCTAGTTTTACAAATTTGCAATATTCATTAAAGCTGTATTTTCACTCCATAATATTATGATATATCTGTCACCATCTAGCCTTGAAGCATATTTTTTGTTGAACGTCAGTGAAATCTTCATTTGCCACTCTCTCCCTTTCCATGCCACAATTTTAAGTATAACAAATGCATTTAAAGTAGAATTATTTTTACACAAAACAGAAGTAGATGAGATAGCAACAACCTATGTCCATGCACATTCAGAAAGGGTCAAAGACTCTTAAATGCATTCCGAAAGCCTATATTGTTGGATGCTAAGGACAAAAACTTCTTCAGAGTGTAATACTGCTTTCTAGAATCACTGTTTCTAGATCAAACTAATAACTGCCATATAGTACCCAAATAGATTCAGTAGTCTGGCACTTCCAGCTAAGCAGTCACTTTTCCTTCAAACAGACATATATACATACAAATGTTAAAGCAAGGAGTTTAAAGGAACAATGTATTTTCAATTGTCACTATTATTGATGAGAACCAAAAATGCTAGAAACATTCAGCAAGTCAAGTAACAGCTATGGAATGAGGTAAATAGTAAATAAAGGATAATATGAGACAGGAGTTAAATGGGATAGGGTGTGTCACAAAGCTTGTCCTTTTTTTTCTAAAAGCTGTTCCTTGGCTCAAGGAAACTTTGTCCTTGACTTTTTTTCAGAGGGGCAATAAACCAGGCCAGGCTCTGATCAGTCTGGTTTGGTACAGAGGTGAAAAGGATTTTGAGAGGCCTTTTGTTTATAAGTAAATAGTTGAGACTTCAGGCCAAAGTGGTCATGTTTTAGAAGTGACCTGTATAATAAAAGAGGAGTGGCCAGCTCTCTAGCTGAGCCGGGCACTTTTAGTTCAGCCTTGAATGATTTGGAAGTTCAACAAGGAGCTGTATGGAAACCCTCTTTCTCTTTTCTGCACTCCAACTTCAACCTGTATGAGTGTGTTCCGGTTGTACTGGTTTTTAAAGGGAGTTTGCTTATTGGGACTGTTGTGTTTATTCAGAACAGCATGATTAAGTCTAGTTGGATAGGCTGAGTTCTGTTCTTTGTGGTTCTTCATGTAATTCTGTGAATAATTTTTTATCTGTTTTAAAATCTAGTAGTCAACCTAACTATCTTACTCCGGGTCATTTTCACTATACACTTACCAAAACAAATTGCAAAGTTATGGTCTGGGGCTGTCTGTTTAAGAATGTTTTGAGTTGTCTGGTCGAGTCCATAACAGATGGAACAACAGTTTTATACATAATCCAATATTACATTCCATTTACTTCAGATTATTATCTCCCACAATATACCTAAACATGAGATAGCTTTAGCAAAGGCTGCCAAGAATGTGGTCCATCTGGGACACTTAATGCCCTGGGAAAGGAATAAGGTTACAGAAGTATCCCAGCTGCTTGTCTTTCAATCTTGTTTTATTTAAGGTATTCATTGTCAGAAACGTATGAACAACCACTTTGTTGGTACAAAGGGTAGGCATGATGCTAAGAAAGTTATTAACATGTTGGCTGGCCTTTTTGGCACATTTTGAAAGTTGGTGCCATGTAAGAAACATAAAATAATTAGAACAAGGCTTTCACTTCATCCTTGCTGATAGTGTAATCCAATAAACCCTGTCCCTTGCTTTCCTCAAGGCCCTGAAAATGTTTCTGGACAAATATTTATCCAATGCCCTTATGAAAATTGTTGAACCTGCTCCCATACCTTTAACGTTTTCCATGTCACATTGATAAGCTGCTTAAAACCTTCCCCCACCCTCCTCCCTGACCTATCACCATCACCCTCACCTTGACCTCTTTCCACCTATCACATTTCCGAGGCCCTTCCCCCAAGTCCCTCCTCCCTACCTTTTATCTTAGCCTGCTGGACAAACTTTCCTCATTCCTGAAGAAGGGCTTATGCCCGAAACGTCGATTCTCCTGTTCCCTGGCTGCTGCCTGACCTGCTGCGCTTTTCCAGCAACACATTTTCAGCTTTGATCTCCAGCATCTGCAGACCTCACTTTCTCCTTGAATGCCTCAGACCTGGACTTCAGTAAGGATAAGATCTCAGTTAATCCATGGTTTCCAGGGAACATTTGGATTAACTACTTTGGCGCCCAGTCTTCCACACATTTACTAATGAAGTCTGTAACAGTGGTGGCATACATTTTTAGGCTGTTTGCTAAGTTTTTGAATATTGACCAGTCAACCCACTCTAAGCAGTCCCATTGAAGCCCTTCCATTGAATCAGGCCAACACTGCACTACTTTCCGTATTGGGTCCTCACACTTCAATTTCTGTTTGTAAATAAGAAGGAGCAGTACAGCGTTGTGATCTGATTTTCAAAAATGTAGATAGGGGATGGAGCCAGAGGGTTCTTTGAACTTTGTAGCCTCATCTTTTGCTCTGATGTGTTGGGTTTCCCCAAAATTGAGGATTGGGATGTTTGTGAAGCTGCCACCTCCAGTGAGTTGTTTCATTGTCCTCCACTGTTTGTGATAAGATGTGGCAGGACTGCAGAACTTAGAACTGATCTATTAGTGGTGGAAATGTTTACCTCTATCTTTCACTGCTTACTTTGGCAGACAAGTAATCCTGTATTGTGGCTTCATCTGGATATCCCTCATATTTAGATCATGCCTGATGCTACCCCTGGCATGCCAGCCTGCACTCTTCATTGAACCACGATTGATTTCCTGCCTTGATGGTCATGGTAGAGTGGGGCATATGCTACACCATGCGATTTGCATATTTTGCTGCTGATGACCCACATTATCTCATGGGTGCCTATTCTTGTTAGATCTTTTCAAAGTCTGGCTCAGTTGCTGTGGCGATAGTGCCATACAGCATAATGGGGGACATTCTCAATGTGAAGATGGGACTTTGCCTTTATAAGAACTGGGCGATGCAGTCTCACCAATACTGTAATTGACACATCTACCGTTGGCAGGCATATTGATGAAGATGAAGTCTAGTATGCCTTTCACTCTTTTTGGTTCTCTCAGGACCTGCCATATGCTCAGTCTAGCAGCAATGACCTTAAGAACTCAACCAGTTCTGAAGAATCACAATATCACACTTGAAACGTTAACCCTTGTTTCTCTCTCCACAGATGCTGTCAGATCTGCTGAGTTTTCCTTCCACTTTGTTTTTATTTCAGATTTCCAGTATCTGCAATTTTTCCCACTTATTGTTTAAATGCCTATAGATTACCATTAACCCTTTGTACCATGGACTGCATCAGAATAACTGTGGTGAGTGCAATGCAGTTCAAGGGATTGTTTCCCAGAAATCCTTTTCAGAAAATCTAGGAGCGAAAGATGTTGAAGATATTCTATGTCAAATTAACAATAAAACAGGCATCTTTTAAAAAGTGCCACAGCATGTTGTGCACAAAACTAGAGAATTCTCTAGCATCGTTTGAATCTCAAGAAGTAGTCAGAGAATATTTATTCACAGTTCATCATTATTGCAATCTTTCTGGATAGAATAACAATTATGGCTCTGCACTCAAGAAACATTCTTGTGTTAAACCACAAGAGAAACAAATTAGAAATGCATATTAGTACCACTGGTACCCCAGGCTGTTGTGCATCATCACCACAGGTGGAGGAATCACCCAACAGTACGGTATTTTCGGTTCATTTTTGGGACAATTGTATTGTTAGCAGAGCTTTCATTTACCATCCATCCTCTTGAATCCAGTTCAGATTCCACCATCTTCAGTAATTTGCTTCTATTTATTTATCTTTGCTGGCGTTCACTGCCTATTCCTCAAAAAGGCACTTTTATATATCTTTGAGAAATAGAATTGGTAACTTCAAAACGGTTAGATTTCTAACTTCTCCCAGATGAGATGATATTTGAAAATCAGTTTCTCCGTGATCAGATGACACCTGAATCGATACTGCACTTTTTGTTTTTATTTCAGACTTCCATATTTTTTGTATATTCCTTAAATGTGTTTGATGTGGTAGGCATGATGGGCCAAGTGATCTCCTTTTGCACCAAACAATTTTGTGACCCTGATCTTGAATTCAGGCATGAAATGATGCAACATAGAAAGAGGCCTTGAGGTCCACTTTTTTCTAATTCTTGAAAGAGCTGTCCTTTGTTGATTAATTCCTGTTGTTCACCCCAATTGTTCTGCTTCTGCTCAATACTTCTGGGAATCCTTCTGAAAATTAGTGTTGCATCTGCTTCCATTGCTCTTTCCATTAGTGCTTTACAGTTAAAAACTGATTGCAAAGGGTCATTGTCATCCCAACTCCATTATTTTGCCAAAGTATGTATCTTGCGGTTTCATCACTTGTTTTGGGTATAGTCCTTGTCATCTAGAAGTTCGTTCATTCACATTTTTTGTCCATTTGGTGCAAATCTTGGTAACCATCAGTCTCTCTCTGTCAGCTTCCCTCAACCATCTCCTGTGGGTCCCAGAACCCCATTTGTTCTTGATTTGTTTCAGCTCAGTGATGCATTCCTGCTGGAATTCCTTTGTTAGACGTCAGCGCTGGTCCAGGAATGAATAACATCTCAGTTCATTTTGCTAGCCTGTGCGCGGGGATGCTATTGGAAGGGATGTTTGTGTAGTTGCTAAGTGTAAAATTTGGGGCATTCCCCACTTAGAGTCATAGAGATGTAGACTGTGGAAACAAACCCTTCGGTCCAACCCCTCCATGCCGACCAGATATCCCAACCCAATCTAGTCCCACCTGCCAGCACCCAGCCCATATCCCTCCAAACCCTTCCTATTCATATACCCATCCAAATGCCTTTTAAATGTTGCAATTGTACCAGCCTTCACCCATCCTCTGGCAGCTCATTCCATATACGTACCACCCTCTGCGTGAAAAAGTTGCCCTTTAGATCTCTTTTATATCTTTCCCCTCTCACCCTAACCTATGCCCTCTAGTTTTAGACTCCCTGACTCCAGGGAAAATACTTTGTCTATTTACCCTATCCATGCCCTTCATAATTTTGTAAATCTCTATAAGGTCACCCCTCAGCCTCTGACACTCCAGGGAAAACAGCCCCAGCCTGTTCAGCCTCTCCCCGTAGCTCAGATCCTCCAACCCTGGCAACATCCTTGTAAATCTTTTCTGAGCCCTTTCAAATTTCACAACATCTTTCCGATAGGAAGGAGACCAGAATTGCACACAGTCTTCCAAAAGTGGCCTAACCAATGTCCTGTACAACAACATGACCTCCCAACTCCTATACTCAATACTCTGACCAATAAAAGAACGCATACCAAACGCCGCCTTCACTATCCTATCTACCTGCGACTCCACTTTAAAGGAGCTATGAACCTGCACTCCAAGGTCTCTTGTTAAGGACATTGTTGATGTGGGAACCTCTTGGAGTCCTGGTGATGTTCCAATTTTAGTAAGCTACCATGCTACAGTCAGTGCTGTGATGACTGTCTTTGCACCATTCCCTTCAATCAGCTCGATTTGGGGTAATTCATTGGTTTTGTTTCATGTTTCCACCAATGTCCTTTATTCACTGGACCATCTTTGGTACTTTTCTCCTGAATTCAATTTCTTTGATTCTATTTCAGGTGATCACCTCCCTACTAATATCTCTCAGACTCTGGCACCTATCATGTTTTTCACCCAATGTCCATTCCTTTGTCCTGTTGACTCTACTGTCCATGCCAGTGCTTCAGAAATATTCTCAGCCCTGTCCTTGCACCCATCTCTTTGTTGGTAGAGTCGACAAAGTGAAGAAGATTATCTAAGATTACAAAACTAACTTGATCAAATGGGCTGAGGAGTGGCAGGTGGAGTTTATTACATCTTAGTAAAATAAAGCAGGGCAGGACTTATACTGTTAATGATAGGGCTCTGGTTGGTGTTGCTGAACAAAGACACCTAGGGATTCAGGTGCATAGTTCTTTGAAAGTTGTGTCACAGGTAGACAGGATGGTTAAGAAGGTGTTTAGTATGCTTGCTTTCATTGCTGAGACCATCGAGTAGAAGAGTTGAGAGGTCATGTTGTGCAGGATGTTGGTGAGGCCACTTTTTGAGTACTGTGTACAGTTCTTGTTGCCCTCCTGTGGGAAGAGTGTTATTAAATTGGAGAGGGTTCAGAAAAGATTAACTAGGGTGTTGCTGGAGTGAAAGTTATAAAAATAGACAGGATAGGCTGGGACCTTTTTTGGAGTGTAGGAGGTTGAGAGCTGACTTTATAGAGGTTTATAAAATCATGAGCGGCATCAATAAGGTGAATAACCAAGGTCTTTTCCCTATGGTGGTGGAGTTCCAAACTAGTAAGCATATTTTTAAGGTGGGAAGAGAAAGATTTAAAAGGAAGCTGAGGGGTAGCTTTTTCACAAAGAGGGTAGTTTGTATGTAGAATGAACTGCCAAAGGAAGTGGTAGATGCAGGTACAGTTATAACACTTGAAGGACATTTGGACAGGTAGATGAATCTGAAAAGTTCAAAGGGATTTTGGATTAGTTTAGTTTGGGAAATCTGGTCGGCATAGACGAGTTGGACTGCAGGGTCTGATTGCATGCTGTATGACGCTATGACTTTATTTGTTTTAAGATCATGGAAAGGAGTTTTACTGTGAACTAGGGCTGCTTCCAAAGATTGCTTTTCTTGCCCTCACTTACTGATTTCTGTATAAAAGTCCAAGTTCATTCAACACTTGAATTCCAGTCCCAATATGAGGTTATTAACAGTTCATCAACTCATATGTGCCTGTTTCTCGTCAGCAACAGGTTTAACAAGGTCTTTGCTCAAAATAAGAGACGCTTCAGTGATTGACTAGTTGATTTTACTGTTGCTAAAGCCAGAAATCTGGGAACACTTCCTGCTTAATTTATAGTGTCCTGGAATCTTCAAAATCCACTTGGAACAAAAGCAATCAGGGTTCTGAATGGACATAATCACTTTTTTAAAATGGTATTTCTTGTAATGCAGTGCTCTGGAATATAAACCTGGATTTATAAATGTAGGGCTTGGATTGGAGGTTCAATCCAGAACTGCCTAGTGAGTGAGCTACCAACTCAGCCAAACTGACAGGTGAGGAGCAGAAAATGTTGCCGTTTTAAATATCACTCTCTCGCGAGTATTTTAGAAATGTAGATCTGAAAGAGTTTGTTGTTGAGTGCCATAAGCACCACCCACTAAAATGGACATAAGGGCAGAACAGTTTAGGATTTTGGAGTGATACCTGCCATCTGGTACTCCT
The DNA here is from genome assembly GCF_004010195.1 of Chiloscyllium plagiosum. Taxonomy (NCBI): domain Eukaryota; kingdom Metazoa; phylum Chordata; class Chondrichthyes; order Orectolobiformes; family Hemiscylliidae; genus Chiloscyllium; species Chiloscyllium plagiosum. The sequence goes on from NC_057740.1 coordinate 7,500,073, forward strand.
TTAGAGTCTCTGTAATAATGTCTGTCATTATCAATATAACATGTAGATGAGCAGTGAATTACAATAAACTGTATCTTCTTAAAGATAAGAGGCTCTTCTGTTAGACCTGGATGTAGTTTTCATTTACCGCACCAGACCAAACAAGCCCTATAGGTTCCTATGCTGAAAGACAATACTTAGAGCAACCTTCACCATGAGCAGCAACTCACAACTCACCAGCCTGTAGAACAATGGACCAGAGCAGTAGCTAATAAAATTTTGTGTGGTATTGCTGCTGTGATGTCATCTTGGATGTAATTGCTTCTTTAGCCAGAGATCTGACAAAGGATGGCACATGCATTCCTTTGCTAACATCCAAGTAAATATATTTTAAGTATTCTGTAATGACTTTGTTTTCTTTTAAAAGACCATATGTAATCTAAAATATTCCGGTCTACATTGTTCATGAAAGTACTTCTGTAACAAGGAAGGTCTTTCAAACATTCTACTGACTGTTCACAGAGGATTTTGGTTGGTTTTGTGGCTGGCAAATCTTGATGAATAAGTCACAAATGCAATCTTATAAGCTAGCAGAAGAGGGCAAAGGAAGTTTAACTCCTTTCTTTTTGCTTAAATGTTGTCTTGCTGCACTTGAATGATTCACAAAAATTTGTGAACAATTAAGTTGATTCTGTCATAATAAATTTATTTTGACATTGATGAGGCAAAGGAGGTGGGCTGCAGAATTCAGTGACATGTAACAGAAATTCAAGGACTCTTTGACACTAAAGTGTGACTTCCAGTTTGTCCAAATGGAATCAGCTGTGCAGCAGCGGAGCATTGGATCTCCCAGGAGCGCATAGGCAATAATTGGCTTTGAGTGTAACATTTTGTTTTAATTTAAAACAATGGCACTTTTTGGCGAAGTCATTAAGATTTGGAAGCTGTATCCATTCAGATGGAAAAAAACACATGAAGCAACATTTATGAATTGAGAAGTGATCTTGTAATAAATTTGCTTTAGACTAAGAGTTTGCTGAGGGTTTTAATACAGTAGGTGGAGGTGTATCCCCTGCAATAATTCATGTGAGAAAAAGATTATTTGTAATTCCAGCAAACTGAGATAATTACCTTTTCTTAAAAATGTCATTTATTAATACAATTTTTTTGTTTTGCTAGGGCTGGTATTGGCTGCCTGATAATTATGATAGTAATACACAGTGAACAATCGGTATTGATTGAATAAAACAAGAAACCCTGAGTCCAGAGGTGGGGAACCTTTTTCATGTTGGACGGCCGCATTATGTTTGTTGTAATCTAATAAGGCCGCATCCAAGAAACTTCAATTGTATATTCTTCAAAATTCACATTTTTTTTCAAATTGTGGCGGTCAGTCTGTGAGGATTATTTTGTTGAATTTTCTTTTGTTCTCAGGTATTTTAAATACATTCATTTTAAGATTAAAATAAAAACAATAAAGGACGAAAACAACATATTAATAATAAATAAAAGATTTGTTCTGCAAAATTTGGATTCATTCAAAAGGCCACACACAATGGCCTAGAAGGCCGCAGGTTCCCCACCCCTGCCTTAGTCTATTTTAGGAAAGAATTGTGTAGGTGAGGGCAAGTTACTTTTGCCAGGACTGTGTGAAACTATAACCAGTAACCCAGCGATTAACTGCCAAGGTTGCAGTGCATCAAGTCTTGTTTTTTATCCAAGATTCTCATTGCAAAAATGTTATTGATAATCACTATATGTTAGAAACTATATAATGGATGAGACACTACGGTGAGCATATAAGACTTTGGATGATGGTAATGTTATGATGTATGGTTGCATTTCCCAACATACAGGTTGTATTGGATATTATCCAATTGTCTCTTTGCGAGCTGAAATCTCTTTGGAGGCTATTTTGTTTTCTTTCTTTCCCTTTCTACACATTTTTGTGTTACATGTTATTGTTAAACATGGAAATAAGTATATCAACTGCTTCCTGGGATTGTGCAAAATAGGCATCTTATACTAGCTGCTTCAGTTTTTAAAGTTATCACCTCAATGGTAGAATGCTGTGCAGTTGTGATGAGGGATTTTGTTTTTAGTAAGGTAAATAAAGTAACTGACAGAAGGGTTTTCTTTCCCAAAAGCTCAGTAACAAATGTAAAAGAACGGCTTCAAAATTGTCTACTTGTACTTTTTCCTGGTCATTTTCCACCTTCGTTTTCTTCTGATAAGTATGCTTGGTTGTTGCGTCGCACTTCCCATACTACTACAGCTGTAATTGGAGATAAGAAGTAGATAAGTTTGTGAGAACCAATATTTCTTCACTGTGGGCAAGTGAGACCCAATCTCTTTCATGTGACACAATTTACATTGCTGAATTAATACAGATGACTTGCCATTGTTCTATAAAATGCAAGACTTATTGGCTATTGATGAACCAAATCTTCCTTCATTGTATTTGGGAGTGTGCCTCATTGTAAACGTGCTCTTGAAGTTCATTGCCTTAGATCTATTACTAGCTTATTTTGCATCACTGTGATTGTAATTCTTATGTTTTTTTCCCTGCTGTGGTCTAATTGAGAGCTCTGAAGAACCATAATTGCTGAACAACACCAGACCATAAAGTACCAGGACTTTAGAAGGAAATATTTAGGAAAATAAAATCATAACCCATAGACTAACATGTAGGACATTCGGCCCATCAAGTACATTTCACCAGCTAGATTATGACAGATCTGATAATCCTCAACTCCATTTTCATACTTTATCCTCATAACTCTTGATTCCCTTATTGACTGTCTATCTTGGCCTTGAATATAGTTGATGACTGAGCCTTGTGTCAGCCCTTTCTGGTAACATATTCTACTGAATCACCACCCTCTGAAAGAAAACAAAGCCTCCTCGCTTGTATCTTAAATGGACAACTGCTTACTCCTGAGATTACGTCTTCTGATTGTAGATTCTCCCACAAAGGGAAGCAACCTCTCTGCATTGATGCTGTCAAGCTACTTAAGAATCATTTATATGTTTCCGTAATGTGTCCTCTCATTCACCTAAACGCTGATGAATACAAGCTCAACCTCTCACCTCATAAGAAAAGTCCTCCGTGCCTCAGGCCAACCTAATGAACCTTATGTGGACTGTCTCTAATACAGGCAGCCTTTGGACCAAGAGATGCAAGAAAATTCCTAGTAACATTTCTTTCTCCACTAAAAAAGACCCTGCTCTGACAAATAGGAAATCTAAATCCGACTTGAGTTGGTCGTGTTACATAACTATCTTCTACACTCTTTCTTGGACTGTTGATTCGCCAAGGTGAAATTTCAACCTAATTGGCCTATTGGTAAATTCACAGGATTAGTGAACCATTAGTTTTGCACTCTGCCTTCAATCGAGAGTAATATTGGACAATAGAGAGAGATTTTGGATGTGAAACCGACAATCACCCCAATCCTGTATGATTCATGGCCAGTCAGTGAAGTTGAAATTGCCCTTTGTGATATCCAACGCTGATGCTGTTCTCCGAGGATTGGAGTTAATTATAGCACCTCAATTGTTGCTATGGCAAAAGAGCAACAGAAGGCAGATCTGGGAGCTGGAACCTTCACAGTAATTCTGAAAGTTCCCTTCTCACACCATCAAAATTGGCCTTGCCCCAATTTAAAAATTTTAACGTGTGGACCAGACCTATCTTTTTCCTAATTATTTTAAATAGTTACGGCATGGTGGCTCAGTGGTTAGCACTGCTGCCTCACAGTACCAGGGATCCGGATTCAGTTCCCACCTCGGGCAACTGTCTGTGTGGAGTTTGCACATTCTCCCTGTGTCTGCGGGATGCTCTGGTTTCCTCCCATAGTCCAAAGATGTACAGGTTAGGTGAATTGGCCATGCTAAATCGCCTGTAGTGGCGATTAGGTGGATTAGTCAGAGGCAAATATAGTGGGGTGGGTTTCTCTTCAGAGAGTCGGTGTGGACTTGTTGGGCTGTCAGGCCTGTTTCCACACTGTAGGTAATCTAATCTAAATCTAAGTATATGGAAGTAATAACCCCTGATCCCAAAGTGCTCTTCCACTCACACCTCATTATATCCTAAGACTATGATCTCTCATCTTAGAATGCCCCACAAGATGAGCCCATTTCTGATTAAGGGCTTACGCCTGAAATATCGTTTCTCTTGCTCCTCGGTTGCTGCCTGACCTGCTGTGCTTTTCCAGCACCACACTCTCTACTCTGATCTCCAGCATTTGCAGTCCTCACTTTCTCTCTTTCTGGTATCAATCAAGTGAACCTTCTAGCGTTGCATTTTGATAAGGCAAACTGGGGCAGGATGTGCACACTTGATGGTAGGGCCCTGGGGAAAGTTGTCTGAGAGAGAGAGACCTAGGGGTACAGATCCATAGTTCCTTGAAAGAGTGTTGCAGGTAGACAGGGTGAAGAAATTATTTGGCAAGCTTGCCTGCATCAATCAGAGCCTTGAGTACAGGAAGTGGCCTATCATGTTATGGCTCTACAAGACAATGGTAAGGCCACATTTGAAGTACTGAATATAGTCCTGTTCACCATGCTATAGGAAGGATATTATTAATTTGCAAAGGGTGCAAAAATGTTTTCCAAGGATGTTACTAAGACTGGAAGATTTGAGTCATCAGGAGAGGGTGGTTAGACTCAGAAGTTTTTTACCCGAGCGTAGGAGGCTGAGGGGTGATCTTATGGAGGTTAATAAAATCAAAGGGGTGTTGAGGATGGGAAAAGGCGAGGTCTTTTCCCCATAGTAGGGGAGCCCAAAATTAGACCGCGTAGGTTTAAGGTAAGAGGGGAAACATTTAAAAAGGAACCTGAGGGTCACCTTTTTCATATAGTGGGTGGTGCATGTATTGAATGGGCTGCCAGACTAAGTGATAGAGATGTGTTCAGTTAGAACCTTCAAAAGACATTTGGACAGGTACGTGGATAGGAAAGGTTTACATAAATGTGGGCCAAGCACCAGCAAAGGAGGCTAATTCAGTCTAGGAAACCTAGTTAGCTTGAATGAGTTGGACCAAAGGGTCTGTTTGACTCCATGACTCTCTAATCTCAAACCATGCAACTTGGATGCAGTTCATGGTGATTACTGACAAAAAAAAAGGTGATTGGTGTGTGTGTAAGTGTGTACTATATTTGTGGATTAGAAGAATTGGAAAATGGAAGACTTGGGCATTTTTTGGGGTACAAAAGATTTACCATGTGACTTTTTCTATTGAAAACATCAGTAGAACTGGGGGTTAACTGCTACTTAGAAAAAGTCAAGTTATTTGGGAGAAAAACTTTTAATAGGTTAGAAAATGATGAATGGAATGTAATTGCTAGACAAGCGGACGGTTTTGGAAGGGTTCTAGTGCTGAAGGTTGCCTAATAATAACAGGATCCAGATTTTTGGGTTCTGATTTAGCACAGCTGTTAGAGTTGTTTGGTTGTGGAGAGCCTTGTAAGGCGGGGATATGTGTGTGTGTGTGTGTTTCTGTCTCTGGATTGATGATGAAGAAGAGGCTTCCGCCTCTGTGAGTGATGATATGGAGCAGCCCAAGAGTCATTTTTACGTTTTTACTGAAATTACCCATTTCTAAAAGTGTTTTTTTTTTGCAACTTAATGTTGCATTAAATTGGCAATCCTGCTCAGAGGTTAGCTAGTGTTGTAATATAGATGCCATTTTGGTATAGTATGGTGTTGTGAGCTTTTGATTGAAGCATGTCATTGAGCATTGAGTAAGTGGAGTGAAGTTGGTCTGCCTCAATGGAATTCAATAGTCTCATGGAGAAGCAACAGCCTTCAAAATACTGCGTCATATTTCTTTCCATTAACTTGTAAAATGTTAAGATTTATTATTTCTCACCAAATGTGTAACTTACTACATAATACATAACAAATATCTTAGAATCATAGAATTCGTAAAGTGTGGAAATAGGCCATTTGGCCCCACAAGTCCACACCGACTCTCTGAACAGTAACCCAGCCAGACCCATTCCCCTACCCTATTACTCTACATTTCCCCTGACTCATGCAACTAATCGACACATCCCTGATGTTATGACACAGTGGTGAACCCTTCTGTTAATTAAACCAAACCTACAGAAAAGCTGACCTCGCCTGGTAATCTGTTAAAATAAGTGACAGAGAACTCCAACTTCCACTATTTAAAGAAAATAACATCAATTTTTTAAAAACTCTAACAGTGAATATTAAACAACAAGTATTCACAACTCTAAGCCCCCCCCCCCCCCTTTCTCTTAACTGCTTATTATCTGCCTCCAACTCTATAACAATATGTTGTTCCAATAAAACACTCCTTAAAATTACAGCAACTTGATTTCAAAACCACACAGCTGCTGTTGACTTTGGCTTTTTTCTTCCAGTTGAAGATCCCCCAGGTCGTATATTACTGCAAATATGTTTCATGTGAAAAGGTACCTTTTTAGTAGAGAGTGTTTACTAATTTCTTGGGTCTGTCTTGATGGCAGTTGCTCTCTTTGCAATTTTCAAAATGTTCACAATTTTATATCCCCAATATTGGGTTGTCTCATTGGTTCGATGTTGGCAAAACAATAAATTCAAACTCTATTGGGTTTTGTTATCCTGGGGCATAACTTAAACTCATTAAATTCGAGTTGTTGTCAAAACAGTAACCAACTCAGGTATCCATTTCACAGCCAAATGTTACATATTTTCAATTTTCCACTACACTCTGGGACTGCCATCTAGTCAAAAATACAGGTGTTTGTAAGCTCTCAGTTCAGAATAGCGTTCATTCTCTCTCCAAGGTACTTGCCTTCAACTTCATAACACTGAACACTGTGTGGGCAATTTAGCATGGCCAATTCACCTAACCTGCACATCTTTGGACTGTGGGAGGAAACCAGAGCACCCAGAGGAAACCCATGCAGATACAGGGAGAATGTGCAAACTCCACACAGAGTTTGGAAGCTGGAACGAACCCGGGTCCCTGTCGCTGTGAGGTTGCAGTGTTAATCAGTGTGCCACCACAAATATATGTGAAACAAATCTCCAACAATAGTTTTAACTGTCATTCCATGAACTACAGTGGAATAAAAGTACTCTGGTATGGAAGAACCAGCTGCCAGTTCAATATGAGCCCAGTTTTGCATCATTAATTTAGATTTGTTGTGTTCCCTAGCACCAAGACTGAAATTCTTTTGGACATCATGGTTATATCTATTCAGCAGATAATCTTAGCCATAGATAACAGCAAGGTCCGCTAAACATTTAAAATCCTGAGCCAAACATTTCTTTTTAGAGCTTGCCGATTAAACTCTTGAAAATAAAATTAATGCTAAGGTGACAGTTGAGAGAAACTAATGCCACAAAACACACATGCAAAGCTAACAGTTTCAGAATCTTGAGTATAACCTGTCTTCAATTTGCGTTTGCACATATTTTTTGCTTTCTGTCCATCCTTATCCTTTTTCTGGCTCTTTGCATTCACTCAGTACCCCTAGTGATTCACTGGCTCTCCCTTTCACTGACCTACCTTGTTTTCTGGTGACATCTTTCACTCCTCTTTCGCACGCACCAACTCTGGCTACAAATACCCCCTCTAATCCCCTCCCTCATATGCCCTTTCTCCTGTTGTTTGTGCTCTGCCTGTCCTTTTATCTCCCCCTCCCACCCCCCTCCTCCCATCCACTCAGTAGTGGTAGATCTTTGCTGTCTCTTCATTATAGATCACTTTGCTATGGCAGCAACTTGGCAAAGTGTGACCTTTGGGGCAAAATACTAATGTAAGCCTTTCGGACAATGCTGGGCCAAACTAGAGTCCTAGACTAACCACGTGAGCACACATATCTACTGTGGCAAGGCTTGCATTATATAATGAGCTACAAAGTGAAGTCGACCAGAATTGCTGACGACAATGCATCTCTTGCTGATGAGTTCTTTTTGCTCATAGTGAGTCTTATGCTCGTTTTGAATAGAAGGTTAGTGAAATGATGCCACTTGGCCCGTTGGCCTTGAGTGCACCTGTGCCCACAGTCACTATTGCAGATGTTAGATGGACTTTCTTGTGGGTGCACCCATAAAAATTGGCTCAGATGGGGTTCCCGGCCATACGCTCACATCCTGTATGGACCAGCTGGTAGGAGTATTCACAGGTGTCTTTAACCTCTCTTTACACTGATATGAGGTTCCCACCTGTTTCAAGAAGACCACTATCATCCCAGTGGGAAAGAAAAATCAACCAACGTGTTGTTCTGACATCCATTATTATGAAATGCTTTAAGAGATTAGTAATGCCATACAGCAGCTCCAGCTCTCAGATTGCCTTGATCATTACAATTTCCCTACCATTGCAATAAGTCCATGGCAAATGCCCATCTCCCTGGTTCTATACTTATCCCAGGAATCTCTGGATAACAAGGACACCTATTAACTCCCGTAAACTCCTGTTTATTGGTTTTAGCTCCACCGTAAACACCATAATCCCCAACCTAATTCCGAGCTAGTACTCTGCTTCTTCCCCCTTCCCAACAACTGGATTCTTGACTTCCTGAACCACAGGCATCAATCAGTAAGGGTAAGTGACAACACCTACTCCACAATAATTCTCAACACTGATGCCTGCAAGGCTGCGAACGCAGCCCTTTACTATACTTATGATTGTGTGGCCAAATTCCACCTTAATGGGTTGGATCTCAAACAGCGATAAGACAGAGTACAGGAAGGAGATAGAGAGCTTAGCGGTATGGTGTAAAGACAACAATTGCTCCTCCATTATCCGCAAAAGGAAGGAGCTGGTCATTGACTTCAGGAAGCAGAGGGGAGAACACACCCTTTTGTGTATCAATGGTGTTGAAATGGAGGTGTTTAAGAGCTTCCAGTTCCTAGGAGTAAATATCAACAACTGTCTATCCTGGTCCATCTACCTTGATGCTACAGTGAAGAAAGCTCACAGAGGCCTCTCCTTCCTCCAGTAGGCTTAAAAAAAAAAATTGGCTTGTCCACAATGACACTTACCCATTTTTATAGATGCACCATAGAGTACATTCTACCCAGATGAATCACAGCTTGATATGGCAACTGCTCTTCCCCAGACAGCAAGAAATTAGAGTTGTGAACGCAGTCCAATCCATTACGAAAACCAGCCTTCCTTCCATTTACTGCATCTGCACCTCCTGCTCTCTTACGAAAGCCACCAACATAATCAAAGACCCCTGGGTAGAAGATATAAAAGTTTGAAATCACATAACAAAAGATTCCCCCTCCATTATCAGACATGTGAATAGACCTCTCATATTAGAGTTGATCTTTATGTGCATCTTCTCTATAGCTGTAACACTACATTTTGCATTCTGTTCTATTCCTTTGATGTACTCTGTAAAGAATCATTTGTCTGTTGTTGTGGTTCTGTTCGCTGAGCTGGGAATTTGTGTTGCAGACATTTCGTCCCCTGTCTAGGTGACATCCTCAGTGCTTGGGAGCCTCCTGTGAAGCGCTTCTGTGATGTTTCCTCCGGCATTTATAGTGGTTTGTCTCTGCCGCTTCCGGTTGTCAGTTCCAGCTGTCCGTTGCAGTGGTCGGTATATTGGGTCCAGGTCGATGTGATTATTGATAGAATCTGTGGATGAGTGCCATGCCTCTAGGAATTCCCTGGCTGTTTTCAGCAAAACTAATGTAGTGTACAAAATCCCATGCAAGGACTGCACAAAACACTACATAGGACAAACAGGAAGACAGCTAACGATCCGAATCCATGAACACCAACTAGCCACGAAACGACCTGACCAGCTATCCTTCGTCGCCACACACGCAGATGACAAGCAACATGAATTCGACTGGGGCAACGCTACTGTTATAGGAGAAGCCAAGCAGAGAACAGCCAGGGAATTCCTAGAGGCATGGCATTCATCCACAGATTCAATCAATAAGCACATCGACCTGGACCCAATATACCGACCACTGCAACGGACAGCTAGAACTGACAACTGGAAGCGGCAGGTACACATCACTTATAAATGTCGGAGGAAACATCACAGAAGCACTTCACAGGAGGCTCCCAAGCACTGAGGATGTCACCTAGACGGGACGAAACGTCTGCAACACAAATTCCCGGTTTGGCGAACAGAACCACAACCACGAGCATCCGAGCTACAAATCTTCTCACAAACTTTGAATCATTTTGTCTGGTTAGCGTGGAAAGCAATACTTTTCACTGTCTCTTGGTACATGGGATGAATCAAATCAGCTAACTGATTAAGTTATGACTAACATCATATCAGTGGCACTCAAAATTACTACAAGGAAATCTACTATACTGTAATTAGAAAATCCTGGAACAACTAGGGTCAGGTGGCCTGTGGAGGGAGAAACAATGTTGAATACCTTTCGTCAGAATTGGAAGAAACTAGAGAGAGAAGATTAACATCTGCAGAGATAAGAAAAGCGTGGATAAGTCTGAGATAGAGTTGAAGGAGGGAGATTAAAAACGAAGTGAATATTAGTGCAAGGTAAAAGATACTGGGACAAGTAGAGAAATAAAATATCTGCAGATTTTAAGGTACAATAGCACCTCTTCTACCTCAGGAGGCTAAGGAATTTTAGCATGCCCATAAGGATCCTCACCAACGTTTACAGATATGACAGTGAAAGCATTCTTTCTGGGTGCATCATGGCTTGGTACAGCAACTGCTCTGCCCAAGACTGTAAGAAATCACAAAGTTGTGAACACAGGCCAGACCATCACACATGCTAATCTTCCATCTTTGACTCCATCTACATTTCTTGTGGAAATGTAGCCAACGTTGTCACAGATCCCTCCCACCCTGATCCAACCTCTCAGGCAGAAGATGCAAAAACTTAAACACACACACACCAACCGATTCAAGAACCGCTTTCTCCCCTATGTTAGACTACTGAATGGACTCCTCAAATTTCAAATCTAATGTTAATCTTGCGTTTGTACACCACCTGTGCAACTGTAACTTTATATGTCTCATTCTGTTCTATCACCCTGTGATCTGTATGCCTTCATATTTTATGATTTGCCTGTAATGCATACAAAACAAAACTGTTCACTGTATTTGGGTGCACGTCACAATAATAAACCAAATCACGACTGAAATACCTTTTCAGCCTGCTTAATGTAGGCTTAACATTTGGCTGAAGACAAAAGTTTTATGACAATCATTTATAATAGTTTTAGTATCGAATTACCACGGAAAGATTTAATCTCCTACTCCTTTGGGTGACATGTAGCTATAATGCATGAATTGAATAAAAAAAATTCCAAAGTTCCAAACAAGAAGCATACTGGAATTGAAATGTTAACACTGTTTCTCTCTTCATGGATGCTGCCAAACCTGCTGAGCCCAGCACTTTTTAAAAAGTGTTGGCTGTGTTGGTGAATTTAGTTTAAACCCTCTGATTTCTTAAAGACTGAAACTTCATGGCCAGAGTTTCTTTGTAATTTAAACCTGACTGGTTTGGCTGGTGGAAAGAGAAGGAATTATGGCAGTGCATGTATTTTAATGCCTCCAGATTTAGCTGCAAACTAAAGTTATAGTTTGGGTTTGTAAATCGATTAAATTTTGATTTGTTAGTATAAAGGATAAAAACAAATTTATGGACAGACAAATCAAGTGAAACCAGTGTTGCATATTTGATCCATGAGGACTGTACAGATTCACATCTTAAAACACTAGCTTCTATCAATCTAAGAGGTAATAATATTGGTCCTGGCTCCCTATAATGTTCCATAAAAGCAGTTTTTATTTCTAATGAACAGACTAGACCTGTAATGTGGCGGAATCATTCTATTTGAATGATGGTAGTTCACCTTTAATTTAAGTTCGATGCAGTCTTAAAATGGGGGGGGTGTGGTGGTTTATATTAATAAATCTCTCATAGTATTTACTTTTTGCTGGAATTGAATCAATACCAGGCATTTAATTATTAAAACATGTATTTCTGTAATTCAGTTATTGATTTGCTCTCTCATTTGTAGGAAACAGCCTAAGTTAGTAAATTCTAAGCTCTCTGCTTAGTTCTACTTGGCAGTCATTGCTTTTCAGTTTATTATCCATCACACACAGAATTTCCTCACTCAATATTTGTGCCCATTGGCAGTGACAGCATACAAGATATATACTTGAGGCAAAAGCAAACCGCATAGAAACCTGGAGTTGCTGATGCAGAATAATTCATTGACTTTCTAAGTACTGCATTAAAGATGAGTGCAATGATGTTAAAGTTTTGTTAACAACAACAGTTTATATTTATGTAGTGCCCTTAATGTAACAAAATTTCCCAAAGTGCTTCGCAATGACATTGTTAGCAAAATATGAAGCTAAGCCGGTTAAGGTCAGATGAGCAAAACCTTGGTCAAAGATGTTTGCTTTAAATGGGGAAAAGGATCTTAATAGGGGAAAAGCAAAGTAGGGACATGGAGAGGAATAATGACCTGAATTCCAGAGCTTGGGACTTGGGCACCTAAAGAAATGGGCACTCCGTAGAACAGTTATAATTGGGATTCACAAAAAGTCAGAACTAAAGGAGTGCAAATATCTGAAGGTGTGTCAACCTAGAAGAGACTGCAGAGACACCATTTACACTTCCTTTGATGGAATTTGAGAATAAGGATGAAAATTTGAAAATTAATGTTATTTTGCTCTCCAAATATGGATGATGTTCCCAAGGTCATATTCATTGCCAAATGTTTTTTGGAACCATATAGGATTCTTAAGGAGCTTGACAGGATAAATTTGGAGTGGAGAGGGCATAGTTTTAGAATAACCAGGTGCCAATTTAAGACACAGACGTGGAGGAATTTCTTGAGGGTTGAGTATCTTTGGAGCTGCTTTGGAGTACTGTGTGGGTCGAGTCCTTATGTACAGAGGAACCTTGATTATCTGACTAATGCGGGTGGGGAGTATTTTGTGGGATAATCGAATGCCAGATAATAGTTTAGCCAAGCATGGGGACTTTGCGATCTTGCCGGATAATCTGAAATTTGGATAATCAAATGCGCTGGATAATCCAGGTTCCTCTGTATATAGCAAGGCTGAGATAGGTTCTTGATCAGTCGAGAAGTTGAGGTTTACAGGGAAAAGGGCAGGAATGCCAGAGCAGCCATGATCCTGTTTAGTGACTGAGCAGGGTTGAGAGGCCAAGTGGTCTACTCCTGTTCCAATTCCTCATGTTCTTGAAAGGGCAGGACTTGATATTAAATATTTCAGCATACAGTATGTTCAAGAAAGATGAGAGAGGAATGAAAGGAGAGAGGATGGTCTAGAGAGGTGAATGACAGCATTTATTTGATTTAGAACTAAGAACTAATAAAAACATAATTGTACTCCTGGTTATATTCTATATGTTAACTCGTAGACAAACTATAGAGGAATACATGGAAATTTGAGTGTGATTTAGAAACCTGCGATCACAGCATCATTAGGTATATTTTGGCCATGGGAAAAGAGTAATCCACAGTTTTCAAATAAAAGAAATTCAACTTCAATAATGTGAGAACCGATCTGGCTTAGGTAAATTGGAATCAAAGATTAGAAGGCAAAGTAGAATTGAAGGTAGTCAGGTATGTTGTCACCACAGGAAAAATAATATGGCAAGCAATCCCAGACTGCCTAGGTAATATAAGTAATAGAGAGCAAGATCAAGCAGATGCACTAAAAACAAAATACTTGGATGCTGGCCAGAACAGAATGAAATGCATCCAAAGATACAGAGAGTAGAAGTATGGAGACTCTAGTCATAATGATGCCACCCTTCTTCGATGTGAGGCTGGTGCGAGGAGACTGAAGCATTGCAAGCTCTTGTTCAAAACATACAAGATTAAACCCAGCAACTACAAGTTGGTCAGTTTAACCTCTGTGAGGGAAAGCTCTTAAAAATGATCATCAAGTGGACAAATGTGAATTAATGAAGGAAAGTCGACATGGATTTGTTAACTGCATATCACATTTGACTTGTTTGAGTCTTTAGTTAAGTTAACATTGGGTTGATAAGTGTAATTGGTTGTCGCTTGCATGGAGTTACAGCAGGCTTGACAGCAGAGTTAAATATGTGGAATAGGGCTAGTAAATGGATATGTAATTTGCTGAGTTCCATGAAACAGTGATGAACAGTTATTTTCACAACTGGAGGAAGGTATGTAGCAGGGTTCCCAGAGGCTAGGGTTCAGCCACCAGCCTTTCCCAAATAACCTTAGCTTGGTTGTACCGTTACAATTTAAAAATTTGCAGATGAGACAAATCTTAGAATTATTATGAACTGCAATAAATTTTCAATGAACATCCAGGTTTGTGGAATGGATGGGCAAACAGCTGATTAAAGTTAATATAGGGAGGTATAAAATGATCATCTTGGTCCAAAGAACAAAATAAAACGTGCAAGACTGAAGGCTCTGCCAGAACTGAGGTATCTGGGGTTATCTACACACAAATCACTGAAGAACTGATTGAGAAAATAGTTAATCCTTCATAAATAGGTGTGTAAAGTAGAAAAGTATGGTAGTTATGATAGGCCTGTATAAAACATTGCCATCTCATCTCGAGTATTATTTTGAGTGCTGGGCAGCACACTTTAGAAATAATGTAAAGACATTAAAGTGACAGAAAAGGTTTTCAAGAATGACTCCAGGGCTGCGTTACCTGGATAACACACTGGAGAAGAAAAGATTGAGACATGTAGGAATATTGAGGAATGCTAATGGGGTAGATAGAGAAACGTTTCCCTTTGGCAGAAAAATTGGGAAACACAGGCCACAGATTTAAAATAATGGCAAAAGAAGCAGTGGTGACATTTATTATAATCTCAGCCAATGGTAATATTGGACAAGTCAGCATGACATTGGCTTGATTGATCCTCTATTTTTTATTTGGTTACCGTGGTAGGGTTCGTCACTGAAGCATTCAAATGAGGCTGCATTTGAACAGTAGAAAGTAAGGTTAATATACAAGAGAAAAAAAAACAAAGTTACATATCAAAAGATCTTAACACAAGCTGCAAAATACATTTTTAACCAGGTCTTCAATGTTATCATTTTACAGATACTCTATTTCAAATAAATCCTAAAATAGAACATATAATACACTTTTACATTACACAAGGAGAAAATCATCTATGTAGCGACTGGTAAGGATCTGAAAAACACTGTCTAAGGAGTATGGTGGTAGCAAGGATAACTTGAACCTTCAAAACCGATTTGAATAATTTTTTGAGATGGAAAGGTTTGCAGGTCTTCAGAGAAAAAGGAGGGATGGTGGGCCGAAGTGTCTTTTCACTGGAGATATTAGAGTGGATGACCATACAGAATGTAACCATTTGTGAGGGGCCTAAGCCTGTAAAGAGGAACCTTGATTATCCAAAGGACACGGGCGGGGAGTATTTTGTTCTGTTAAATCAAATGCCGGATAACATAGTTAGCCAAGCATCGGGAACTTGCGAGCTTGTTCGGATAATCTGAAATTCGGTTAATCAGATGCTGGATATTCGTGGTTCCTCTGTTCTACTTGTTATAGAATGCCCAAGCCTGACCTAGCCACTGTATATTAGGTCCGGGTCTGTTTCTGATGGGTGTCACTGTCAAGATGTTAGATCATCTTGGAAGGTCAAGAAAAGGTGGCTGAATATTTGGTGTTTCAGATAATCATGATTTGATTATTTATTTGCTGTGTATTGCCCTAAGGCTTCATGTCTACAAGGTCCCTTTATTTCTCTGACTTCGAAACTGTCAAGCTAATTGTTAATAGAGCTGCACAATAGAATTGTTTGTGAATAGCTCCACTTCTAGGTGCATGACAGAGAAGGTCATTGATGAAGCTGCTGCACGTGGTAAAGATATCTTTTCTAAGGAACATCTGCAGTGAAGATCCATCTAAGAACATCAGCCGTTGCTCTTTACACCAGGAATCACTTCAGGCACTGGAGGATTTTGTTTGATCCCAGTTAACCTAATTTGCTAATGATCCTTTGCAGCTGTATAAGCTGAATGCTGATTCTTAATATTAGTAATATCAACCTGTATTGAGGAGCTCTTGTGCAGTGGTAGTGTCCCTACCTCTGGACCATGAGACCTGGGTTCAAATCCCAGATGCTCCAGCAGTGAACCATAACATCTCTGAACAGGAGGTTTTAGGTTTATTTTTATTAACTTGTATTGAGGAGCTCTTGTGAGGTGTTGGTAGTGTTCTTCCTTCTAAGCCAGGAGTCCTGGGTTCAAGTCTTATCTGACCCTATGGTGTGTCATGACATCTCTGAACAGTTTGATTAGAAAATATCTCTATTTGTATTGAGCTCATGTGGTGCGGTAGTAGTAGTCTGCCAACCTCTGAACCAGGAGACTCCGCTTCAAGTCCTGCCTACAGCAGAGCTGTGTCATAACCAGGCCTGGACGGGTTGAGTTTTTTAAAAAAAAAAGCAAAGTTATTGTATAAATGCAAGTTGACATGTTCCATTTGTGTAGTAATTTTATTAAGATAAAATCTCTGAAGGTACGTCATGGATGTGTTATAAAACAATAGTCACATGAGATAATAGAGTGGATGACCATACATTTGGTCAAAGTAGTAGATTTTAATTTGCATCTTAAAGAAGGAAAAGGATGCAAAGAGATTTGGGAGGGAATTTTGGAGTTTGGAGCTAGGGAAATGCAAGCAATTCTTTAATTAGTAAAATAATTAAAATTGGGAGCCAAGAGCTCAAAATTACAGGAGCATAGAGACTAATGTGCTGTAGTGTGGAGGGCAGTGTAGAGGTTAGGAAGGGCCCGGGCTTTACAGGAATCTGAATACAGAATGCAAATGTTAAAAGGTGCAGTATTGTATAACTGCACACAGGTGTTTGTCAGTGATCATGAGAAGAGCAGTAAGAATTATGGACTATAATAGATCAGTCTGAGGGTAATGGCTCAGTGGTATTTGTTCAGCAATAGCCTGCGAACTGATACTCCGTTTAATTTCCTCCAGGATCATTTATCTCGTAGCCTTATAACCATGTTCCAAAATTGGTAAAAAAGCTGAACTTAAGAGGTGAGGTGAGAGTGACTGCCTTTGACATTAAGGCAGTATTTGAATGAGTGTGGCATCAAGGACCCCATACAAAGTCATTGGGGATCAATTTGGAAAACACAGATTGGAGTCTCACCTAGTTGTTGGAATCCATTACAACTACAATATGCAGCATATGCTGGAAACCAGCATTCAGAAAATGTAACTTTCTGAATACGATCTGTTCAAAGGGAGCTACATTTGAGTATTGGTTATGTGCAGTCTGTCCAGCACCGAGAGGGATTGATGCCAGACTTTGGGCACTCAGGATAATTTGGGGGTCACTGAAGAGGTGTTCAAATCAGTGTGTGTGTGAGTGTGTGTAAGATGTAGGTAGACTGACGTGACTTTTTGTGATCTATAACTTGTGGTGTAATACCTGTGTTAGCTGCTGTAGCATATGAATGAGACATGGGTCAGATATTATTGAAAAGCTCGATTAATTTTAAACATGGCTTCTAAAATGGAAACTACAATCACAGGCACTTATTAAGCAGTTCTGACGTTCTGTAGCAAGCTTCCTTCAGTGTGCCATGCTGCAAAAGGATTCAGTAAGATGGAGTGTGAGATCATTTTATCATAAGGCCACATGCCATAATATGCTAATGACATCATTGGCATGTCCCTTGAAGGTATAACGGACATCTGTCTTGAAACATAACAAAAACAGTTAAGATGTATCAAAGAAAATTGACATTGAGCTTGGATATATGATAGAGAACTAATATTTTAAATGAGAATCCATAGATGTGAAAACAGTTGAAATGCTAAAAAGAGAATTCTCCAAATTATCAGTCTTTTAGTTGAAAAGCACACCAGCTCCAGTTTGGGTAGTACATGAAGTTACAACTCAGTGAAGATTGGGGAAGATGTTGTCACCCCTAACAGGTTTCTGTCAAGATCTTGATATTGTCTACATTAAACTCTTGAATTTCACTGACTTTGCTTACAAATAAATCTTTCTTTAATGTGGCCCATTTTTAAACAGAGATGTGATTTCCCTGAGATATGGTATTGCCTGTAACTCAAATTTCCAAGATCACCTGATTTGTAGCATCTGTTTTAAAAGCCTATGCGTCTAGTTTTTAAAAATATCGACTGAAAATTCAAAATATGACTCTGTACTGGGGAATGACACAAGAATTTCACAGAAACTCAAACCTAAGCTGCAGTCAACCTTGAGGCTGGTTTGGTTGAGGTGAATGTGTAATTTTAAAATCCTCCTTTCACTCACTTCCCATACCTACTGGAGAATATAGACAAAGAAGCCAAATGATGACAGTATCAGCTGTAATGACCCAAGGCCAATAGCTATAAGATGTTTTGTGATGTTTTATTATATTATAGCTATAAAGATAACTTACTAAATGGAAAGTGTATTATGGTGACCTGGACATTTATTTGAAAAACGGTAAAGTAGCTTGCTTACCTTGTGGGCAAGTAGTTTGTCATACAGCCTTCCTGACTGGTTACTACATTGCTTTCCAATTTGATATCCTCTTTTATTTATAGTCATTCAGAACCTCCTTGAGGTTCATTGCTGGATCCAGTTCTAGACATACCAACTTACTTTAT
This sequence comes from Chiloscyllium plagiosum, assembly GCF_004010195.1. Taxonomy (NCBI): domain Eukaryota; kingdom Metazoa; phylum Chordata; class Chondrichthyes; order Orectolobiformes; family Hemiscylliidae; genus Chiloscyllium; species Chiloscyllium plagiosum. Next base: position 7,518,676 of record NC_057740.1, read on the forward strand.
ATTGTGTAACAACTATAAGTAATGTATTACAATGAAATCTATGTAAAGCTAATTCAAGGTGTGTAGGCATTCCAGCACACACAGCACTTCAAAGTTTGTGAGAAGATTTGTAGCTCAGGTGCTCGTTGTTGTGGTTCTGTTCGCCAAACTGGGAATTTGTGTTGCAGATGTTTCGTCCCCTGTCTAGGCGACATCCTCAGTGCTTGGGAGCCTCCTGTGAAGCGCTTCTGTGATGTTTCCTCCGGCATTTATAGTGGTTTGTCTCTGCCGCTTCCGGTTGTCAGTTCCAGCTGTCCGTTGCAGTGGTCGGTATATTGGGTCCAGGTTGATGTGCTTATTGATAGAATCTGTGGATGAGTGCCATGCCTCTAGGAATTCCCTGGCTGTTCTGTTTGGCTTCTCCTATAATAGTAGTGTTGTTGACAAGCAACATGAGTTTGACTGGGACAACACTATTATTATAGGACAAGCCAAACAGAGAACAGCCAGGGAATTCCTAGAGGCATGACACTCATCCACAGATTCAATCAATAAGCACATCAACCTGGACCCAATATACTGACAACTGCAGCGGACAGCTGGAACTGACAACCGGAAGCGGCAGAGACAAACCACTATAAATGCTGGAGGAAACATCACAGAAGCGCTTCTCAGGAGGCTCCCAAGCACTGAGGATGTCACCTAGACAGGGGATGAAACGTCTGCAACACAAATTCCCAGCTTGGCGAACAGAACCACAACATATACCACTTTTTTTTTACAAAAATGGAATCAATAGTTTTAAGAAATAAATTGTTCCCGTTGGTGGAAAAAAACCCCATTATAATTTAAATCAGTTTTTTGTGATTAGAATGAATAGTTTTCTGTCTGTGCATCAAAAGATGGTTACACATAGTTGGATCATTTGGCCTGATCTGTTTGTACTGGCTCTTTGCAAAAGCAAATCACCTGATATCACTGCCTTGCCCTTTCCTAATGTCTGAAAATATTTCTCTGTCAATAATTATCCTTTTTTTTCAAAGGTTTCAGTTGAACTTGCTTTCACCACACTCACTCTCGGGCAGTATTTTATAGGTCCGAACCCTTCACTATGTAAAGAGTCTTCTTTCACTAATTACCTTAAATTGACACCCTCTGATTCTCAATCCTTCTGAGAATGACTCAGGGAACAATGACTCTTTATCTACTTTGTTCACAGCACTCATGATTTTGAATGCCTTTAACAAATCTCCTCATGATCTTTTCTTAGGAGGCAAGCCCCAACTTTTTCAGTGCATTGATGTAACTGAATTTCCTAATCCCTAGGATGATTCTAATGAATCCTCGTTGCACCCTTCACACCCTTCCTAAAGTGTATTGCCCAGAACTAGACTTGATGCTCCAAATGAGCCTGACTCAATTTTTCATACAGATTTATTTTTATTTCCTGACTGTTTTTACTTCATTTGCTTGCTTATGAAGTCCATGATCTTGTAGTCTTTATTGACCACTTTGTTAAATTGTTCTGATGTCATCAACTAGAATTTATACTTTGTTTTTTCTGCTCTGTACAGCATTCTGCTAATATAATGTAATATGATTGTTTTGCGCATTGTTACATGTCACTTGGGTAGTGTGCTAAAAATCAAAGTCAAATGTTCCCAGAGTTGATGTACTAGCTTAGAGCTCTCAGCCAACCAACCTCCTTCCCTCCCGCTGCAAAAAAAAACCCCAGTCTTGTGCATGCATACACTTGCACATGCGCACACATACCAAAAGAACAAGGGTGATACGGGCAAAGCGATTCCTGTTTTGAGAGCCACAGCTTACAGCAATAGCTGAGGAAATAAAAACTGTCTTTCTTCAGGCTTGAGATACTTCGTATTATAGAGCAAAACTAGTTGTTTCTGTAATAACAAAGTGAATGGGTAAGGCAGTAGTGAGTAGCATGGTGGTTAGGGCTGATGAGTATGTTGGGGAAACATGTTAAAAGTGTATTGATGGAGTAAAGATTTGGCAACCAGTTCATGCAGGATTATTAAGAGTGGAGGGTGGGGGAATTTCGAGAGCGAGTGAAGGAAGGTATTGCATACAACAGGAGTGTTAATGCATGAGCTTTGTGGGAGGTGGCTGTGAAAGGAATAGAGTAAATGGAGGTAGCAGAGAACAGAGTATGACACTTAGTCTTGCAAATATAGTCTGGTGGCATGTCCTCTGCTGTTGCTTCATTGGGAAGAGGATTCCCCTCCTCTCTGAAGGGTCTTGAAGTCCATCTCTGAAAAGTGTGGTGCCAGTCTCCCCTTCTCTGACATAATTTCTAACTCCTCCTATTTCTGAACAGAACAGTTGCCTAATGCTAGTTTCCTGCAGCTGTGTAGTAGATTTGGAAAGATGGTATAGATACAAAAAGTACTGGACATAAGATGGATACTTGGTTGGTTCACGAAGGTGCATCGTGGGAAATTGGACACGTTGCTTGCCATAACAGTAATAACTAATGCGACATGTTTGGCAAGGTACAGTGAGGAAATGTGCTTAACCTCAGTGACCATCTCTCCACTAAAATTTGGTCCAACTTGGCTCTTAGCTAAAAAGGATGTAAGATTCAGCCCATAGTTTCTATGTTTGGTCTTGCACACTAGACAGACAGTGTTGATGGGATTTAATGGCAATGTGTTTTCAAAATTTCAATTCACCCACAATGGAGAAATTAGCTATCTTCTCCCTTTTTAAAGAGTATCTTTCGTGCTTGAAATGTACAAATGACAAGCTGTAGTGACATGTCCTTGCTTTCAATGCTGTGAAGAAAGACAGCTGTACTCAAATTTAATTAAATGATAATAGAATTTAATTATATCATTGTCCATGTTTTGCTGAAGGCAGCATGTTAAGTAATCTGAATCCCTTGGGTAACTGGATATAACTACACATCATTTGGTGCTACTTTCAGTCGAATAATTAGATTGCATCGATGGTACAACTATCTGTATGAGCACAGGGCTCAGTGCTAAGTTTGGTGCTGGAATTGGTGTGGTTTAGGTGTGTATCTTTAGTTCACTGAGAAACAGTTGTACTGAAGTTGTAATTTAAATTCAGAGTTGGGCCTGACCTAGCTCTGGATTGCAGTCTTGATTGGAGCAGACTTTTTTAACACCAAAAAAAAAATTTGCAATTTGGACAAACCATTTAGTTTGATTAACTGAGGGGAGGGGAAGTTGGAAGTGGAGATTCCTCCCTGAATGGAAAATGTTAAAATGAGAGTATGAACAAAGAAACCTGGGACTATGGAACATAATTTTCTGAAATTGAATGGAGAATATCTTTCTTTAAAATAAGACGAGCTGTTGTATGAGAGATATTTTGATCAATTGTGCAGATGTGTATCTTTGGAACAGTGGGATTTGGACTGGACTTCTGGGTCAGTCTGCCGTAGGTCATCTACAGATGAATACAATATGGCCACAAGAGCCCTTTTTCAAAACATTTGACTGTGAATTGAAAGCTTTACTTGGACTGAAGGAAAGTTTTGGATGAAAGATTAAAGCTCAGGATTTCCTGTTTATGGGTGGGCAGTATAACCTACTTAGCCACAATACCATGTAGTTTTTAAAGAGAAGATCTGTTGCTCAGTTTATCAGCCTGGTCGCTCAAGTTATTATTGTCGTACACCTCTGGCCCAGAAGTAAGAATATTATCATTTTACCTTTTCTGTTTTGTGTGATTTATCTCCTTTTCTGCATTTGCTACATAAGGAAAAGAAGACCAATCAGCCCATCGACGCTGTTAATTGACAGCAGGACTGATTTACACCTTAATACCATTTATCCTTTGCACTATATCCGTTGACACTGTTGCTGAACAAAGATTTAATCATCTCAGTCTTGATACTTGTAATTGATCTTCAACATCCAGGGCCTTTAGGGGAGCAAGATCCTAGCTTTCCATTATCTTTTGTATTGGGAAAAAGTTCTAAAACACTCCAGAACAACCTAGCTCTAATTTTGATTGTATCCATTTGTTCTGCTACCTTCAAAAAATTAACTTCTCTTTATCTGTTCAGTCAAATCTTTAATTATTTTAAAGATCTCTTTGTCCCTTTCTAGAAATAATGGGCAGCCTCGGAAACCCTTATTCCTTTGTATCTCTGAACCTAATCTAATACTTTCTTTGCCAGCCTCGGTTATTCTACACTGCTTGAGCTCATCCAAAGTTCTGCTGATATCCTAACTCTCATTAAGTCTCATTCACCCATCACTACATTGCTGAGCAGATTTCATTGGCTAACCAATGTCTCAATTTTTAAAAATCCTTATTTTCAAATTGCTTCCTGATTTCACTCCTCCTGTCTCTTTCACTCTCTTATTTTACAAACATCAGACCTTTTTATTCTTCAATATTGCCTCTTGTGAATCCCGATTTTAATCACTTCAGCAGGTAGCTTTGCTCCCTTATTCTATCTTCCTCTTAACTTGTTTCTTTCTCCTCTTGTAATATACTGCTTAAAGCCTCCTTTGACTAAGCCTTTGGTCACCTATCCTTTCTGGCTTTGTAAGATTTAGCTTGACAATGCTCATGTGAAGCTGTTTGACTGCTTACTACATGAAAGGTGCTATTTAAATGTAGTTTCTTGTGATCACTGAAAATCCATCTGATTGCCATCAACCTTACCAAGATCTCCCTTTTTTGAACATGTATACTATTGGCCAGCTGAATCAGATGGATTCTGGGTGTATTTCAGAGATGTTTGAAAATTCAAACTGTTTCCATGTCTTTGTGCTGAGTTCAACTCCAATTTAAAAGAGGACTTGAAAACTTTTGATACAACAAGTAAGGATGGCATGGCGAAACGACAAGCTATATTAAGAAGCCAAAGAAGTGAAATAAGAATGAAATTAAGTCTTTACGTTGTGTGGTCTTCATTATCAGGCCCTATTTTTAGTGTCTGTGGCATGTGCTATAACTCAAGAATTGAACTTTTACAATTTTGCAGCATAGCACAGTAGCTAAATTGCTTTGTTTTGAGATGGGCGGCAAATTTTAAGAAGATAAGGCTGATAAAAGATGCATTATATTGCACGTAATATGAAGATGTCTTATCTAAAATATGTCACACAACTATCTGATGAAGGAGCAGCGCTCCGAAAGCTCGTGCTTCCAAATAAACCTGTTGGACTTTAACCTGGTGGTGTGTGATTTTTAACTTTATCTAAAATATTAACTCATAGTATCATCAACTGGACACATGTCTTGGGAAAGAATAATTTTCAAGCCGAAGCACACTGGTCAGAGCAGCAGCAACATTGCATTTGAGGATAATGCAAATTGTTTAGATGGAGTCCCTGAGCTTGCAACTCTTTTTGCAAAGACCATTTGGCCCAGTTTGTGGATTTAAAAAAAAAATGATTTGTATACCAGGAACTTGCCACAGGGCCTTTGCCTCCTCTTTCTCTAAAACACCCTTCAATCTTTGACATTTGAAGGCACTCAAGAAGACCTCATTGCCCCAACTGGAATTTTGTTAAAGGAAATGTCTGAATTGACCCTGCTGTCTCCAGAAAAGAACATTCAACCAGCTATAACTGGGAGAAATCGGAGTACTAATCACTAGTGGAATAATGACTTGGGCAGCAGACCAGCATTTGGACAACATGTGAATAATTTTTCTGAACTTAACATTTTATTCAGAAATTCATTTTAAATAATACTCTACAGAATTTAGTTTATTTTTCCTGGCTTAAATAGATTATTTGATGAAGGTTACAGCAAAGAAGTCATCCTATGCCAGATGTTTGAGCAATCTAAAATGAAATCCATTGGATCTTTCCATAATATGGTAATTTCTTCCAGTTTCAAGAGTTGCTCTACTCAATTCCCTTCATCTTCACTTGGGTTAGAACATCCTTATGTACTGCTTGCAGTTCAGGTTACCATATTATAAAAAGGATGCAGAGCCCTGGAGAGGGTGAAGGTAGGATTTGCAAGATGAAATCAGAAATATGTAGATATACAATTCAGAAGGAATTAGCAGCCATTTGGAGTAGAAGGAATTTGGGATTACAATGATGGATTTAGATGATGGAAGAAGGCTGAAGTGGAGCATTGGTGTGGACTGGTTTTGTTAAATGGCCTGTTTCTGCTGCAGATGTGCGGGTTAGGTGAATTGGCCATGCTAAATTACCTGTAGTGTTAGGTTCATTAGTCAGGGGTAAATGTAGGGGAATGGGTCTTGTTGGGTTGCTCTTCAGAGGGTTGGTGTGGACTTGTTGGGCTGAAGGGCCTGTTTCCACACTGCAGGGAATCTGATCTAATCATATCCTATGCAAATGCCTATATTGATAGGTATGGGAGTGCTAATTTATCTGTACATGTTCAATAGGACCTGATTCCTATGCTGGTGAGGTAGAAGGATACAATTAAACAACAATAGCATGCAACAATTAATTTTAATAAAATAATGTCAAAATTCCACACATTGTTTATTGGTTTTAGACTACTGGAATACAATATTGACTTTCTTGAACATCAGTAGCTTCAATATAACACACAAAGAAGTGAGAGCTGATATGTGCTTAGAACTTATGTTTGTTCTTTTACACAGTGGCTGTCAATTCTGCAGTTGTCAGCCAACTCCCAGGTGCTGACACCATTTCTCTGTGTAGTTTTTGCTAATTTTAATTGCATTTCATGGGAATTTCACTCCTCTTCAGAGGCCCATCCTTGAGCTGGCTTGCAGACTAGATTTTATGAAGGAAATAATTTTAAAATTGAAATAATTTGTGGATACAGCTTGTTTATTTTGAAGACTTCTGAATAAAAATGTTGTTTTGCTGTCTGGTATTCATGCAGCACGAGACTTGCTTGAGAATGCTATCTTTATGAATGTCTGAGTTAAAACAGTAGATGTTGATGAATGCCAGTATTATTATATCATATGAGCAAATAAATTTTGTTTGATTCACCAATCCAGGGCTATCCAAAGTCTATTTTATCAGCAGCTTCTTTAGCTGCCCCTATTTTCTTCACTAACATAATTTGTACAATCTAAATTGGGAATTTTGTTCTGCATGAGATTAATATTTCAAAGTAGGTGCTAGCATAATGGAAATACAGTTAATTGTTCTTAGTTTCTCTGTCATTTGATAGAGGAAGCAGATAAAGCCATTCTGAGCAGCATTGGAAATTGTTGCTGATCATTTATTTTAAGGAATGGGAATGAGGTTATTAGCTTTTATTTTCTTCGTTTCAGATTACGCAGGAGGCTGGAGAGTTCATGATCACGTTTCCTTATGGCTATCATGCTGGTTTCAACCATGGATTCAATTGTGCAGAATCTACTAACTTCGCCACGCTTCGCTGGATTGATTATGGCAAAATGGCTACCCAGGTAAGGAGTCAGCAGACTCTGATCTGGTTGCAATCCTAAATTATTTGGATTGCCTTCTGGGCATTTAAAATTATTTTATAGCGTCCAGTTATTAAAATGTATCACATGGCAATGGAATGCAGGTGAGATGTTCAAATACATTCACTGTTTGTTCTCCCAATTGTTTTACTTGGTTATCAATGACACTTCCCTCCACAAGATTTCTCCTCTGTTGGTCTAGAGAAATAAAACTTCTCCATCTATCCCATGCAATCAATGGGTGATTCTTGTTATGTAAGCAACTGATGTTACAACTAGACAAGCCATATCTCTGACAGAACCCTGGCTTGATAGATCATATTGTGATTTGTTTTTGTTTTCATGAAGTGGTTCATCACTGAAACATAAGGACATGATGCTGCAGATTTTACTTTAACGATGAGAAGAAGTTAATTAACAAAATAAATGATATTATAGAATAAACTAAACCACCTGTTGTAATGCCAATTCACAGATTTTTAAACGTAGAGTACAAGTGATAGGGGTAGATACAAATAATGGACATTCCTAGGGTTTGAACTAGTCTCCATTTACCTGCATTTTGGAGCAAATCATCAACTTGCCCGGGTGTGGAAACAACTTCCACAAAACCTTCCTGCTTCCAGGAGATTAACATCAAGTGTGATACTAATTCCAATTCCAGTGTTCAGTTTAATCTGCTGTGCTGGATGGTGGACTCAGAGTAGCATGGATCTTGCAAGTGTCCCTGAGATTGCAGACTGACTTTGACACCCACTCATTCACTTAGAGGCATAGAGCATGGTAACAGACCCTTCAGTCCAACCCGTCCATGCTGACCAGATATCCCAAACCGATCTAGTCCCACCTGCCAGCACCCGGCCCATATCCCTCCAAACCCTTCCTATTCATATTCCCATCCAATTGCCTTTTAAATGTTGCAATTGTACCAGCCTCCACACTTCCTCTGGCAGCTCATTCCATACACGTACCATCCTCTGTGTGAAAAAGTTGCCCCTTAGGTCTCTTTTATGTCTTTCCCTATATCTAAATCTATGCCCTCTAGTTCTGGACTCCCACCCCAGGGATAAGACTTAGGATTTTGTAAATCTCTATAAGGTCAGCCCTCAACCTTCGATGCTCCAAGGAAAACAGCCCCAGCCTGTTTAACCTCTCTCTATAGCTCAGATCCTCCAACCCTGGCAACATCCTTGTAAATCTTTTCTGAACCCTTTCAAGTTTCACAACATCTTTCTGATAGAAGGAGACCAGAATTGCACAGAATATTCCAATAGTGTCCGAACCAATGTCCTGTACAGCCGCAACATGACCTCCCAACTCCTGTACTCAATACTCTGACCAATAAAGGAAAGCATACCAAATGCCACCTTCACTATCCTATCCACCCGCGACGTCACTTTCAAGGAGCTATGAACCTGCACTCCAAGGTTTCTTTGTTCAGCAACACTCCCTAGGACCTTACCATTAAGTGGCTAAGTCCTGCTAAAACACAGCACCTGGCATTTACCTGAATTAAACTCCATCTGCCATTTCTGAGCCCATTGGCTCATCTGATCAAGATCCTGTTGTAATCTGAGGTAACCCTCAGATTACAACAGGATAAGTTAATGAGAATCCAGAGAAATATACTTTCTCTGGATTCTCATTAACTTATTCCTGAAGGCTTCCCATTTTCCAGCCATCCTTTTACCTGCGAACATCTGCCCCCAATCACCTTTTGAAAATTCTTACCTAATACTGTCAAAATTGGCCTTTCTCCAATTTAGAACTTCAACTTTTAGATCTGGTCTATCCTTTTCCATCACTATTTTAAATCTAATGGAATTATGGTTGTGGCCCCAAAGTGCTCCCCCACTGACACCTCAGTCACCTGCCCTGCCTTATTTCCCAAGAGTAGGTCAAGTTTTGCACCTTCTCTAGTAGGTACATCCACATACTTGATCAGAAAATTTTCTTGTACAAAACTTAACAAATTCCTCTCCATCTAAACTCTTTACACTATGGCAGTCCCAGTCTATGTTTGGAAAATTAAAATCCCCTACCATAGTCACCGTATTATTCTTACAGATAGCTGAGATCTCCTTCCAAGTTTGTTTCTCTCTTTCCCTCTGACTATTAGGGGGTCTATAATACAATCCCAATAAGGTGATCATGCCTTTCTTATTTCTCAGTTCTACCCAAATAACTTCCCTGGATGTATTTCCGGGAATATCCTCCCTCAGCACAGCTGTAATGGTATCCCTTATCAAAATGGCCACTCCCCCTCCTCTCTTGCCTCCCTTTCTACCCTTCTGTAGCATTTGTATCCTGGAACATTAAGCTGCCAGTCCTGCCCATCCCTGAGCCATGTTTCTGTAATTGCTATGATATCCCAATCCCATGTTCCTAACCATGCCCTGAGTTCATCTGTCTTCCCTGTTAGGCCCCTTCCATTGAAATAAATGCAGTTTAATTTATTAGTCCTACCTTGTCCCTGCCTATCTGACTCTCTTCTGTTCTCAACTGTACAATCTGATTGATCTCTTTCCTCAGTATTTCCCTGGGTCCTCTACAAACACTGCCCCAGGTTAGATTAATAGTTATAGCTGATGTTTTAAGTTTAATCAAGTGACATATCTCAAAAAACATATAATCAAGAAAGAACCCACTCTACTCACTACTGCAGACGTTCTGCAGGCCACTTAAAATGATTAACTTATCTGATTGTGTGCTGTGAACTTCACCCAAACAGTTCCTCCAAGATCAGTTGTGAATTTCGCTGTTTGTTAATTTTCCCAGATGCACTGATGTCCAGTGGTACATGAATTCAAACAACAAAGGCAGTACTGTGCAGTTCACTCTGGTTTCTTTCTCGCGCTCTCTCGCGCCCTCTCTCGCGCCCTCTCTCGCGCCCTTTCACTGTGTCTCACTGTCGCTCTCGCGTGCTCTCTCGCGCTCTTGCTGATTCGCTCGCGCTCTCTCTCGCGCTCTCTCTCGCGCGCGCTCTCTCTCGCTCTCTCTCTCTCGCGCTCTCTCGCGCTCTCTCGCGCTCTCTCGCGCTCTCTCGCGCTCTCTCGCGCTCTCTCGCGCTCTCTCGCGCTCTCTCGCGCTCTCTCGCGCTCTCTCGCGCTCTCTCGCGCTCTCTCGCGCTCTCTCGCGCTCTCTCGCGCTCTCTCGCGCTCTCTCGCGCTCTCTCGCGCTCTCTCGCGCTCTCTCGCGCTCTCTCGCGCTCTCTCGCGCTCTCTCGCGCTCTCTCGCGCTCTCTCGCGCTCTCTCGCGCTCTCTCGCGCTCTCTCGCGCTCTCTCGCGCTCTCTCGCGCTCTCTCGCGCTCTCTCGCGCTCTCTCGCGCTCTCTCGCGCTCTCTCGCGCTCTCTCGCGCTCTCTCGCGCTCTCTCGCGCTCTCTCGCGCTCTCTCGCGCTCTCTCGCGCTCTCTCGCGCTCTCTCGCGCTCTCTCGCGCTCTCTCGCGCTCTCTCGCGCTCTCTCGCGCTCTCTCGCGCTCTCTCGCGCTCTCTCGCGCTCTCTCGCGCTCTCTCGCGCTCTC
>NC_057740.1:7529753-7567936 GCF_004010195.1 Chiloscyllium plagiosum
CATCTTGGATTAGACTTTGTTATTACAAGTATATGAATCAGAAATGTTTGGAAGGGTATGGGCCAAGGCAGGTGGGTCTAGTTTAGTTTGGGGTTATGATTAGCATGGACCAGTTGGACCAAAAGTTCTGTTTCTATGCTGTATGACTTTATGCTGGAAGATAAAAGAGCACCAGCTGCAGTAGCATGAGTAGGTAATGGACAAGTTTGCTGCCTGGCAGTTTACCCACAGAAATCCTTTGCTGATGTGAGGATGCAAATGTATGAGTAGAACTAGGGACGTTACCATATATCTGATGATAAAACTGAAGGATTGTTTATGCTTTATATCACAAAAATATTCAGTGATCCCCTATGATTTTTAGCTTTAGCTATTTGATACTGAAATAAAACAATTCTGAAATTAAAACCTGCAAGTTTTAATGTTGCAGGTAATCTTATTTCAGGACAAATCACAGAACACTTCATTGTACTGTGTAGTAAATCACACAGCAATCTTTAATTTATCCAAAATTTAGGATTTAACTTGCTGCATTAATGTGTGTTTCTTTTAAATTGAGACTAACTGCAAATAATTAATTCATGTGATAAAATGCAAGACCAACTGAAATGTGTCTTGCCACCAAATAAAGCACTAAGAACAGGGAATGTTGATTTGCCAATTCAGAGATGTTCTGGATATAAGGGGTTCCACGAAGCATTTAATGCATGATTAAAGAACATCATGAAAATTCACTTTATTGGTATTAGAACTGACTGACTGATCTAGCATTGCATTTGCTAACTCCTGAAAAACAAGATTGCAGTGAAAAATATGTAAAAGGCTTGCATAGAATAATTTTATGATGTTGTGACTTGTGTATATATAGGAAGGTAAATGCAGAGTAATGTCAAATCTCCAAGCAATGTTACTTTGCTAAACTGTTCAATAGCATGTGTTCAATCTCTGTTCCAGTTGAGGAGACTGTTTCTTCTACATGCCTGTTGTGATCTAATGGTGTTATTGAGCTATAATGTGTGTGTGTGCGCGCGCGCGTGTGTGTGCGTGCGCGTGTGTGTGTGTGTTTAAGTGAGTGTACAAATGGATTTTACTTCTAAAGCTGCAGATTCTATATACACAGACTTAAATTAGTTAAGCCACGAAACTAATTTAAGCTGGAGAATTGGGTAATTCAAGGTCTGGTCAAATTTTGAGTGTCAGGGCAGCATCAAACTAGATGAGTCGGGCCATTTTCTGATAGTGCAATAACTGAGACAAGTTATCTGTGATTTGATTTTAACTCATGGGTAGATTTCAAATTGATCTTCCAGAAAAGAGAGCATGTATTTTATAAGTACATCTTAGGGATGGCAATAAATGCTGGTCTTGCCAGCAATGCCCACATTCTCTAGAATAAATAATAACAAAAATTACTGTCATTTTCAGAATTCACTCCCACCACCACTAGTGCAGTGTCAGTAGTCTGTACCATTTTAAAATATACTGCCGCAACTTACCAAGGCTCTTTTGACAGCACCTTTCTAACCTATAACCTCTGCTGCCGTTGTCCTTCAAGATAGTAGATCTATGGGAGCATCACTGACTGAAAGTTCCCTTCCAAACAACTCAGCATTCTGATTTGGCAATATATCACTACAGTTTCTTCACTGTCACTGGGCCAATGTCCAGGAACTACCTTCTGAATAACACTTTGGATGTCCCTATACCCCAAGGACTGGAGCAGGTGTAAGAAAACAGCTCGCTACCATCTCCTGTAAGGTAATTAGAGTTGGTCTTGGTAGTGATGCCCAAATCCAAGGAAGGAGTGTTTTTTCAAAAAAAAGCTGTCATTTCTGTAAACTGCTCTGACTCCCAGATACAAAATTTGCTGGACAAAGAATTGACATCTATTTTGTGTCCTACATTCAGTAGTTGCACAGTATGATGTGACTACAATAGCAATCAATTTCTAGAGTTAGTGTACAACAGACCCAGTCACCCCTTCCTTCCAAGAGTTCTACCATTGCTATTGCCCTCTCATGTTGCAAATTACACCGGTATAGTATTGCAAAATTTTACTTTCTGGAAGAAATCGATTTAGTATTGTCTCCATTAATCAGAAAGTAACAAGAGTGTGTTGTCTGTGCATCCTGTTGTGCATTCTGAATGCTCTGTCCTGTATTAATAGAACCTGATAGCTCTTGTTGTAAACAGTGGTAGAAAAGTCATTGAATGTGGAATGGACCAGTCTAGTTTAGTTTTGGATTTGTGACACATGTATTAACTGAATGTAAAATAATTCAATTAAATAAAAACATCTCTCTCTTCCCTTCTTGGATTATTTCTCATCTTTGGCATTTCCCTTCCCTTTAGTGACTGTACAGTCTTCATTTTTGAGTAAATGCTATTCACCAATATAACTGTTGACTCCTATACCTACCTAAAAATTGCCTGCTGCCACACTAAACATACTATACCATTTCAGTTTCAGTTGCAACTGTTCTGGCGATACCACCTTCCATTACAGTGTCTTTAGTATTTCACTCTTTCTCTCAATCAGTGACTCACCTCCATCGTGGTTGACTGGTGTCTGGTCATTTCCCACGATTCTCTCATCCCTTCTGCTCCTGCCCAGATCCATAATAGGATTCTGTTGGTCTTCACCTTTCATCCTGCCAGATTCTGTACTTAACTGATCAACTTCTGCCACTTCCACTGGCTCCATCATGATGCTACCATGAAGTATGTCTTCCCCTTGCCTTTTCGCATTCCAAAAGGGCTAATCCACAGCACTTGGAGCACTCCTCAATGAACCACAAATCCCACTTGCTTCCCATGACATCTTTCCATACAACACTTCTGCCTTTTCTGTTCCATTGTTTTAGGTACCAAACATTCCTTCCATTTAAAATAGTAATTTACTCCATACTTCAGTATAATATACTGGATTGATTACTCAAACTGTGGCCCCCCCCAACATTATGGAAGCCTGTGTAGACTAGTCCATTGCCTTGTATAACATCTTTATCAGTCACATGTATGACTTAAACTTCTGGTTGTCTGTGATTTCAGTTTTGCTGCCATTCAGACATCTGTGTCCTTGGTTCCTGCATTATTCCAATTAAATGCTGTGTTAATTCAAAGTAAAGAACCTTGTCTTTCTATCGGGCATTTGGTAACTTTTGGCAGTTGACATGGAGTTCAACAATTTCACTACTCTGCAAGATGATAATACGAAAACATAGGGTAGATAAATAAAAAATGCTTCAACTGTTAGGGGATCTTAGAACCAGAGGACATAATCTGAGAATAATAGCCAGACCATTCAGGACAGTTCTGATGAACGGTCACTAGACCTGGAATGGTAACCCTACTTTCTCTCCACCGATGCTGCCAAACCTGGCAAGTTTCTCTAGCAGTTTCTGTTTTTGTTTCAGATTTCCGGCATCAGCAGCTCTTGGCTTTATTTATGTTTGGAAGACTTCTACGCACAAAGGGTGGTAGATGTTTGGAACTCTCTTTTCATAAATATCAGTGAATACTGGATCAGTTGTTGCTTTTAAACCTGAGATAGACATATTTTTGTTAAGCAAAGAGCTATTAAGAAATATGGACAAACGGTTGCTATATAGAATTAGGACACAGATCAGTCATGATCTAATTGAGTAGTGAAATCAGCTGAAGAAGCTGAATGACCTACTCTTGTTCCAAAGACTCATTTGTTTGGATGCTAGTTTTGATGCTTCTGTTATTCTCATTTAACTCAATCCTTTTATTTCTGTGAAGTGGCTGTTTCAAAATGGTGGCTATAGTTGTCTGCAATCTGCAAATGACTTATTTGCTAAAAGGAAAGCAGGAGTGAATTTGTTTGCTATTAGTTTAGGTCAGTTTAGATGCAATACTTCTGATGATACAATAGTTTTGAGGTGTATATTGTCCTTTTTATTTTGAGAGCTTTTAAGACATGTACAGAGCTGCCTATTTGAATCCAATAAAATAAACCATGTGAGGCCTTGGGGTTTTGTTTTAAAGTTGGAACAATAGAAGCAGACTGAACTGGTGGAGTCAAGCTCCCCAGAGCCAGGATGTTTAGGTTTAGTTTTTCAATAGCAGTTGCTGGCGCCTTGAAGCTGAGTTTGGAAGCTTCAGTGCATCTCACTGCTACACACTTTCTGTTTTGTTAATGTTTTTCTTCCTGGACTAGAGAATTACCTGAAACAGTTTATTTTACTAAATTTGTCTTTGCCAAGGGTTTGTTTATGGGATGTTTCTATATTGGAACAGTTGCTGTTTAATAATTAAATAATCTATTAAATTTTCCAGTACAATTAAACTATTCCAATTTCTTTTTCCTTTTGTTGTTTTTTTAAATGTAGTTTAATAATAAAGTGCACTTTGTTTCAAGACTGGTAGTTTGACCAATTGAATTGCATCCAGAACACAACGCCTTTGAAATGAGAAGTTATGGTCTAGGCTGTCTCCGTAATATATTTTGAGGGGGTTTGGTCTGGTCCAGAACGTACTATATAGGGTTTGTATTTGTGTTTCACCAACATTGCTGCCCATTCCAGGCAAATGTGCATCTGACTTAGATATATCCCTGGGAGAAAGTGAGGACTGCAGATGCTGGAGATCAGAGTCGAGTGTGTGGTGCTGGAAAAGCACAGTCGGTCAGGCAGCATCCGAACAGCAGGAGAATCAATGTTTTGAGCATAACAGCATATCCCTGTTTGCCTGTTATAATGCACTTATGTCACTTTAAACCAAAGAATGGGTGGTGGATATGTGTTGTCGTCTTTCACTTTAACGCTTGTGAGCAGGGGTAAACAATTGGATTAATCTAGGCAGACTGTCTATTCCATTTTCATTGTCGTGATATTTGTGTGTGTGTGCGCGTGCGTTTGTGTGTGTGGTGTTCCACCTAGCAGTGATGCTGGCCACAAATGCAGCCTTATTTCTAATCTCCCTCCTTTTGTCTTGCACCATCATCCCTTTAGTCATTTAATTGCTCCTCCTTCCCACCCTAAAACCTGATGCCTCTAACTTTTTACCTATTCTGAACAAAAGCTATTGACCTGAAGTATTAACATTATTTCTGTCTTCACAGATGCTACATTTCCCATATTTTTTGTTTCCATTTTAGCTTAATGCTGCTTCTCCAACTCTTCATTGTCAACAAATTGCAAGCAAAACAGGATTTTGAAGCTACTCTCAGCCTCATCAGCTAAAGTTTCTTCCTTTTGGAAAGTGAAACTTTAACTCGTGTGAGCGCAAAGAAGATATTTAGCTCACTGCACTTCATTCATTCCTTATGAGGTGGTCTATGAATTCAGTCCTTTAACAGCAGTGAGCTTTCCTCTTTATTGATGAATTCTCAGTCTTGATTTCCATTGTCACCAAAGTACACTTGGGGTGGTTTTTAACACTTACACTGAAAAGACTTGCAAATGACTAATATCTTGGAGCAGATGCGTACATTGTGCACTGTTTCAAATATATGTGAAGTTTAGCATTTTGTCAACTCTCAATAGAGCACTAATGGCCACTGCTGAATCTGTACAGGGTATGACATTAGTTGTGATTGTAATTTTAGCTGTCAGTGTTGCAAACAAATGTATAATCTGGGTTGAGTATTAGTCCCTGTTCACTAAAAAGAAGTTTCTCGTTTGGAGTGTTTGTTTGCGGAGGCATTGCTGTGCATGCTTTGCATTCTTTTCCATGCCAGAAATCTCATTTGTATTCTGTTGCTTTCTGTCCTTTTTCTCGCATTACAATGCTCGAGATGAAACTCTTATCTCGAAGAAAAGCACTTACAGACCCAATAAAGTTTTATTCAAGCAATTTGATGATGGGGCAGAGTATTTCTCTAAATTGCTTAGGGACTTGCAAGAATATATGATTAATTGTGTAGGAGTAGCGCTGAACAGAATGAGAGCCAGCTGGCATCTCAATGATGATCAACTGTGCTGACCCCTGCATGTTAAATTTGCTTTAGGAAGTGAGTGATTCAGTGATTTTCAAAATTTTTCTTCGATGTACGCAATTTCAATGTGGGCACTTTGGAGCTGAGTGAAAAATCTTGCTCAAGCCTCTGATTTTAACTGACAAATTTAAGTTAGTGTTGTCAGTTGGTACAGATGACCTGATCGTGATCTATTGGTGCTGTAAGAGTTCCTCCTCTCTTTTCCACCACCACCCCCCCCCCCCTACCAGGGTAGCAATGAGCATGTTGGAGACTTCCTTTTCAAGGTAGTACTAATACAGTATATTGGTTTCCCCAGGCACAAGGTGACTTCTATTTGGTGCATAGTTTCATATATGAAACCTCGGATTTTAAAGCTTCACTATTATTTCTCAAATCTTTTAAGGTTCCAACCTGTACAGTTCTACAGCTGCTTGCCCTCCAACTTTAAATTTGTTGAATAATTATCAGCTTTTTAACTGTCATTATTTAAAGTGTGGGTCATTGTTTTTTTCAGGTTACAATCATGAGCCTTGAATAGCATTTCAGAACATTGCAACAGGTATATGTCAGTAAAATTGGACCACTTGACTGTATAGAGATTGAATGCATTACACAATGTTTTGATAACCTGGTCCTTTTTATTTCGTAATCATTTTAACCTCTTAAAAATCAAGAAAGGTGGCTTTCAAACATCAGTGACATATTAAATGTGATATCAGAGCTTTCATATTTGAGAAATCTCCTCAATATAGTTATCAAATCTTCCTGCTGCCTTACTGTTCATGTAAGGGAATTTTGCTCAAAGATCCACTTGGTTTCCTTGCACCAATTTACTCAATATGAGCTTTTATTTTCAATGGTTGATGTCTGATATTTAGAGAATGAATTTGTTTTAAAAGTTTAGTTGGTTTCTTATCTGGAATTTCAGAATTTTCTGAAGTTTCCAGCAGTTTTCATAGACTTTTATTTGTGGTTTTTGATACACTGTATATTTTCAGTAGGTTGACAAAGGTAAGGCCAAAGTAAGCTGGATATCCTTTTATGCAATTTATTTACACTTTATCCTTTTACAAGGATCAAGTCACCTTGTGAAACACTATAATTGTACCTTGGAAAATTCACTGTTTGTGTTGTAAAATCCCTTGTGATTTGAAATAGCATTCAATACAAGGGCATTTACATGAATAATTACTTAAAGATGGTGAAGGAGGTATTTGGTATGCTTTCCTTTATTGGTCGAGTATTGAGTACAGGAGTTGGGAGGTCATGTTGCGGCTGTACAGGACATTGGTTAGGCCACTGTTGGAATATTGCATGCAATTCTGGTCTCCTTCCTATCTGAAAGATGTTGTGAAACTTGAAAGGGTTCAGAAAAGATTTACAAGGATGTTGCCAGGGTTGGAGGATTTGAGCTACAGGGAGAGGCTGAACAGGCTGGGGCTGTTTTCCCTGGAGCGTCAGAGGCTGAGGGGTGACCTTATAAAGGTTTACAAAATTATGAGGGGCATGAATAGACAAAGTCTTTTCCCTGGGGTCGGGGAGTCCAGAACTAGAGGGCGTAGGTTTAGGGTGAGAGGGGAAAGATATAAAAGAGACCAAAGGGGCAACCTTTTCACGCAGAGGGTGGTACGTGTATGGAATGAGCTGCCAGAGGATGTGGTGGAGGCTGGTACAATTGCAACATTTAAGAGGCATCTGGATGGGTATATGAAAAGGAAGGGTTTGGAAGGATATGGTCCGGGTGCTGGCAGGTGAGACTAGATTGGGTTGGGATATCTGGACGGCATGGACAGGTTGGACCAAAGGGTCTGTTTCCATGCTGTACATCTCTCTGACTCTGTGATTCCTGACTTAATTGAACAGATACACATGCTTTATTAATTTACTATATTGCAATTCCAAAGTGTGGATTCATAAAAATAGTAAAAACATCATGAGCATATTGGGTGACTGGGTTGTGTGCATAACTTGTTGTCACTGGATGGCCAGTCATCTTTCACTGTCCTTCCCCAGAGAGGTTCTGGTAACCATTGTGCTAACTTTTCTCTGATAATTCATCTCCGAAAGTTTAATGTATTTTTATTTTAAGGCAAAGCGTAGGTTTCTGCTTTTGATGGATATTTGCATGTGTTTTAGGCCCATTGTTTCCAACATGGCAGATAAATTGGGACTTCTGTTAGAAAGCAATGTGGTATTTTTGGTGATATAGACAGATTGTTTTGAAATTGAAAACAGATTTATTTGGTCTCCCTATGGCTGATAAGTTAAATGCAGTGTGATGCTCAGTTGCACAGAGCAGGAACACTGTCAGTGTGTTGACTGAACTGATCTCAGTTGGGTAATTGCCCGAGGAACAGGAAGGGAAAACTGTCGAATGTCAGGTTCTGCTGATCACTGTCAAGTATGTCCTGCTGAAACATAGATGGCATGGGCTTCAGGTGACAACAGGATTAGATCTGGTAGACATTTCAACTGTGGAGGAGCATCATCACAGGCAATAGTTTCTGTTCATATTAATGATAATGAGTAACCATTCAGAGTTGCATCTGGTTGCAGCTACCCAAGGGAGCATGTTTTACCATGAATCAGCGTTCAGTTTGAGGAGGGAGGAGGTGGAAAAAGAGAAATAGACATTTTGTTGAGAGAATAATTAAATACCTGAAATTTTGAGGCCATATTTTTCAGTTTTTTGTGTCTGAAAATTAACATGTAAAAAATAAGTAAATTCAAAACAGGACCTATTGGTATTGAACATGAGTTGTTTGATATAACAGACTTGCTGTAGTTTTATCAATACAACTCAATGGTTTTATCAGGAAGTTTAAACTCTATACATTTTTAATAATTTTCTAGGCCACTTCCTGTAAGTAATCCAATTTTAAATATCTGGAAATGACTTTTTAATATCTTATATAGGTACATTTGCTAGTTTGTATTGAGGTACATTATTCTGTTTCTTAGTGAGTTGAAAGATTTTTAATGTGTCCATGTTTCCTTGCTTCCCAAAAAAAGTTTAATTTTGAGTCTCCTTCAAGGCCTGCAAATGACAAAGTTAGTTTTTTAAAAAAAGTCCATAGTAATTAATTCTGGGAACGTACTTCGTTTGTTGTCTAGTGTCTGCTTCCAGTGTGATGCTTTGTTTTTAAAAAGTAGAGCAAAAAGAAAATCGCAGAAGCTCAGTTCATGCTTGGCACAATTTTAGCTTGAAGTTCCACAATTGTTTAATCCACAATTCTTATTAACTTTGAACAGTGCCTCTTCTGTAGATTCTCTATGGTGGTATTGCCTTGACCACGAATTATTAGGTTCAAGACAAAAGAAGTTTGGTGCGACTAAATTCCTCAAGCAATTGTTACCCATATCATATACTGGTAGAGGTGTTAAATGCCCACAGGGTACCAAGAGTAGCCTGGGAAAATACAATAGTAATTTTGCCTCCAAGGGATCTCCTTTTCTCTTAGAAATCTGAAAAAATGTATGATGGTTCTTCCAGTGATTTAAAAGGCTCTGTAATTACTGACTTGCATCTGTTTTTTGACCAGCTTTCCACAGATTGTAAGAATAGTTTATTTCATTTGAAGTTTCTAGATATGGAATTATATAATATGATATCTAATATGCATTCTTGAAGTAATAGTTCACACGTGAATTGCCTATTCCATGAGCAGTGAAATTACAAGTCAGGACTTTCCTTTTCAGCAGTTAGCATGTTTCACTTTGTACTTGACTTTCCTTCATTGATCAGCTTATGACTGATTCCATTTTTTTTTTCCCCAGACTTTGAGGTATTTTCAAAATTTGCGACTTGTGTCTTAGGATTTAGTGGTTGTCTCTTTCGTGTTTAAAGCAAGCTAGCAGAGCATAAAAAGCAGAAAAATATTTTTATCTTTAACTTGTACTGTTTCATTAGAGTTGTTGAAATATGAAAAAGACAAATTCCTTCTTTCTGCTCATCACTCCTCAAACATTTTCATTTCCATGAGAATTTTCTTTACAAAATCACAATACTTGGCTGGAAATTTTAAGTAACAAGGGTAGAGCCTAAAACTAACAGCACCTAGAAAAACAAGTTAATTTATCATAGTTGTGCGTGAAAATGACTTCTGCCTTAAAATATTGGCCGGTGAAGACAGATGGTGTGTGGCTCCACGAGTATTTCTTGCCAAAGTATGGGGCTGGGAGGGTGAACTTTAGAGCTCTACATGTGCAATATCCACTTTACGGATTGCTCGTCTGTGGGCTGTCTGACTGCTGGTGTTGCATTTTATATTATCATCCCCCATGTTCTGGTTTTCATTATTGACCAAGTTGTTTCTTCAGTTGTCTCGATTGAGTAATGTTGGAAAAGTTGTATTAATTGTCCAATAGATCTTCTGCGCAATGCACTTCCGCTGGTGTTAGGAAATTCCAAGTTCATTCTGAACACTGAAGGAATGGCAATGTGCAACTTAGAAATGAGGTTGCTACACCTCTCTCTTGTTGATAAATAGTCCCAAGTTGATGAAAAACTTTTTGCAGTTCATCTCATAGATCCTACAAAGTTGTGGCAGCACCTGTCCAGGTGAGTAGAAGATATTAAGTAAGGTTGAACAGGTGGCAAAAGTTTGAGCTATATCAAGTAATTATAGTTGATCTAGACATGGAATTTTTTTTAGCAAGTTTACATTGTAGGCTCATATTCTTATTTTTCTTGATACACTAACTAAATTTGGGGTAAACGTCTACAGGTTATGTTGAAGGCACATAAGCTTCATGAATGAACTTTGACAGGAGAGATGAGGGCAGAAAAAGACCAGGTCAGACTGTTAAACCACAAGTGAACATGTAAATTTCAAGGACCCTGATGAATGACAAAACCTTTTATGCTATTAAATCTTGCTGGTGTTAAAACCTGGACAATAATCAAATAATAATGGAGCATTTTGACCAGTTTTACCAGTACTTGAAATCTCTAAACACTATTGTTTCCTCTAAGAATAAGATTTGTACTAATTGATAAAGAGATGTTAATTACTATTGATTGAAGAATGCTGCTCATGGAAGTCAAGCAATATCTTTATTGTCTATTTCCCCTTTCCTGATTTCCTTAATTTTGAATCTTACATCAAATTGAGGAGTTTGTCAAGTGTCCAGCAACAGTCCAATAATATTCAAGCAAAGTTAGCAGTCAGTAACATTGAAGTATTCTCTCAGGCAGTAAATCAGGAAGCAAAGTGAGCTCAATTTAATTTGTTCTGCTTTTTTAATTTTTAAATTATTGGAATGTGCACATGGAATTAAAGCTGAAACTGAAATGCCAAAAATGTTAAACAAAACAGTAAAATGTAACTTGTTTTCATAGAGATATGTGACATTCCATACGTGTGAAGAGTTGCCTTTTTTAGGGTGAGGGAGGCTGTTTAATAATTGTGAACTTAAAATACCATTAAAACCCAGTTGTATCTCATCCAACAAGACCATTCAACAGCAGCAAGGCTTAATAGCATAAAAGTGCATTTTTTTGTCAGATCGATGATTTCTAGTCTGGAGGGACTTCAATAATGTATCCATAGGTAACACTAGATTACCATGAGGAACTTCAAGATTTCTTTGTTTTAAATGTATGCATGCACAGTCCATGTGTTGCTCTCTGGTTTAGAAAAATAATGCTGGTACATGCTAGCACTTATATTGCTAACATGCTAGCATTGTTACTGCTGCAAAACTAGGCCAATATTTTCAGGAAAAAAATCAACCTGTTTGCTGTCTCTAATAGGTATTTTCATGTGGTTTCTGGTTTCAATCAAATTAGTTGAATGTGGCAGTAATGTTATGTTGAGCAGTGGTCATTACTGGTCCTGAGGAAGCAATAACCTGAACAAAATGATACTGTTATTGTTGTTATCCATTTGGTTGATGTTTTTCCAAGTTATACAAACTGCCCTGTAATTGCTTTTTACATTCTCTCCTCATTTGTTTGAGATTGTGTTTCTGATTGCCTGTGCTCTGATGTTGATGGTTTGTTGCTGATCTGAGCAGTTACATCACTGGGAATTGCATATTGATTGAATTATTGCCTAATGTCATGGTTGTATGATTTATTGCTCCTCGAATCAAAAAACATTTTTGTTTTGCTACCAAATATACTGACAGTGCTATAGGCAGCTTTGCCACTTGTAATATTAAATGTATACCACTGTATCAAATGGTCAGTTTAATGACAACAACAAAAAGAAAATCTTACAATGGAAGTTAAATGGGTAAGAAGCCATTAAATGCACTGTAAACAGTTCCAGCAAAAAATCTTCAGAATGAGTATTGGCTGTGAAGGTTTACAACATGAGTGGAAATCATACACACTAGCCTTGGATAAAATTCCAGCATCTTGTTTTACTTATGTATGGCATATTCTGTTGAGGAACCTTTCCTTTTTTTTCTCTTATTTAAATATATTATGGAAATTTCTGATTTTGACAACTCCACAGCAGTGTTGGGAATGGTGTTTATGATGGACAAGATTGTAAATCCATTTTAAGTATATGTAGTTGTTTGTTTTCATTTATTGTGACCTTGTGAAGAAACATGGTTTGGAATATTAGGTTTAAAATGTAATTTTCAGTAAAACCTAAGGCAAGCTGCATTTTTAGCAAATGACAAAACTAGTTAGCAAGCACATGGTCAGCTTCCTTCACAGTGCTGCAAAGTTACAGATAAGCGTTGCATACATCTTTTAAAAATGTAATGTCCTGGGATTGTTTTGATGTTGGCCCTAAATATACAATGCCAGCTCTGATATGCAGGACCTCCACTGGATAAAGGATATGTTTGGCTCCAGTCTTATTTTCTTGCTGGACTTGCTATCTTAACTGAACAGATTGACCAACATGACTGTTACTGAACTCTAAACTTTGAGAATAATTTCAAAATCGCATTTTGTAGAAATTGAGTTATGAACCTTGTTAGAGTAAGTGCCTATTCTCACTTGATAGAGTATTACTATGGCTGATTATTATTGATAAAATGACCATTTTCCATGCCAACTTTCAATTTTACCATTGCAGCCATTCATTACAAATATTTCAAACACAACTGAAATATTCAAATCTGCACCACCGTTCAATAAGATCATGGATGATCTGGTTGTAGTCTCAGTTCCCATTTCCTGGACGTATCCCATATCCCTTAACTCCCTTGTCTCTCAAAAATTTATCTAACTTGACCTTGAATAAATGTGAAGCCTTCTGTACCTTCTGGGGAAGAGAATTCCACACTCTGCATTATGAATAAACTTAAAATATTTCAAAGAATGCAACAGCAAATATTTTACATGAGTATTTTAACTGGTGAAGAGAAATGAATCTCAAAGACCAGTAATGACACAAGTCTGTACCTCCCTTTAGCTACATTCGTCTACGTGCATTACTTAAAATATTGGTTAAGACTTAATAAATACTGATGGTTATTAGCAGTTGTTGCAAGGTTATGAAGTTAACAAATTGAGTGCATCTGTTTGTGCTGTTATGTGGAAGAGTTGAACTCGACAGGAAAACTCATTCTACCCACACTGGGCATTTCTGTGGCCACCTGCAGAGTGTCTTTTTGATCCATCTGTGGTATAGATTAGAGCAGTGCACATACTTATTTGATTTAATGGATTCCAATGGTAATTGCATTTATGTTGCTTTGTTTCAAACTTGTCTGATTCCATCCATTGCTTTTTCTCCTTTTTAAATAGTTCGTTTATGAATATATCCATCATATGCACTTCAGCTATATGAAGATAATTTGGTGTTCGTATGCTAGTACCGTCTCTAAATCAAAAACTAAAGAAATAGTTTTTGGAAGCTCTAGAAGGTAGTGGGGACTGCAGATGCTGGAGAGTCAGATTTGATAAAGTGTGGTGCTGGAAAAAACATAGCTAATCAGGCAGCATCTGAGGAGCAAGAGTGTCGAAGTTTCGGGCATAACCCTTCTTCAGGACTGGGGAGGGGGAAGTGGGCTGAGAAATAAATAGGGGGAGGGTATAGGGTTAGCTTGGTAAACAATAGAAAGGGGAATGATCATAAGCATATGGGTTAGGAGCAGGGCAAAGATTTTGGTTCCTTAGGCATTGTCCACCTTCGATAAGATGGGCTAATCTGATGGTGATCTCCAATCTATGTCCCTGCATTAACCCCTGCCACCCATGCTTGATATCCTCTGTTAGTCAGGAACGTTTTCACTTTGCCCTTGGTTCTAATCTCTCCCAAAAAGGGTGGGTGCTGAAATAAGTTCCCCATCATTGTTAATCCTGCAAGAAATTCAATTATTGAAGCAACAATACTTTGGAAATTTTGGCAGCATCCTCATGGACATGTAGTTGTTTAAAAGGAGAGTATTTGGCCCATTGTGTCCACACTGGTCAACATCAGTAAAATATTGTTGCACTAGGTTTTGGCCCATGTCCCTGAAAGCAATAGCAATGCAAATGAATGTCTAATTACTGTTGCTGACTCAACCATCCTTTCAAGCAATCAGTTCCAGACTCCCATCACTCTGAGTGAAAGAAATTCTCAACTGCCCTCTTAGCCTTCTACCTCTTCCCTTAAATCTATGCCGCCTAGTTATTTCCCCCTCTTAAGGAAAAATGTGCTTTCTTATTTACCCTATCTATGCCCCCTCATACACCTCTGTTTCAGTTCCTCTTAACTTTTGCTGCTCAGAGGAATCCCAGCCTATCCAATTTTTTTCTCCACAGCTTAGACCATCCAGCCTAGGCAGCATACTATTATATATTTTCTGCACCCTCTAATGTGTTTTGCAAGTGCAGTGACCAGAACTTCATGCAGTATTAATTGTAAGTGAAGATTGAAACTCTTTCAAAGAATGAGGGAAGATATTGCACCAGTAGGCAGTTCACAAGATAATATTGCTGGCTGGTCTGTCCTTTAATAGACCATAGATTTAAGTTTTCATTATGATGAATTTATGGGCAAATGACTCTGATCAAATAGTCACCTTATTAAACATTCTGTCTTCTCCAAATGACCCTGTTGTAATGGACTTGCTTTAGGAACATGAGAGCAAAATTAATGGAATTTACAGTAATAGTTTATTTTTCAGCCAGTAGTTTCTTTTTATACTTAAAAATTGTGTATGCAGAGAAAACAAAATACATTGCAAATACTGTTAACTGGAAAAAACATTTAGGAATACATGCCAGACTCATTAGCACCTGTAAAGGAAAAAGCCACTTTAAAGTTTTCGAGTATATCTACTTTATCAGAATAATGTGACATGTTAACCCGTCTTGCTGTTTTTTTGTGTATGAAATATACCTACTGTGTATTTCTTGCATTTTTCTTGGTATTCCTTACTCATTTTCCCAGAACATACTGAAATCTCCTACCCCTACTATTTAGTTCTGGTAGGGATGCAAATCCTGCTATGATACTTCAACATCCAGCAATTTTCTTCCTATATTTTGGAGTCTTTCATGGTTTTCCCTCTTGATCCCTGCATGAACAGCTTTACTTTCTCTGAAATTTTTTAACGTTTTGTTGCAATTAAGGAAACCTATATTGAACATAATTTTTAGTTCAGTGATGTGTTCACAAGCAGTGACATATAGAAAGGAGGACTTGATTGAGCAGCCTTTCTTACACTGTTATGCAGTGTAGCATGAAATTACAGTACAAGCACTACCAAGAGGCTTAATCCACAGACACATAGAGACAGGCAAGCACAGGTAAGACACACACACACAACTATACCCATTTCTCTCCCTTTATTTCCTATTTAATCTGCATTTCTTGACATTTTCTCTCTCATTTTTTCCTTGTCTTTTTTCCCCCCTTTTGTTCACCTTTCCCCCTCGCGTTTCATTAATTGGTTGAACTGGAATTTTGGATTGGGATTTTATTATTGTTTTTAAAAATTCCATTATGTAAATATTGTACATGAACAATTATGCATACCTTGCGTGGGTGGGTGAAAGAGGAGGTTGAGAAATTTGCATAGGAGCCCAAAATTTTATTTCCTCATAAAGGATTCAAACAACGAGCAGACATCTTTTCTCCTTTCTGTATTATCTATTTACCTTTTTCCTTTCCTTAATTCGTGACACAGTATACTGTAGATGATCAGCTAATGCATATAGTCAATCACATGAGACTAAGTTTCTAGCTCTTCTGCTATATGATCTTCAGACTCATTGATAATTTGTATACCTTATAATGCGTCATTGCCTATGGATTTAAATCACAAAGTGTTCTTTACCATGGTAGGTAAAGTTGCCATATTCCTACTGGACTGTGGGGCTGCCCTGTCATTGGAGAGAGGCAGCTGATGGTGGTTTCACCTGAAGATCACCGTGTTGAGGTGACTAGCAAGGTAAGAAATAGAATCCTTCATGGCAACCTCACCAGTTGTGGGAATTGACCACATGCATTTGGTGTCACTCTGCATTACAAATCTGCAAACTATCCTGTGCAGCTGACTGAGTTAAACCAATTCCTACCCATGATAGAACAGATCACCAGGTTGATGATTAAAATATGGCAGTAATTGACTTTCCAAATTTCATTTCACTTTCAATGAAGATGAGTACAATAGAAATTTTTTAAAAAACTAATGTTGGCAGCCTAGGTTTTCTTATGGAACTCGACTCAACTTTTCAATGTTTAATAGGTTACTGGTGGCATTGCAGACAGAAAATCTTGGCCATGGTTTCAGCAGCCCTTGCAAGATTTTGTCTAGTAAAAACCTCTGAAGAAAATCTGGCTGTTACAATAGAATTTAATAACATAAAATAGAATGAGGCGCATGCAGGGACATACCTCTAGCTCTCTGTCATTGTCTTTCATTATACTTTAATGTATTTTACAGTGGAGTTGCTCTATTAGGAAATCATGCATCAATGTCACTGCATGTAATTCAGGGCTCTGCATAACAGACATGCACACATAGTTCACTTTGATATCAAGGGAGCAATATATAGATCTATCTATCTCCTGGCTTCTACTCTTTTCTCCCTTTTCTCTATCTCCTACTTAAGCTTTTTTTAAATCATTCTGTCCTTAGATTATATTTGCATAGTTCCTTGCCCTAAAATGTTAGGTCTGTATTTATCGATTTCCTCTTTATTTAGGAGAACAAAGTACAGTACTAAATGGTAACAGGTCCTTTGGCCCACCAAGCCTATGCCAACACATGATGCCTTTCTAAAGTAAAAACCCCTTGCCTCTACACACTCCTTATCCCTCTATGCCATGCCTATTCATATATCTGTCAAGATACCTGTTTAAATGTTGCTATTGTGTCTGCTTCTGTCACCACCTCTGGCAGTGCATCCCAGATGCTAACCAATTTTAAAAAAACTTGCCTCTTACATCTTCATTGAACTTTCCCCCTTTTTTCTTTAAACCAATGTCCTAGAGCAATTGAGTTTTCTACCTTGTGAAAAAGACTCCAAGTATCTGGTCTAACCATACCTGTCATAACTTTGTAAACTTCTATCAGGTCACCCCATAGCTTCCAACATTCAACTGAAAACCAAGCAAGTTTGTAGCGAATATTCCAAACCAGGCAACATCTGACTAAACATTTTCTGTACCTTTGGCAAAGCCTCTACATCTTTCTGGTAATATGGTGAGCAGTACTGTACGTAATATTCCAAATGTGGCCTAACTAATGTTCTGTACAGCTGCAATATGATTTGAAAATTTTTATACTCTGTTCCCTGAACGATGAAGGCAAGCATGCTATGAGCCTTGTTGACCAACCTATTCGCTTGTGTTGCTACTTTCAGGCAATTGTAAACCTGTATACCTAGGTTCACAATGTATGTTCATGCTTCTAAGGGTTCTGTCCAAAGATGTGTAAGTTAGGTGGATTGGCCATGCTAAATTGCCAATAGTGTCCATGGACTAGAAATGGGAAGTGCAGGTAACAGGGATAGAGTAAGGGCGTGGGTCAGGATGGGACGGTTGTCAGAAGATCTATGTGGACTCGATGGTCCAAATGGCCTCCTTCTGCACTGTAAGGGATTCTATGATTTACTATATTCTTCCCTTCTGCTTCAGACTTTTCCAAAATGCATTATCTCGCAGTTGTCCAGCTTAAATTCCACCTGTCAGTTCTCCACCTAAGTCTCGATTTTGCTGTATCCTCTGGCAATCCTACTCACTATATGCAGCTCCCTCAATTTGTGTCATCCACAAACCTACAAATCAGGCCACCTACATTCTCCTCCAAATCATTTATACATGTTACAAATAATCCCTGCAGAACACCACTGTTCACAGAGCTCCAGTCAGACAAAAACCTTTCCACTGCTACTCTGTCTTCTGTGACCAAGCCAGTTCTGTATCCATCTTACCAGCTCACTTCTGATCCGATGTGAATTCATCATCTCTGCCAACCTGCCATGATGGACCCTGTCAAAGACTTTGCTAAAGTCCATGTACTGCCCTTTTATATCATGTACAGTTTCTTTATAAAATTAAGCTGATATGATCTGATCTATTCCAATTTAGATTAATGCATAATTTAATCTGTGATTTAGAACTATTTATGCTATCGATGTGTTAAAGTGGTCCTGCTATTTAGATGAGCATTTTAACTTACAGAAACTTCTTTTAGAAATTCTGTAAATTGGAAATTATTGTGCATTTCCAGAAAGTTCCATTGTGTACCCTATAATTCCCAACCCATTGTATGGAACAAACATGGCATTTGTTATTTTATACACGTTTGGACAATAAAATGGGATAGAAATAGAAAGCATTTCCCAAATGTATTGCTGAATACCTTGACCTTAAAATGGAAATTGTTTTGAGTAGTCAAATGAAAATTTGATTTTTCAGTAACTGTACTGAAAATAAGCTGCCAGAGTAATATGAGGCAATTACATTTGTGTATTATCAACAGCTGAATAAAGAGACAACATGAATTGAAGTAAAATGTTTTCCTGATTTAATAATCTGAATATGTTTAAACATTGAATTTTGGAGTATGAAGACTTTTTATTTAAAAAAAAATTAAAATAGAAACTAAAAGTGGGGCAAGTTAGCTTTGATCTGAATTTGTGTGCATTTGCACCTAAAATTTAAATCCTATGTAGTGTTTCCTCAACTGAGGTTGTTAAAGCTTACCCCAGAGATAAACTGAAAGTGCTGGAAGCAATCAATGGACCATATTAGCTTGTTTGTATATTTGTTGAATGATGTGGTTTGTATATTTGAAAAGTAACTTCATGTGCTTCGGATCTGAAAGGAACATTGTGCTGGCAGTATAGTTTGAATTCCATCTCCTGAGAAGGAATTTTGAATTGGGTCACTTTTCTGGACAACTGGAATCAATAGATAACCAAACTCATATTTTAAGTTGCAAACAATATTATCTACTACTTTTGAAATACACTTGCGACAAACAAGAGACTACCTTGTCAATTTGCTTTATGTTCTTAGCATCAGGCAGAACATTGGTAAAGATCTTGAAGTTTTCTAGAATATATTGTAAACCCCCTTTATTTCTTAATTCTCTGATAATAGTTGTAACCCTATCTGCCCGGTTAATGTTCCGGTGAGACTGTTCCAATTTTCCATTTATTTTATTTTATGCCAGTTATTTCATGAATTCCCAGAACTGTACACAATTAGCTGTGTGTACTCTGACATTCTTCTGTGATTTCAGCATTGCAACCATGCCATTGTACCTTTAGAGCTGATGTGAAAGTTTTCTTTGTTACTGATGGCTTTGTTAGGCTTATGTGGTGCAAATGTTATTTGCCATTTGAAGCCTAAACCTGGGTATTATTCAGGCTTTGCTGCATTTGGACGTGGACTGCTTCAATATCAGAGAGGTAATGAATGGTGCTGAACATTTCACAGTCATCAATGAATATTTGCATTTCTGATTTATGATGGAAGGAAGATTATTGATTATTCATGAAGCAGCTGAAGATAGCTGGGTCGAGGATGCTTCCCTGAGGAGCTCTTGCAGAGATATCTTGGAGCTGAGATGACTGACCTCCAGTAACCACAGCCAATTTTCTTTGTGCCAGTTATAGAACATAGAACAGTACAGCACAGTACTATACAGGCCCTTCGGCCCATGATGTTGTGCTGAGCATTTATCTTAATCTAAAATGAACTTAACCTGCATGCCCCTCAATTTGTTGCTGTCCACATGCTTATCCAGCAGTTGTTTAAATCCCCCTAATGTCTCTGACTCTACTGCCACCGCTGGCGGTACATTCCATGCACCCACGACTCTGTGTAAAGAACCTATCTCTGACGTCTCTATACGTTCCTCCAATCACCTTAAAATTATGGCCCCTCGTGACAGCTATTTCTGCCCGGGGGAAAATCTCTGGCTATCTACTGTATCTGTGCTTCTCACTACTTTGTACACCTTTATCAAGTCACTTCTTTCTTCTCTCCAGCATGAAAAGCCTGAGCTCGCTGAACCTCTCTTCAGAAGACCAGCCCGCCAATCCAGGCAGAGTTCTGGTAAATCTCCTCTGCACCCTCTCTAAAGTATCAACATCCTTGCTATAATGAGTCAACCAGAACTGGACACACTATTCCAGGTGTGGTCTAACCAAGGTTTTATAGAGCTGCAACAAAACCTTACGGCTCTTAAACTCAATCCCCGTGTTAATGAAAACCAAAACACCATATGTCATTTTTTATAACCCTATCAGATTAGGTGGCAACTTGGAGGGATCTATGTATGTGGACCCAAAGATCCCACTGTTCCTCCAGTCTGCCAAGAATCTCAACCCTGTGTCCAACATTCAAGATTGACTGTCTGAAATGAATCACTTTACATTTATCCAGGTAGAACTCCATCTGCCACTTCCCAGCCCAGCTCTGCTTCCTGCCAATGTCTTGTTGTAACCTGTGACAGCCCTCGAGACTTTGTGTCACCGCCAAACTTACTAACCCACCCTTCCACTTCTTCATCCAAGTCATTGATAAAAACTACAAAGAATAGAGGCCAAGAACAGATCCCTGCAGGACACCACTGGTCACCGATCTCCAGGCAGAATACTTTCCATCCATTATCACGCGCCTTCTTTTGGCCAGCCAATTCTGTAGCCAGACAGCCAAATTTCCCTGTAAACCAAACCTCCTAAGTTTCTGAATGAGCCTACCGTGGGGAACCTGATCAAATACCTTCCTACATCCACTGCTTAACCTTTGTCAGCTTGTCTTGTCACATCCTCAAAGAATTCAGTCAGGCTTGTGAGGCATGACCTGCCCCTCACAAACCCATGCTGACTATCTTTAGTCAAACTGTTTTTCCAAATAGTCATAAATCCTATCTCTCAGAATCCTTTCCAATACCTTGCTTACCACCGATGTAAGACTCCAACCAACAGAAAAATTTCCTTTCATTCTTGTTGACTCCACTTTTGCTAGGTCTCCTGGAAGCTACACATGGCCACATGCAGCTTGTTGTCCAGTCGCTCTCACCTTGCCTCTGGAATTCAGCACCTTTTGTTTGTTTGAACCAAGGCTGTAATGAGATTAGGACCTAAATAACCCTGGCAGAATCCAAACAGGGTATTGGTGAGCATGTGCTGCTTGATAGTACAGTCGGAACCCCTTCCATCATTTTACAAATGATAGAGAGTAGACTAATGGAGTGGTAATTGATCATGTTGGGCTTGTCCTATCCTTTGTCGCATTGTCGAGTAAATGCTGGTATTGCAGCTGTACGGGAACAACTTGATTAAGGTCTTGGAAAATTCTGGAGCCTATTGCCAGAATATCTTCGAGCCTATTGCCAGAATATTGTCAGGGCACGTGGCCTATCCAGTACCTCCACCCGTTTCTTGATATCATGTGAGATGAACTAAATTATTTAAAAACTGGCTTCTGTGATGCTGGTAACCTCCAGGCAAGGTTGAGATGGATCATCTACTCAGCACTTCTGGCTGAAGATTTTTGCAAATGCTTCAGCCTTGTCTCTGTTGTGACATGTTCCTCCATCACCAAGGATGGGAATACTTTGCACCTTCCCCCAACTGTGGTGAATTGTTTAATAGTTCACTAACACCCTGGGCTTGATGTGGTAGCACTGCAAAGGTTGGGTATGGTTTTAGTTGTATTTCACTTAGCACATCTGTCACTTGCTGCCTAAGCTATTTGGTACCTAAGTAATCCTGTTTTGTAGCTTCACCAGGTTGCCTGGGTGTGGTCTCATGTGTAGGCCAGACCTGGTAAGGATAGCAATTCCCCACTTGAAGGACATTAGTGAGCTAAGTGAGATTTTGCAACAATTGACAATGGTTTTGTGGTCTTCATGAGACTTTTAATTCC
Source organism: Chiloscyllium plagiosum (assembly GCF_004010195.1). NCBI lineage: Eukaryota > Metazoa > Chordata > Chondrichthyes > Orectolobiformes > Hemiscylliidae > Chiloscyllium > Chiloscyllium plagiosum. The sequence continues at coordinate 7,551,987 of NC_057740.1, forward strand.
AGATTTTGATTGGACTTGAATTCCACCATCTGTTTTTGATGGGATTTGAATCTCAAGTCCCCAGAACATTACCTGGGTTTTTGGGTTACTAGTCTGTCGATAACAATGGTACATCAAGTACAATGTGTATAGTAATTAAAGTTTTGTTCAGAATGGTGAAATATTATGGCTTAGTAAGTACCTGGGATCTCATCTCATCTATTTTTAACATAAAAAGTTGCAACTTTCTCTAGCCAGAGCATAACATAGCGGTCTCATCCATGATTGTAAGAGTAGTAATGATTGCAATATAGGAACTGTGGCAACTAATTTGAGATAATCAAAATCACACAAGCAGGGCGGTAAATGACCAGAGATAAATATTGGATAGGATGTCATGAATAACTCTGCACTGAAACAATGTAATTGAATATTTTACATCCACCTGAGCAGACAAATGGCACCTCAGTTTAATGGTTAATTCAGAACATGACCCTTCCAACAAAAGACATTTGAAGAAACAAAAACAGAACTTGCTGGAAAAAGTCAGGTCTGGAGAACATTTGTGGTCCAGTGTTTTCTCCACAGATGCTGCCAGACCTGCTGAGTTTTTCCAGCAATTTCTGTTTTTGTTTCTGATTTCCAGCATCCGCAGTTCTTTTGTTTTTGTTTTATTTAGACATTTGAAGAAAATGTAAATCAGCTATATAAACCAGGAAGGTTAATTTCTTCTAAAAGTTATTTGCAGCAGGTGATAGATATATAGGCAAAGCAGCACCTATTTGACATACACAAAGTAACTTGAATGACGATGAGATTTAATGGCCGTTTAGTATTTTGATAGTGATTTTGGCTGAAGGATGGATGCCAAATAAAATAAAATATTGTCCTTTATTTCAATTGGCTACAAATGTGCTTGAGTTACTTAAAATTCAGTCAGAATTAAATTGACTCCTGAATTGTACAGTTTCATGTAAGACTTGAATATTATAGCCTATCTCATAGTCATTCTTTGTTTATACCTTTTAATAAATAGTAGTACGGGATCAGTATTAAAATATAACTGTTACCCTTAATGCCTTCATATCATCACAAAATAACAATTCATTTAAACATTACATCACATTTATGCCAGACAATGGGAAATGTAAACATTTTTGCAGTGTGTAAGAAGTAAGCTCATTTTAAAGAATGTATTTATTGCTTTTGATCTTTTCTCATAGCCATGTACCTGAATGAAAGTTGTATACAATTCAGGATGAAGAAAAAACTTTTTCAGTTATGGAGCTATTCATAAGGACACAACTAAAAACGTTGCTTCATCAGAGCTTTGCAGTTGAAATACAACCACAAGTTATCAACCATTCATAATTTGGCTCCAATACTCTCTTTGCAGGTTTTCTGGAATATTAATGTGGTACTGAAAATTTTATTTATAATACATTCTGTTTACACTATAACTGCACCACTACATTTCTACACTGTTGAAACCAGGCACCAACTCACTGACATCTCCGCCGACTGCCCCCTTGACCACCACCTCACTTCCCATCACCAAACCATCATCTCCCAGACCATCTACAACTTCAATCTCAGGGGATCTCCCATCCACAGCCTCCAATTTCATTGTCCCAGAACCTCACACCGACCAGTCGACCCATCGTCTCCGCCTGCTCCTGTCCCAGCGAACCTATCTCCTCATAACTTAACACTGTCCTGTACTTCTTAGTCCAGGAATTCCCCAAATACATTTGGAACTCCACCCACGCCCCCTTCCTCCTCCATGACTTTCGTTTCCCCAGCCCCAACACCACCTCTTCACCATGGATAACCAGACCCTGTATACAGTCATCCACCAAGATGAAGGTCTCCAAGCCCTGGGTTTCTTCCTCTCATGCCAACCCAACGAGTCCCCCTCTACTGACTCACTCATTCAATTGGCCTAACTGGTCCTGACCCTCAATGTCATCATCAAATCCTTCCACTTTCTTCAGACCAAAGGGGTAGCCATGGGCACCCACATGGGTCCCAGCTATGCCTGTCTCTTCATTTGGATACGTGGAACAGTCCATCTTCTGTAGTTACACTGGCACTATTCCCCACCTTTTCTTCCACTATATTGATGACACTATCAGCGCTACCTCGTGCTCCGACACAGAGGTTGAACAGTTCATCAACTTGACATCAAAGTGGAAGGTGTTTGTTATGTTCACCTGGACCATCTCTGACACCTCATCCCCTTCTTGGTCCTCTGTCTTCATTTCTGGCTACAGACTCAACACTGACATCTACTTCAAACCCACTAACCCCCACTGCTACCTGGGCTACCACCCCATGTAAAAGCACCATCTCTTATTCCTATTTCTCCTCCTCCATCATATCTGCTCCCAGGGGGAGCAATTCCACTCCACAACATTCCAGATGGCCGCTTACTTCAAGGACCGCAATTTCTCCCCATACGTGGTCAACAATGCCCTCCAGTGCATCTCCTCCATTTTCCTTGAAACTTGGCCACTCCAGCCTTGAACCTTGGCCACCTGACAGCTGGAGGAAGAACGCCTCATTTTCCACATTGGGACCCTCCAACCACACTGCATCAACGTCAATTTCTCCAGCTTCTTTATCTCTCCCCCCTCCCCCCCTCCCCCTTCTCATCTCAGATCCAACCCTCCTACTTGGCACCGTCCTCTTGAACTGTCCCACCAGCCATCTTGCTTCCCACCTATCTGTTCCACCCTCCACTCTGACCTATCACTATCACCCCCATTTGTGTCTACCTATCGCCTTCCAAGCTACCTTCCCCCCAGCCCCACCCCTCCTATTTATCCCTCGATTTTCCGGCTCCTCTGATGCTGCCTGACCTCCTGCGCTTTTCCAGCGCCACACCTTTCGACTCTGATCTCCAGCATCTGCAGATCCTCACTTTCATTAACTCCCATGAGTGTTCTACTGAAAGGAAAAGTTAAGATTAGATTCCCTGCAGTGTGGAAACAAGTCCTTTGGCCCAACCAGTCCACACTCCCTCCAAAGAGTAACCCACCCAGACCCATTTCCCTCTGACTAATGCACCTAGCACTATGGACAATTTAACATGGCCAATTCACCTGACCTGTACAACTTTGGACTGGGGAGAAATCTGAGCACCCAGAGGAAACCCACACAGACACTGGGAGACTCTGCAGACTTTACACAATCGCCCAAGGCGGGAATCTAACCTGGGACCCTGGTGCTATGAGGCAGCAGTGCTAACCACTGAGCCACCATACCGCCCCTCTCGCTCTCATTTGGTTTATCAACTTACCTCCCAATCAACCAGCCCAAGAAAGTTCAATTCTTACATGAAGGAGGGAGAGAGATTATAAGGAGAAGCTGTTCCTGGTCATAAAAGGAGCAAGAAGTAGAGGATGTTGGTTTAAAGTGCCATGCAAAAGAAGCAAAGGCCTGGAAATTGAATCAAGGTAGGTTTAGTTGAAGCACTTGAGGGCAGTGGATGATTGTTTAGATAGACATAGTATGCAGGGGTATGGGGAGAGAAAGCAAGTGATTGGCAGTATGGAATACTGCTTGTTTGTAAAGTCGATGCAGGCATGAAGAGCCGAATGGCTGCCATACTGTGCTGTGGCAATGCTGTGAGAAGCATCAGCAGCTACTGTTGCCTACCCTGTCATGGAAGGATATTTTGAGTTAGTGAGTTTACCAGGACATTGAGGAAATGACTGAGTGTTGGAATTGAAAAAGAAACACTCAACCAGTAATTAAACATTGGTATGCTGTATGTCACCACCCTCTGTGCTTGGAATTTTTCTCTGCCTTTCAAATGGAAATTGGGATTAAGCTACATTCTAACGTGTGTAGCACAGTGGGCAAACAATCAGGAACCATTAAATGATAGTGTTGGAAATCTGCAAATTCAAATAGCGTATTTCTTTTATCTGCTTCAGTATAATTTGTGCATTATTCTATTGACTTTTTTTCCCATAATTCATGAAATGTGAGCATTGCCAACAAGGTAAGCATTCATTGTCCATCCCTAATTGCCTTTGAGAAGATGCTGGTAAAATGCCACCTTAAATGCAACTGACTTACTATGCAATTTCAGAGGGCACTTTCATTGCTGTAGATCTGGAGGCCAGGCCAGAGAAAGATGACAGATTTCTTTTCCTAATGGGCATTAAAGACATTGGTTTTTACAACAACCCAATAGCTTTATGGTCACCATTACATTTGTTTAATTTCTATTTCTATTTAATTGAATTCAAATTCCCATGGACTTGGTGCAGTTTGAACCCATGTCTCTGGCGCAGCTGACCAGACTGGTCCAAAAGCATAACTAGAATGTTATGACACATTCGGTCACATTTTAACTGAGGTTGGAGAAATGAGGTTACAGTGAAGTTTTGACAGTTCTGTTTATTCCTAGATCAATGAGACATCCAAATCTGTGGTGCTTAAATCTTGCTCATTTTCAGGGAGGAGTGGTGCTGTGAACACAGAGTATTTTCTGTCTGTTCCATTCATAATAGATCTAAATTAAGAAAGTAAAAGAGGGATTCTGCTCCCAGGTTCCAAAATGAAGTCTTCAGTCAGTAATCGTTTGAAACTTGGAATCTGTTCTTTAAAACAGTGTGTGAAATTCTGAGCTGTGCCTGACAGTTCTGTAACTTCTACATGTAGCCTGCAGAATGGTCTTTCCTTGCTTCAGTAGCCTTCTGATTTATGATGTTTAAGTGCCTTGTTTATTTGTTGTTTTTAACATGCCTAATGGGTAAAAGCTTCCAGCTTGTATTTGCTATTCCCTCTTCTTCAGTCAGAAGGGCATTGAGCACCTTGTTGTTTTAAGCTGATTTTGATGGATTGGTTTTTGCTCTGATTTGCTGCCATCACATCACGGAGCTGACAGACTGTTTAATGAAACTTTTGGCTCGGGTTTTCAGCTTTATTGTTTGTGAAATATAGTCTAGTATTTGATGTGGTGTGTTCTCATCCTCCAATGACCACCATTTCCTTGGAGAGCTGGGAATAGAAGGGTTATTCAGTATTTCTTTTCCTACTGAAACTCAGTGCAATTATAAAAATAGAATTTTACCATATGGGACAGTGCAAATGGGAGGATGGTTAAAGTAAACCTAGCTGGTGTAGCAAGTTTTTATTTGTGTGAAGATCCAAAGGTGCAGTTGCTTATTTTCTGATTTAATCATTTGGTTTCAATTGTTTCCACCTGAAGTGCTTTCACTGTTGTGTGGAAAATGTAGGCGTAGGTGGAGATAATTAATGAATGACAGGCCTACCTGCTGTTGCATTGTTAATACTTCCCTCCAGTCTTGAGGTGGGGCATGAATAATGCCAAATAATGCTTCAGAATACAGAAACCCCAACATTGGATAAGTTCCAGATCCAATTTTTTTTGTCAAGAGCTGTGTAAAGGGGCAATGTTGAATTTAGTCGAAAGCATGCAAAATGGTAGCAAGTGAAGACTGCCAGTGAAGAAAAGAATCACTTGTACCTTTAGTGACCTCAAGATGTTTCAAAGCTTTGCAACGTAGTGTCGCAAATCACCTGAGTTAGTGGACTAACACTCGAGCCCCACTATTCCCATAATCATGGCAAAGATGTAACCATTTAGTTATCCACAATCCCCAATTTACCTGACTTGAGCTCCAGTTAAAAGAAAACACTGATTAGGTTACTGTACTTAAGAAGAAATTGTCTTCAAGTAATGGCAGTTATAAAATATGATTTTCTAACTTATCACTTTCTCTCTTCTTAAATTCCATTCTTCCACAAACAGGCAGACATCCAGTTTCTTCCAATTCCTCTCAGTTCTTTGCTATTGACACACTGTTGCAGTTCCATTCATTGAGAGTTTGTCCTTTCATTGTCTTCAAAATGTTTTGTTGTTTCTTCAGTCGGAGATTTGTAGAGAAAATGAGTGAAAGACCGTTAGCTGCTATTGGAAACTTTCTGGTAACTCCACGTAAGAGAAGCTAAGATACAAATTGTGGTCAGGAGCTAATCAAGACATTGTCAAGCAGCTTTCTCTTTGTTCCGAACGTTTCACTTCATGGTGTCTGCTTTAGCGCTCACTGTTCCAGAAACATGCAAGGTTGTATAACACACACCATGTGCTCTCCTTGACCAGAGCCACCAAAGAAATTCCCTGCTTCAAAGCCTAAACACTTTGGGGAAATATTGATAAAGAGAGAATATTCATGCAAATCCCACGCAGGCTCTAGTTTTGCTAAGGGACGTTTCTTAATGTAAATATTTGCTGGCAAAACCACACTTCCTTGTCATTCTCCAAAGAGTGAAAAAGTGAAATACAAAGAATTGCTATTGAATCAGACTACAGATCTTCTATGAGTAAAATTGCAATTCTGCAGCTAGAGTTGAGGGCATTGCATCTCGCGATTCTCCTGCAAGATGCATGAAGGTAACAGGCTTGCTGAAGCATAGAACAGGAATAATTTGAGCTCTTTGTTCTTTTGTGAAAATCTGCACTCACTCAGGATACCCTTTGTATTAAAAACATTTTCCCCGTCAATGCGTTAGTGCATTTAATTGTGCTTACAAGAGATTAGTGTGTGGGTCAGTTATACAAATCTGAGACTTGAGCTTTGTACTATACTACTTTTACATAGAATATATAGCACAGAAATCAACCAATTGATGCCACAAGTTTATATAAGCAGCGTTTATGCTCCACTTGAACCTCCTTCAAGCAGACCTTGAACCTTTTCTCATCTGAATCTATCATAACCCTTTAGTTCGTTCTCCCTGAAAGGCTTAGTTTAAATTCCTTTCACTCATTCCTTGCAGTAGTGATCACTCTGGGTGAAAAAGTTTCTTCTGAATTCCGCATAGAATTTCTTGGTGACTAACGTTTATGTTAATGATGTCTAATTGTACTGTTCCCCTCAAGTGGAAATATTCTCTCTGTATCCACTTTTAACCAAAGAACTTATAATTTAAAAAATCTCAAGTTACACTTCAATCTTTTATCAGGCAGGGAGGAAGATATAGAACACGTGAGCCGTGTTTTACTAAGGAAATGGAATCCCTGGTCAAGTAGAAGAAGAAGGCTTATGTTAGGACAAAATGTGAAAACTCAGGGCGCTTGAGGGTTACCAGGAAGTCAGAAGGAGACATGAGAAATTGTTGGCGAATAGGATCAGGGTTAACCCTAAGGCTTTCCATAGGTATGTCAGGAATAAAAGAATGACGAGAGTTAAATTAGGGCCAATCAAGGATAATAGTGGGAAGTTGTGTGTGGAGTCAGAGGAGATAGGGGAAGCACAAAATAAATATTTTTCGACAGTGTTCACTATAGAAAATAAATGTTGGCGAGGAAGATACAGAGATACTTGCATCTAGACTAGAAGAGATTGAGGTTCACAAGGAAGAGGTTTTAGAAATCCTGCAGAGTGTGAAAATAGGCAAGTCTCCTGGGCTGGATAGGATCTATCCTAGGATCCTCTGGGAAGCCAGGGAAGAGATTGCCGAGCCTTTGGCATTGATCTTCATAATCATCATTGTCCACAGGAATAGTGCCTGAGGACTGGAGGATAGCAAATGTGGCTCTCTTGTTCAAAAAGGGTAGTAGAGACAACCCTGGTAATTACAGACCAGTGAGTCTCACTTCAATTGTTGGTAAAGTGTTGGAAAAGGTTATAAGAGATAGGATTTATAACCATCTAGAAAAGAATAATTTTATCAGGGACACTCAGTACGGTTTTGTGAAGGGTAGGTCGTGCCTAATGAATCTTAGAGTTTTTTGACAAAGTGACCAAACAGGTAGATGAGAGTAAATCGGTTGATGTGGTGTTTATGGATTTCAGCAAGGCGTTCGATAAGGTTCCCCACAGTAGGTTATTATACAAAATGCGGAGGAATGGCACTGTGGGAGACATAGCAGTGTGGATAAGTAATTGGTTTGCTGAAAGAAAACAGAGGGTTGTAGTTGATGGAACATGTTCATCTTGGTGTCCAGTTACTAGTGGCGTACCGCAAGGGTTGGTGTTGGGTCCACTGCTGTTGGTCATTTTTATAAATGACCTGGATGAGGGCATAGAAGGGTGAGTTAGTAAATTTGCGGATGACAGCAAGGTCGGTGGAGTTGTGGATAGTGACAAAGGATGTAGTAGGTTGCAGAGAGACATAGGATGCAGAGCTGGGCTGAGGGGTGGCAAATGGAGTTTAATTTGGACAAGTGTGAGGTGATACACTTTGGACGGAGTAATCGGAATGCGAAGTACTGGCTAATGGTAAGATTCTTGGGAGTGCAGATGTGCAGAGAGATCTGTGTCCATGTACACAGATCCCTGAAAGTTGTCACCCAGATTGACAGGGTTGTTAAGAAAGAATAGTGTGTTTTGGCCTTTATTAATAGAGGGATTGAGTTCCGGAACCAGGAGGTTATGCTGCAGCTGTACAAAGCTCTGGTACGGCCACACTTGGTGTACAGTCTGGTCACCGCATTATAAGAAGGATGTAGAAGCTTTGGAAAGGGTGCAGAGGAGATTCAATGGGATGTTGCCTGGAATGGAGGGAAGGTCTTACGAGGAAAGGCTGAGGGTCTTGAGGCTGTTCTCGTTTGAGAGAAGAAGGTTGAGAGGTGACTTAATAGAGACATACAAGATAATCAGAGGGTTAGATAGGGTGGACAGTGAGAGCCTTTTTCCAAGTATGGGGACAGCAAACACAAGGGGACACAACTTTAAAGTGAGTGGGAGATAGATATAAGACAGATGTCAGAGGTAGTTTCTTTACTCGGAGAGTAGTAAGGGTATGGAATGCTTTGCCTGCAAAGATAGTAGATTCGCCAAGTTTAAGTGCATTTAAGTCATCATTGGACAGGCAAATGGACATACATGGAATAGTGTAGGTGGGGTGGGCTTCAGATTAGTATGACAGGGCGGCGCAACATCGAGGGCCGAAGGGCCTGTACTGCACTGTAATGTTCTATGACACTCTTCAAATGATTTTTTTGACTAAGTTTTAGGCAATATTCGAGTGAATGCCCTATATTGCTCAGTTTAACTTTGCTTTACAGTGTCCATTTTTGTTACATTAATGGTGCTATATAGACATGTTGTTTAAGTTATCAGTGAAACATGTGAAAAGTCCACAGCTGTCAAATCCTGGTACATTGTGTTTGTTCTCACAATGTAGTAGTTTTGGCTTTTTGAGATACTCTGTTAGTTGTTCCCTAAACATAAATCAATTTGTTTGTATAAATTTAAAACATAGTCGGTGTAAAGGTTATCAGTCATATCCTCATTGGCTTTGTCAGGTGCAAAACTGAGGATGTGTATGATTAATGTACACTAGCGTAGCCATTACATTAATTAGATTTAACTTCAGCAACTTTCTCTCATATTAGATGTTATTTTGCTCTGTAAGAGCGATTGCTAAGAAACGTGTGCACCTGCTCCATAGTTTCTGTTAATGTAACTTAAAAGTAATTGAGTTTTGTAATGATTATTCAGGAATGAGAAGTTTCTCCTATTTGTACAATTTCTACATCTTGGAAATCTGCTATTTTAAATACCTATTCCAACCACCTTGGGTTATGAGAAGTCTCAGCCCTACTGTCACTGATAGCAGGAACTGATTGTAGAATTGTGATTATTGGAGTGACTAGTATTCTCAGATCATCGATCTCCCATCTGGTAAATTGGCTGCTCTCGTCCCTTCCTTCACAAGTTCTCCTTCACCAGATCTTGATGCTTCTCCAAAATCCTAGATTGGAGGAGCAGTCACATGTGGGAGAGGGGGAACCCATGATTGGAGGAGTTGAATGATAATGAGATTTAGGGAAGGTGATCAGCATTATTTTTATATTTGAGAAAGAGTAGGAAGACTAAACATGCCTGTGAATAATTTTTTGAACGAAAGGCTGTGGAAGGAGGAATTGGAAAATTAAAACCCATTCTCTCCCCAGGGTGTTAAACATGACCAAGTGGGATTTGCTCTGGGGATTATTTGTTTGTTATGGCGATTGAATGGCAGAAAGCTGTGGCTGACTTTCCCTCCCGGATGCTGGGCAATAGCCAGTGGAAACACCTCCACCCCCGACTCTCCGCAGAAGGGGAGGGGGGTGGTTCCTGCCAACTGAACTTTAGCCAAGCACCTTTGGTCAGACTTCAGCCATTGATTGCCAGCTGCAAAGATGGGCTTGGTACTGTGGAGCTTTATCCAAGTTGTAACAAAAAAAAGCACGTAGCCCTCATCCTTCATATTCCCTTACCTTCACCATTCACCATCCTCACCCAATCAAACCCAACTTCTGTCCCAATCTGTAGTACCTCACATTTCACCTTCCATATCCTGTCATACCTGCTAGGCCACATTATGCTGCTTGTCCTGCCCCTAGATGTCCTACATGGCCTATCATGTTCCCTGACCAAAGTAAGCTTTCTGCCTAGCCTGTGTTCCCAAATCCCCTCATGCTCCGACGCCAAGGTATCACTTTCACCCACGGTACACTATATGTAATCGTAATGATCCCTGTAGTGATAGTTGGCGGTTAAATAATGAGTATTGAGAGAAAAGATTAATTGATGTTGTTTGACTCTTAAGACTGTTGTATTTAAAAATACAACTCCATTAACAGCAACCTGCAAAGGTTTCAGTCATCCAGACTCTCTCAGGACACCAGGTTATAGCCCAACAGGTCTATTTGGAAGCACGTGCTTTGAGCGCTGCTCCTTCACCACCTGATGAAGGCATGGCGCTCCAAAAGCTACTGCTTCCAAATAAACCTGTTGGGCTATAACCTGGTGTTGTGATTTTTAACTTTGTACACCCCAGTCCAACACCGGCTTCTCCAAATCAAGAGACTCTCTCATAGTATCTGAAAGCGCAAGGTAGTTGAGCCACTTAAGTCTGTAATAACAAACATTGTGGAAGTGATGAAGATCTGACACCCAGAGCAATCAATAAAGCTGGGGCTCAAATGTTTCAAGAAAGTTACACATCTCTGTCTGTCACTTGCTCTTTCCCTCCTGGCTCCCAAAGCACGCCCACACCTTTCTTCCCAACCCAGGATCGTATTCTGTTCCTTTATGTTGATGTTGTTTGAGATTCAGCACTTGGTTTTCAGGTTCATTTGCAAATTCTAAATTAATCTCTCAACTTTTACAATTCCACCTTTTGTATGTTTGTATACAAGCATTTGTATATCACATAGATCACAGAAAGTGTTCAGTTTTCTGACACCTTGCCCTGCGGTCTTTTTGCTGCCTTGCATTACAATGGGTATGTAATTCTTGTTGCAAAATCATTTCTGGCCTTTTATCTTTGACCATCTCCTTTAAGATCACACGAATGAGTATGCTGGGATGTTCAGAAGACTGAATAAAGTGAAAATTAGTTTAAACCTTATCCACCCATGTTAGTTATTCCCATGTAGGTAAAGTTGTTTGCATTAAACAAAGATTTCCCCTCCATCCCCCCGCCCCCCCCCTTCCTCCATTATGTATTAGCTTTTTAGAACTTTGTATCAGCTGAACTTTTCAAATGATCTCTTATATTTCTAAGACATGGGATTTTAAGGTGAACCTCAAGTTTTAAGTATTCGACTATCTTGTTATTGGGTAATACTTTTTGAATAAATGGTGATGGAAAGTCATATTACTGCATTGAAACCATCCAATAATAAATGCAGTAAATAGTTATTTGCTTGCTTATAGCCCAGTATTGGATCTTGTTGTTCCTTTTACATCATAGTTTTGTGCAGCAGTATCTGTGTACTGTCAATTCTGTTGATTCTGAAAGAGCCTCATTGCAATATCTCTTTCATTCCTCAAGATGGAGCTCTTACTATTGCACACTCAACAGTGTTGGTGTACATTTGTGAAATGTGGCATGTCTTGAACCAGAAGAAAGAACCATTCATTCTTTAATATACTTAAATTTAGGGCACCCAACCTTATTGAATAAGTGTAGGGCATTGGAACTTGTGCTGTCTTTCTAATTTTTTTATAGATTTCTAAATTTGTTTCCATTCATTTTGGAAGCTTTTAAAAAGCAAATTGCAGTTTAGCTGTTATAGGATCAATGCAATGAAGGAGCTTGCTAACTTTGAACTCTGAACCTACCTCTGTTCAGATTATGTTGGGAGGTATCATGAATGCTAAACGTTACAAGATGGCTGTGTTTTGAGATGTGCCTTTTAACTTGAAATAAAGATTTCCAGGAGAACACCACCTTGAGTCATGCCCATGGAATCTGGTTGCCATAATGAAAGAAATTTGAACAGGAACCCATTAAATTATGAGAACCTTTTGGTTTAAAAGCAATGAGGAAATTTGTGAATCTGTAATTGTTTTAAGTACTCTACAAGTATTTTAAAAATTGCTGTTTGTTAAGGGAGCAATTGTAATTTGCTTGGGTAAACTGTGGCCAAAATAGGGATCATACAGGTGGAATGGGCTGCCCACTAACTCTGTGAGTGTGTCTTTATCTTCCATTTATATTCTACCAGTTATTGTTCTAGTTCATAGCCACATTGATTTACCCCTTCATTCCATGTCTAATTCATATTGATTCTGAATCATGTAAAATTATATTTACAAAAAGTGAAATTTTGTTCAGTAATTTAATTGTTTAGGGGTCTTTTGCTAAATTGAGTAATATTGGTTAATAATTCTCAGAAGGGTTCGCTCTCTACAGCTTGGCATTTTTTTTGAAACTGTGACTACCTTTCAAAGTAATTTATAGGATTATTTTTAAAAACTGAGCTACTTGCTTTGAGGCTGAATGGCAGGGTGTCTTCAACTTCCATGGAAGTGGTTCTTCATTCTGCAGCCTGCATTTATTATTGGATGGTTTCAATGCAGTAATATGACTTTCCATCACCATTTATTCAAAAAGTATTACCCAATAACAAGATAGTTGAATACTTAAAAGGCTGATTTGGCAGGATTTGAGGAAACCATCTGCAGGACACGTACTTATAGGGTTTTAACAACATTTTTAAGTAGTCAGTATTATTGTAAGTTTTTCTTATATCTTAGTTCCTGAGATGCACAGTTACAGCTTTCTTTTTTTTGATTTCTCCTTGAATACAATCCGTTACATGCAATGTTTGAAATAGAATGCAACATTTATGCAATAATAAATTTGAATATACAGAGCATAAAACAGTATTAGTTTAGCTGGCATATCTGGGCATTTGTTTCTTTTTCAGGCTTTCACAAAGTCTGTCAGTGTCAGGCATCTCTGTGTGATGAACCATCAGGAAACATTATGCTAGACTCCCTTTTTGCAGAAGACAGATCCTTCACTAATAGCAATGCTGTTTGCAATGCAATTACTTTGTTGGAGGTGCTGACCATTTTAGCAGTTGGCATTACAAAATTCTTGGAGAATATTAAAAGATATCTTTCATTCAACTAAATTCAAAAGCAGTAATAATCACTTGTCAATCTATATATAGTTTAAACTGACTCAAATTTTATTTTAGATTTAATTATCTGTTATTCTGAATGGATGTGGGAAATACTGTACATTTTGCAAGCCAAGACTTGCTGTGTAATAAAGGTAAACAAAAGTGTCCTGTACAGATTCCATGGGTACTGTTGGTGACTCAGCTAATCTTTTCCAAAGGGCTGTGTCAGAAAGAAAATGAAGCAAGCAAAGACAAATAGCAGGGTTAACCTACAAGGGAAAGAGTTGCAAATTGCATTTTCTCATTTATCACATTGTACAGCTGACTTGTGCTCATAAGGAAAGCCCTCCAATATTGACCAATCAAATACATTACCTGTTTTAAAACAAACCTTATCTTTGTAGTAGGGTCAGGATGCTGCACCAACTTCTTGCAATGGCATTAAATACTGTGAAAGATTGTCCAATTATGATCATAGCTTCTCATGATTGTTGAAGAAATTTGGTGATACAAATACCGTACAGGACATAAGATACTTGGACAGCTTGCAGGAGTGACCAGTACTATGTTACCAAGAAAATATCTGTGGCAGACGTAAGAGTCAATGAAGACCTCTCTGGTTATTCAGTAGAAGTAAAACATTTTAGCGGAAGAATAATATTCATTGATATAGTCCCTTTAATATTGAAGAACAGTTCAGGTGATTCACAAAGGGGTAATAGGAGGAAAAAATACGAAACCTACTAGGAAAGTAAACAAAATGTTGGACAAAAAGGTGAGGTTTAAGGAAACCCTTAAATGAGAACAAGCTAGCAAAGGTGAAAATGGAACAAAAGAGTTGAATACATACCCACCACTAGTGAATTGAAATTGGAGTGGAGAGTCAGAGCAACAAAGCATTTGGATGCACATAGAGGACGGCGAGGATGTTGTTTACGGTGGAGGATGCCAAAGTTAAACAAATAGAGAATGGTTATATCATACAGGTGGAAGGCATTGGAGGACAAGGAGCCAATATAGGTCAGCAAGGAAAGCGAAAAGGGTTGATTCCAATATCTCTAATGATAAGAATGTTAGCATTAAGGCACTTTACCTGAATGCTCGTAGCATTCGTAACAAAGTAGATGAACTAATGGCACAGATCATCGTGAATGATTATGATGTGGTAGGCATCACAGAGATATTGTTGCAGTGGGTTCAGGACTGGCAGTTAAACATCTAAGGACTTAAACTTATCGAAAAGACGGAGGTGGACAGAGGGGGCGGGGTTGCCTTGTTAATTAAGAACAAAATTAAATCTATGGCACTGAATGACATGGGGTCGGATGATGTGGAGTCTGTGTGGGTGGAATTGAGGAACCACAACAGCAAAAAAACCATAGTGGGAGATATGTACAGACCCCCTAACAGTGGTCAGGACCAGAGGTGCAACATGTACCGGGAAATAAAAAAGGCATGTCAGAAAGGCAAGGTCACGGTGATCATGGGAGACTTCAATATGCAGGTGGACTGGGTAAATAATGTTGCCAGTGGATCCAAAGAAAGGGAATTCTTGGAATGCTTACAGGATGGCTTTTTGGCTCAGATTGTCATGGAGCCCACAAGGGAGCAGGCTATTTTGGACCTAGTGCTATGTAATGAACCAAGACTGTATAAAAGATCTTAAAGTAAGGGAACATTTAGGAAGCAGTGATCATAATATGGTAGAGTTCAGTCTGCAGTTTGAATGCAAGAAGGCAAAATCGGATGTAATGGTGTTGCAGTTAAACAAAGGTAATTATGAGGGCATGAGAGAGGAACTGACGAAAATCGACTGGAAGCAGAGCCTAGCGGGGAAGACAGGGGTTTGTGGGTATAATTGAGGACACAGTTCAGAGGTTCATCCCCAAGAAGAGAAAGATTATCCAGGGAGGGATTAGACAGCCATGGCTGACAAAGGAAGTCAGGAAATGTATCAAAGAAAAAGAGAGATCCTATAAAGTGGCCAAGAGCACTGGGAAATCAGAAGATTGGGAAGGCTACAAAAACAAACAGAGGATAACAAAGAGAGAAATAAGGAAGGAGGATCCAATATGAAGGTAGGCTAGCCAGTAATATTAGAAATGATAGTAAAAGCTTCTTTCAATACATAAGAAACAAACGACCGGCAAAAATAGACATTGGGCCACTTCAAACTGATGCTGGAAGCCTAGTGATGGGAGATAAGGAAATAGCTGGAGAACTTAATAAGTACTTTGCGTCAGTCTTCACAGTGGAAGACATGAGTAATATCCCAACAATTAAAGGGAGTCGGGGGCTGAGTTGAGTATGGTTGTCATTACAAAAGAGAGTGCTAGAAAAGCTAAAAAGTCTTAAAATTGACAAATCTCCTGGCCCCGATGGGCTACATCCTAGAGTTCTGAGGGAGGTGGCTGAGGAAATAGCGGAGGCGTTGGTTGAGATGTTTCAAAAGTCACTGGAGTCAGGGAAAATCCCGGATGATTGGAAGATCGCTGTTGTAACCAATTTGTTCAAGAAAGGATCAAGACAAAAGATGGAAAATTATAGGCCAATTAGCCTAACCTCAGTTGTTGGTAAAATT
>NC_057740.1:7568428-7599383 GCF_004010195.1 Chiloscyllium plagiosum
AGCACTGGAGCGTGTCCAGCAGAGATTCACACGGATGATCCCTGGAATGGTAGGTCTAACATACGAGGAACGGCTGAGGATCCTGGGATTGTACTCATTGGAGTTTAGAAGGTTAAGGGGAGATCTAATAGAAATTTACAAGATAATACATAGCTTGGAAAGGGTGGACGCCAAGAAATTGTTTCCGTCAGGCAAGGAGACTAAGACCCATGGGCACAGCCTTAGAATTAGAGGGGGTCAATTCAGAACAGAAATGCGGAGACATTTCTTCAGCCAGAGAGTGGTGAGCCTGTGGAATTCATTGCCGCGGAGTGCAGTGGAGGCCGGGACGCTAAATGTCTTCAAGGCAGAGATTGATAAATTCTTGATGTCACAAGGAGAATGCTACGGGGAGAATGCGGGTAAGTGGAACATCAGCCATGATTGAATGGTGGAGTGGACTCAATGGGCCGAATGGCCTTACGTCCACTCCTATGTCTTAAGACTTTGAGGATCAGAATGATGAGCACCATCGGAGGTTTGTTTGACTGGAGATTTAAGGAAGGTTATAATTGGAAGGAGATCATTGTCATAGTTTTTTTGTTCATTCTCAGGCAATGGGCATCACTGGCTGGGTCAGCATTAATTGCCCATCCATTGCTCTTGAGACGGTAATGGTGATGAGCTGCTTGAGTCTAGAGGTGACAAAAGCAAAGATGAGTGTTCAATATCAGACCACTGAAGTAAACTCAGAAGTTAAAAATAATGTGGAAATGCACTCTTTATAATGGAAAATACATTGGCCAGAAACTCATCCTGAAAAGGGAATACAGTATGATGATATGGTTAAGAAAAGTTATTTCGGTTTGAGATAGTGTCCAGGGAGGGAGGTTGAAACTGTGGGCAGGATGCAGAGTTAGTGGTGAGAGACCAATGATAATGGCTTCAGTTTTTCTAATGTGTAACTGGAGAACAGTAACTCAACTAAGATTGATTGTCACACAAGCGCAGTAAGGTCAAGAGATGGTGGAGAAATAGAATTAGGAATCATTAATATACAGTTAAAAGTTAAATTTTCAGATGATGCCTCCAAGCACATAGATGAGGAAATGGAAGGTACCAAAGGTATGTCCCTAGGGGTATTGTAGGTAATGGTGTGAGGGCTGGAAAAGAACCCAGGGTTAGAGTGCCTGTGTTTAGAATTGGATAGGTAAGAAAGAAAGAAGAGTAGTTCCAATGAATTAGATAGCTACATAGAGGTATTGAAGAGGGATTTTATTGTCAGTTTTTGTCAGAGACTAGAAGGAGATCATGAAAGGTTTAATTTACCAAATTCAAACCACAAGAGATGTAATTTGGATATTCACTACTTAATATTTGTGGAAACCTGATTGAAAGATTCAAGGGTGCACCTTCAGGAAAGCTGCAAAGAAGTTTGCGAGGTAATGCTTCGTTTATAGATTTTGCACAGGGATTGCAGATTGGAGATAGGACAGCTTCAGTGTACTTTTTAATCAAACTATTCAAGTGTGTTACGATGCACCTCTGGTGCAGCTGAGACTTGAACTAAGAAGTTTTGAGATTTTTCTTGTGGTGTAATAATGACAATGCTGAAAGAGAGTTCATTACCTCAGGTGAAGGACCACTTGCAATGGCATTTTATCATTGGATATGGGAGAGAAGTTGGTTGAAAGCACCTTGGAAGGATTGGAACAATGAGAAGAGGAAGTTGGTTTCATAAGAGATGATGATTTTGAGGTTGTGTCATGAGGGTTAACAGAAATAAGTGATCAAAACCCAGGTTCAGGATAGGAGGGTAATGGTGAGCATGGGAAGAAGCATCACTTAACTGGGGAAGAGGAAAGGGAAAATGACCATCCATTCAGCTGCTGAATCTTAGTGACAAAGATGATATCAGCTTGTTGTGCTTATTGGAAGGGCAAAGGGCTACAGCATTTTGTTGGTCCTGGAGAAAATAAACCAGGATTATCTTTGCTTTCCAGTATGATACAAAGTAGTGGGCAGTTTTGCAAGTGGAGTGAGGTATAAAATGCACTTGATGTGGCTCAGCCAAACCCAGTGGTTGATGGATGAGAGATCTTCAAATACAAGAACTGAAACAGTTCAAGTTAAGGGACCAGCATAAAGATAGTAATGGATTAAGTCGGAACAGCGCAATGATGATGCACTGTATTTGAGCAATTACATAGCTGTAGAGGTATTCTCAATACGTGAGGATTAGAATTAGAATCCCTCCAGTGTGGAAATCGGCCTTTCGACCCAACTAGTCCACATTGACCTTCCGAAGAGTAACCCATCCAGACTCTCTCCTCCATCCTATACCTGCCCCTGACTAATGCGCCTAATGTACACATCCCTATGGGCAATTTAGCATGGCCAATTAACCTAACCTGCACATCTTTGAGCTGTGGGAGAAAACTGGAGCACCCTGAGGAAACCCAAGCGAACACTGGGAGAATGTGCAAACTCCATGCAGTCGCCTTGAAGCTGGAATCGAACCCGTGTCCCTGGCACTGTGAGGCAGCAGAGCTAACCACTGAGCCATTGTGCCGCCCCAAGCTGGAAGAAGACAGTGGGTAATTGCAAGTGCCATTCTGAGTGAGAAGAGTTGTTTTGTGGGATGAATGCAGAAGCAACTGGAATAATTATTATGAGAGATACAGGAAAACATGAGATGATTTCTTTGCTATGATGGAGGCAGTGCGGGTAGAGGAGGCACATGAGATGAAAACTTCAGTTGGTGACCATGAATGGAGTGAGAGATTTAATATGGATATTTGAATGCTGATGAATGTGTTACACTCCTGCACAAAATCCAGTTGGCTGGGCAAAGTGCGACATGGTGCCAGCACACAGCTTCTGTACTGCCAGTTCTGCATTATTCTAAGTAGATACTGGTCTTATGCCAGTACTGCAGTATAGCTGTATCATAAGAAATATTAACATTCTGACAAAATTAACAGAATTTGATGTTGAATCGTTTGATTGAAGCAGTGTTGGCAAGACACCACAGCCACATTTTGAAATAAAACGTGTATTTAACCAAGTAAAATATCTATTTTCTTTTAGTAGAACCGTTATTAACTTTGCAATAGTGTGTTAGGATTGCCAACTGTGAATAAATCTATTCCTGGAGGCTTCTTCACATGACCTTCAACCATGTTTCGACTGTGACTCGGCCAACACACGCCTCTGTGACGCATTGCCTCCTAGCACCAAAAGCAGTAAGCTTAATTAACCAATTTGATGATGCTTGACTGTGAGCCAGCCTTTTCTCTCCCAAATTTTTAACGTGTTTAAGAGATCTGGTAAAGAGAAATAATCGAAGAAAATAATCTTTTTTAATGTCCGAGTGATGTTTCTTCAGCTTTGCATGCAGTGTGTCCTGGATATTGATCTTCAATTCCTGAACACTCTGGGCCAATTCTGGAAGATTTACAACTCGAAGTACAGACTCTAGAACTGATGCAAACTTGCAAAAATAAATTAATTTCTCGTACAAGTATTGTCATGTAATTTGAGATTATGAAAAGCAAAATTAAATAACAACTTTGGCATTTTTTTATTCACTCTTTGTTAGGTATATCTATTGTTAATTTGTAAATGATGGAGAAGGGCTCCAAGTGAGATAAATTGGAGATAGATCTTGTGGACCTTTTTTAGATCAGTATTCTCATTTGTTGTCTGTATATGTCCACTTACCTAACATTTTCTGTAATGATCTGTATTTGCCCGACCTTGGGTGTGCCCTGCCTTCCCTATGTAATAATTATAACACCATAAGACATAGGAGTGGAAGTAAGGCCATTCGGCCCATCGAGTCCACTCCACCATTCAATCATGGCTGATGGGCATTTCAACTCCACTTACCCGCATTCTCCCCGTAGCCCTTAATTCCTTGTGACATCAAGAATTTATCAATCTCTGCCTTGAAGACGTTTAGCGTCCCGGCTTCCCCTGCACTCCGCGGCAATGAATTCCACAGGCCCACCACTCTCTGGCTGAAGAAATGTCTCCGCATTTCTGTTCTGAATTTACCCCCTCTAATTCTAAGGCTGTGCCACGGGTCCTAGTCTCCTATATTGAAGTTGTATGAGTAAAATCTTTGCAGATGCCATCAAGTAAGAAGGCAGCCTGAATATTAGAGAAAGATTCAAGCATGTCTATGGGCTGTGTGCTGAAAGATGAAATTAGGAAGGGCATCTGGGTGTCTTTGGGTCAGCATGGACTAGATAGGTTGAACAGCCCCAACTGTCTTGTTTTTATGGTTCTGTGTAAGAGGAATTAAATCCAATCTTTCCTTTCTCTTTGGTACTTTCCTGTAAAAGAACGATTTGCACAATTTAATCTGGTCATTGTGAAATAAATTGTTTGGAACCAAGGAAATGGAATACATGTAAAATGGAATCACAGTACAACATACTGATCAAGAAAATAACCTGCGAATTACAGAAGATAAATTAATTTACTTAAGAAAAGTAGTAAATAAGTATCGGATTTCATTATTAGCGGGATTTTTTCAATGAATTAATTAGGTCAGACATTAATTTGACCCAATCGATGTTCACTTCTGGGAAGGAAAGAAAATCTGGCTGGAAGGAAATATTAGAAAAATTGAGCTTATTTGCTTTGGCAAAATGAGGAAACAGAAGATTTAACAAGTTTGAAGATGGCTAATTGTTTTATTGATAAAGGGTAAAGTTATGAGGAACATTTAGTAGATAAGAAGGTAAGAATAGGAACAGAAGCCAGGTACAATCATACAGTCGCATCCTCCGAAAATCTTCAGCTGTTCAATTACATCAGACTGTTTCTATCTTGAAACTGGCTCTTTCAACTTTTTTTTGTCATTTTCTGTATACATTCAAAAGAAGAAAAAAATTTCAATGTAACAGTAAGAAAACGATAGTACTTCTGTCGCATCACATTCCATTCACAGATGATTCTAAACACTTCACAAACAATGGTTTATTTTTTGCAAGTGCAGTCACTGTTTTGAAGGGAGATGCAGCAACCAAATGTACAAATCAACCTATCACATTAAAATTTGGCAGTAAAATTGTGGCTGTAAGCACTGCTTTTTGAGGTATCTTGGCTATTGGAGAGGTGATTTCCTCAAATTCCAGGAGCAGTAATTACTGTTTTATATGCTGTTGCATTGTTTTGGAACTGTGGGGGAGAAAGATCAAAACAGCGTCCTTTAAAAGGGAGGAAGAGAGACAAATGGAGAGAACACAAGGTCAGAAAGAAACCCACGCTGCTGGCTCTCTCAGCAGTGGGTCTGCACAGCTACTGCCTTTGCTGTTGTGAGTTTAAGTATCTTTGGATATTGGAGTGCGTCTAAAAAAAAAAATGAACAGTGAATATTTCTGCGGCCATCAGCGAAAAATCAGAATGGTGTGTTGCCTCCCTAGTGCCAGGATCAAAGATATTTTGGAGAGTGCGCAGAATATTTTCAAAGAGGAGAGGGACCAGCAGGAGGACGTTGTACACATTGGAACGAATGACATAGGAAGGCAGAAGGATGAGATTCTGTCTGGTAATATAGAAAGTTAAGAATTTTAAAAAGGAGCTCCTCGAGTGGTAATATCTGGATAATATCCGGTGTTACGAGCTAGTGAGGGTAGGAATAGAAGAATAGTACTGTAGACCCTCAATAGTCAGTGGGAAATTGAGAAACCAATTTTAAAGGAGATTTCAGTTATCTGTAAGAATAATAGGGTGGTTATGATAGGGAATTTTAACTTCCCAAACATACTCTGGGACTACCATCGTAGTCAAAGTTTAGATGGAGAGGAATTTGTTAAGTGTACACAAGAAAACTTTCTGCTTCAGTATGTGGATATACCTACGAGAGAGTGTGCAAAACTTGACCTATCTTTGGCAAATAAGGCAGGGCAAGTGATTGAGGTATCAGTGGGGGAGCGCTTTGGGGCCAGTGACCATAATTCTATTAGATATAAAATAGTAATGCAAAAGGATAGACCAAATCTAAAAGCTGAAGTTCTAAATGGGAGGAAGGCCAATTTTGATGGAACAGAGGAACCTCGATTATCCGAATACCAATTATCCGAAAATTGGATTATCCAAAGGAGATCTCCAGGTCCTGCAGAAACATTACATCAACAGTGATCATGCTTTTTGTTTACAGCAATTAAACAGGCACTGTCTCCAAATGACTGACCTCCTGCCCTCTCTTCCCGCAGGAGTGTACCCTAAACCCCCTTCACCAGATCATCTCTCTAACATTGTCCTGTACAGGGCAAAGGTGCAACCTGTCAAAATGTTGCAGTAAAAAGTTTGTGTGCGCGCACGCGCTATTTGGAGACTTAGCCCACAAAGATGGTAGCAGCAGTCTGGCTGGTATACAGTCTGGCTGGTATACAGTCTGGCTGCCCCAGTGGTGCTGGATGGGGTTGGGGCAGGTGGGGGTGGTGTTTGCTTGGGGTGGCGTTGGGGGCCGGGCCTATCATGCTGCTGCTGCAGTCT
This sequence comes from Chiloscyllium plagiosum, assembly GCF_004010195.1. NCBI lineage: Eukaryota > Metazoa > Chordata > Chondrichthyes > Orectolobiformes > Hemiscylliidae > Chiloscyllium > Chiloscyllium plagiosum. The sequence continues at coordinate 7,574,918 of NC_057740.1, forward strand.
CCTTAACGGGAAGCAGACTTCTAAAAACTCCAAATCCAAAAGGAAAGGCATTTAATCGATTAACCGAATAGTAGTTTATCCAAACAATATAGTGCCCGCCCAGCTCGTTTGGATAATCAAGGTTCCCCATTATTAGGCAAGAACTTTTAAAAGTGGATTGCGGGCAGAGGTTCGCAGGTAAAGGGACAGCTGGAAAATGGGAAGCCTTGAAAAATGAGATAACACAAATCCAGAGACAGTATATTCCTGTTAGGGTGAAAGGAAATGTTGGTAGGTGTAAGTAATGCTGGATGACGAGAGAAATTGAGGTTTTGGTCCAGCAAAAGAAGGAAGCATACGTTCAGTATAGACAGCAGAGATTGAGTGAAATGAATCCTTAGAAGAGTATAAACGCAGTTGGAGTATACTTAGTGAGGGAAATCAGGAGGGAAAAAAGGGACATGAGATAACGTTAGCAAATAGGGTTAAGGTGAATCCAAAGGAATTCTGTAAATACATTTAAGAACAAAAGAGTACCTTGGGAGAGAATAGGACCCCTTAAAGATCAGCAAGGCATCTTATGTGTGGAATCGCAGGAGATGGGGGAGTTACTAAGTATTTTGCATCAGTATTTACTGTGGAGAAGGACATGGGAGATAGAAAATATGGGGAAATAAATAGCAACGTCTTGAAAAATGTCCATATTACATAGGCGGTGTGCTGGATACCTTAAATCGCATAAAGGTGAATAAATCCCCAGGCCTGATCAGGTATACCTAGAACTCTGTGAGAAGCTGGGGAAATGATTGCTGGGCCCCTTGCTGAAATATTTGTATCACCCGTGGTAACAATTAAGGTGTCAGAAGACTGAGGTTGGCTAATGTGGTGCCACTATTTAAGAAAGATGGTAAAGAAAAACCAGACAACTATAGACTGACATCAGTAGTGGGCAATTGTTGGAGGGAATCCGGAGGGACAGGATTTACATGTATTCTGAAAGGTAAAAATTGATTAGGGAAGGTCAACATGGCTTTGTGTGGGGGAAATCATGTCTCATGAACTTGATTGAGTTTTTTGAAGAAGTAACAAAGATGATTGAGGGCAGAGCGGTGGACGTGATCTATATGGACTTCAGTAAGGCATTTGACAAGGTTCCTCATGGTAGACTGGTTAGCAAGTTGACTGGTTAGCAAGTTTAGATCTCATGGAATACAGGGAGAACTAGCCATTTGGATACAGGACTGGCTCGAAGGTAGAAGACAGTGGTGGTGGTGGAGGGTTGCTTTTCAGATTGGAGGCTTGTGACCAATAGTGTGTCATGTGGTTTGGTGCTGGGTTCACTGCTTTTCCTCATTTATATAAATGATTTGGCTGTGTACCTAAGAGGTATAGTTAGTAAGTTTGTAGTTGACATCAAAATTGGAGGCGTAGTGCACAGCGAAGAAGGTTACCTCAGATTACAACGGGATCTTGATCAGATGGGCCAATGGGCTGAGGAGTGGCAAATGGAGTTTAATTTAGATAAATGTGAGGTGCTGCGTTTTGGAAAGGCAAATCAGAGCAGGACTTATACACTTGATGGTAAGGTCCTGGGGAGTGTTGTTGAACAAAGAGACCTTGGAGTGCAGGTTCATAGCTCCTTGAAAGTGGAGTAGCAGGTTGACAGGATAGTAAAGAAGGCATTTGGTATGCTTTCCTTTATTGGTCAGAGCATTGAGTACAGGAGTTGGGAGGTCATGATGCGGCTGTAGAGGACATTGGTTTGGACACTTTTGGAATACTGCATGCAATTCTGGTTTCCCTTCTATTGGCAGGATGTTGTGAAACTTGAAAGGGTTCAGAAAAGATCTACAAGCATGTTGCCAGGGTTGGAGAGTTTGAGCTGGAGCATCGGAGGCTGAGGGGTTACCTTATAGAGGTTCTTGAATCATGAGGAGCAGGTTATAGTCCAACAGGTTTAATTGGAAGCACACTAGCTTTCGGAGTGACACTCCTTCATCAGGTGGTAGCCCTGTTGGACTATAACACCGGAGTTCAGAATTAGAGGGCATAGTTTCAGGGTGAAAGGGGACAAATTGAAAAGCAACCTAAGGGGCAACGTTTTCACATAGAGAGTGATATCTGTATGGACTGAGCTTCACGAGGAAGTAGTGGAGGCTGGTATAATTATATAATTTAAAAGACATCTGGATGGGTATATGAATAGGGAGAGTTTAGAGGGATATGGGACAAGTGCTGGCAAATGGGACTAGATTCATTCCGGATATCTGGTTGGCAGAGACGAGTTGGACCAAAGGCTCTCTTTCCATGCTGTACATCTTTGTGACTCGATGATACTAGGAGAAAGTGAGGACTGCAGATGCTGGAGACCAGAGTTGAAAAGTGTGGTGCTGGAAAAACACAGAGAGGGCCAGGTAGCATCCGAGGAGCAGGAGAATCAACGTTTCGGGCATAAGCCCTTCTTCAGGAATGAGGCTGGTGTGCCAAGCGGGCTGAGCTAGAAGGTGGGGGGGGGTGGAAGGGAATTTGGGGGAGGAGCGCTGGGAATACGATAGGTGGAAGGAGGTGAGGGTGATAGGCCAGGAAGAAGATTGCAGGTCAAGAGGGCGGTGCCGAATCCGGGGGTTGGGACTGAGATAAGGTTGGGGGAGGGGAAATGAGGAAGCTGGAGAAATCTACATTAATTTTAGGAACCCTCCAACCACACTGGGTGAATGTAGATTTCTCCAGCAGTATTATACCAGTTCGCTCAATGCTGTGAGGTGATTTATTTCAGAGAATCATATGATTCATCTATGGTATGTATGTGAAACAACTATAATAAATAAAAATGAAGACTCATAACTTCAGCTAACTTTGTATAAATGAGTATTTTTTGATAGTGTTATTTGTCTCAAAACATGTCATTCTAATCTTGGCAAATTTAACGTCCGAGAAGATCTGACCATGCAGAAGGTCCTGCAGGTAACTGGTAATGACATTTCACCATTTTGATTTTCTAATATTTTGTGCAAGTGACACCAATGTTATTGAGTATCCTATCCAGTTAACTCTACTGAAGAAACTTGCATGTAGACCTGCATGTATTAATAATCGACAAATTTGTTTCAGTTGTTCCTTTTTGTACTGTGGGTGACCTTCTTGAACACAGTGATCTCTTCCTTTTGTTCTCAGATTAACTGTAAAGGTTATAAATGCACAAACAGAAAATGTAATCATTCAGTATTGGTATCTCAGACCTTAAATTAAATATAACCTTGTTGACTCAAAAAATTCAAATGGTTACTAATTGGTACCTGAATCGTGGTCTCACATGCAAAGATCATAGGATTGCAGATGTGAGAAGAAATTCCATCCTTATTTTAAGCATGGTATACATCAGCTGAAATTGCTTGAAATTCACTCTTGATCCATGTATTTTGGGCTCTCTTATGGCACAGCGTATGCAACAACAAGTCTGAGCAGACTGAATAGAAAAATAAGACAATTTTACAAAAAACAGTTGGAGAATAACATAATTTACAACATGAAGCCAGGCTCTTTGATCTATTCTGTCCATATATATTCCTCATATAATAGTTCTAATCACATATAGCCACACTCAATCCATTCCCCTTTCCTTCAACTAATTTGTAAATTGACTGAATCACAGCTCCAATTGCTATTTCTGATGGTGCATTTGTAGACTTGTGGCCTTTTAACCAAACTTAGCAAACAGCAATCATGAAAAAGAAACTTGAACAGCTGGTCTCTGAGACAGGAACCTCAGTTATGCATTTTCATGTTTGTGCTTTGCAATCATTGTTGGAATATTGCGTGCAATTCTGGTCTCCTTCCTATCGGAAAGATGTTGAGAAACGTGAAAGGGTTCAGAAAAGATTCACAAGGATGTTGCCAGGGTTGGAGGATTTGAGCTATAGGGAGAGTCTGACCAGGTTGGGGCTGTTTTCCCTGGAGCGTCAGGGGCATGGATAGAGATTTACAGAGATTTACAAAATTGAGGGGCATGGATAGGACAAATGGACAAAGTCTTTTCCCTGGGGTGGGGGGAGTCCAGGACTAGAGAGCATAGGTTTAGGGTGAGAGGGGAAAGATATAAAAGAGACCTAAAGGGCAACTTTTTCACGCAGAGGGTGGTACGTGTATGGAATGAGCTGCTCGAGGATGTGGTGAAGGCTGGTACAAGTGCAACATTTAAGAGGCATATGGATGGGTATACGAATAGGAAGGGTTTGGAGGGATATGGGTCAGCTGCTGGCAGGTGGGACTAGATAGGGTTGGGATATCTGATCGACATGGACAGGTTGGACCGAAGGGTCTGTTTCCATGCTGTACATCTCTATGACTCTATAAGAATTAATGAAATTGAGGTTTTGGCTAACTCATATTGTATCCTGTAGGAAACCGTAAGGAAATCTTGTAATGGTAGTGATGTGTATTTCAGTTCAAATAGAAGTTTGACAAGAATTCCTATATAATCTAACAAATTGTAGGAATAAGCTACAAGAACACGGTTTCTGCTTTTCCTGCATCTGTTTGAGATGCTCTGAAATTACAGATCACTGAATCCTAAAGTCTGTCATGATGTGATTTTTCATTATTCAATGGAATCTAGTAGAGTCTAGTTGTGAATGTATTTTGTTTTCCAACCAACATCTTATTTCATGTTAGGGTATAAAATATTTTGACGCATTTACATTTCAATAATGCCCTCAGCCCATGCATGATAAATGGAGGAATCAAAATGGTACTTTGTTGCTCAGGCAGGACAAAAGAGGAAGTGTCAGTGCTTCTAAATACTCTGAAAGTGTCAACCCTCCAACACATATCACCTTAATCTATAGCAATTCGGATCAGATATATACTGGTCTGTGAATAACAACCAAATGATCACCCAGTATGTTTCCCAAGTAAAGATGAATATTTGGGAGGAAGCAAATCTAGTTTTACAAATTAAACTGCAGAAGATATTAAGATTAACACTGGCTATAAATACAATGAGGTAACCATAAATGTAAGGACTCTGTTTTAAACTGTTGATAGCACCTTGTTGTTTGGTCAGGAGTAGTTTGTCCTGGACAGAGATCCTTGGGCACCTTCCCTGTCTGTTCAGGCTATGCAGGCCCAAAGTCATCGATCCAATGTGTGGCAACAATAAAGTTTATGCTGTTCATAAACTGTAGAAGAAATAACATTTGTCTTTTTAGTGCAACAATATGGTAAAATTTAAATTTGTAGCTATATATTGGCTAGTTAATGAATGAAAACAATTCCAGAACTTCATAATTAGAGTACTTTTCAGACATGTGTGTTCATAGCTTTGGCATCAAAGGTAAGTCACTTCTGAGAAGTGTGATAAACTACTCGTTTCTTTTTCCCTAACCAATCCCTCTACATTAACGGTGACTTGTTTCCCCTTTGGTTTGATGGGTTCTCAGATGGCTGATGACTAATTGGGAATTAGATGCTGATGGACTATAAAGAGTTGCCATGGAGAAGGCAACATCAAACAATTGGCTCCCCAAGCTCTTAAGCCTTTCAAAAAATGATCAAGGCTTGAACATGTTCCCTTTGTCTGTAGAGAACAAGTCACCTTTATAAATGTATGTCATTTCTAGCAAGCACAAATGATTGAAATTATGAGTTCATCTATTTATCTTAAATTGATTATTAGTGTAGCTATTAATGCGGTTGGATTGTTCACTATGTGCTGTTCAAGTGTGCAGACACAGAATACTGTAAAGGTTTGTTTGTATTATTTAAGTGAAGGCTGATTGAGTGCTGTCTGTGTGCTTTTCCTTGTTTTAGCAGTTTGTCATCCAGTATTTTAATTGTTTCACATTCATTAAGAGTAATTGAAAAGTTCCATGATTCAGAAAAAAATGGTGAAGTTTGAAAATTTCCTTCTGCCTTTCCAAATTGAGGAAGAAAATTAAGTGAATTAGTTTTTATTTAATATGCATTGCTTTCTGTTTTAGAAAGCATTAAATATATTGCTACTATAAAGCAAATGTTTCCTTCATTCTTTAGACTGGAGTATTTTTTTGTAACCATTGAAAAATGTTGATATGGGCTAAACATTTTCCCCACTCCCCACAACCCTAAAATAATTCTCTTGGTTTCTCTTTCCCCTTCCAGTCATTCATACCAACAATTTTTAATGGATTTTCTTGCTTGTGCTCATCATTCATTTGCAGAAGTCAAATCGTGAATTTACAGATTTCTATGTAGTTTCAGTGCTACTGGACGTATGTTCTGGATGTCGTAGCATTTATCAAATATACCCAGTTATAAATGAATTTTGAATATTTAATTATTTGATGTGTATTGTTAAATTTTTTTTAACTTTTCTCATCCTTTGTTATTCACTGTAAACTGTCACTCTTGATCTGTCCTAAAACTACCTGAAAGAATGGCAGTGCAGCCTATTGGGCAAGAATAATGACAGCATGAGTCACTTTCTCACCACTTCATGAAGGACAGGTTAAAATTTCCATTCCTCAAACACAACATTCATTCTGTGGGTCAGCAGTTCTCACTAAGATCTGCTAGAGTCCCTTTTAAGAAGATTCTTTCACATTCTGCAAACTGTCACAGAGCAGCCTTAATAAACAAAAATGTGAATTCATCCACCACCAGGGTGGATAATAAATTAGAAACAAAAACAGAAATTGCTGGAAAATCTGAACCTGACAGCATCTGTTGAGAGAAATCAGAAGATAAGGTGGTGGGAGTGTGTAAGGAGTAAACGATAGGTGGAGAAATCAAAAGATGGGCTGGTAGGAGGGGTCTAAGAAATAAGTGAGAGGGTGTTGGGAGGGGGTGGCGGGAGAGGGCAGGGAATGAATGAGAGAGTGGCAGAAGGGAGGTAAGGTGTGAATAAGAGCGTGGTGGAGGGGTAAAGAGTGAGTGAGAGGGTGGTGGAGGGAGTCAAGGAGTAAATGAGAGGTAGAAGAGTCATTAGGCATCATTTTCAACACCTCCAGTGGGATGCCACCACCATCCATTCCCCTCCATTCCTTTGTCAGTCTTCCAGAAGGATTGTTTGCTCAGGGACATCCTGGTATACTCCATCATTCCCAAGACCTCCCCACTGCCCCATGGCACCTTCTCCTGCAACTGCAGAAGGTGTAACACCTGCCCACTTACTTCCTACCTCCATGGGCTCAAAGAAACACAGCTTCAAGAAAGCAGCGCTTTACCTGCACTTCACTCAATGTAGTCTACTGTATTTGCTACTCGAATGTGGTCTTCTCTACATTGGGGAGGGGGAGGAAATAAGAGCAGTCGGTGTGACTGCTTTGTAGAATATCAACATTCTATCTGCAAGAAAAACCCTGAGCTTCCAGTTGTCAAATTTAGTGCAAGCTAGAAGACCAGCACCTCGTTTACCACTTGGGAACTGCACAGCCTTCTGGACTCAATATCGAGTTCAACAGTTTTAGGGCTTGTGGCACCTTCTCCCATGTCCTTACCCCTAACCCCAAACACCAGGCCTTGTTATTACATGGTCTACCATTACACACTACCCATTGTTATCCACTAATAGTCCCCATTAACAGCATTCATTCTCCTCAGCTGACCATTATCCTCTCCCTTCTCTGTCCAATTGTACTCTCTCTTTGGGCTCTAGCTCCCCTCCCCTACACTATCTTCTATATAATATACAACCTTTTTCTCACTACCATCAGTTCTGAGGAAACTTCACTGGACCCGAAACTTTAACTCTTGATTCCTCTCTACAGATGCTACTAGACCTGCTGAAGATTTTCGACAGTTTTATTTTTCTGATCTTCTATATAATATACAACCTTTTTCTCACTACCATCAGTTCTGAGGAAACTTCACTGGACCCGAAACTTTAACTCTTGATTCCTCTCTACGGATGCTACAAGGCCTGCTGAAGATTTTCGACAGTTTTATTTTTCTGATTTCCAGCATCTGCTAGTTCTTTTGGTTTTCTTTTTGGGATAAATTAAGATAACTTTGAACAATGTAAACATTAAGGCTGTAAAAGAACATTTGAGTCACCAGAATTTTTTTAACCATCAGTCTTCAGTTGTTTGTGGCACAGCCATCAACCCCTGAGTCGGATAGCTTCGTCTTTTGTTTTTTTTTCTTTTGCTATGGCCCGTGATGAATGTACGTATTTACTTAATGTTGCCACAACTGATGTAGCATGTTATGCTTTGGAGTGGTGTCTGTCTGTCTCAATGAGATTCTCTATTTGTTGAGCTTACTTCAGCATCCATCTTCCCAGTACTGGTGTAAAACATTATTTTTTCATGTCTACTTCTCAGCGGTCTGTAGAAAGTAATTCTAACTCGACTGGAGTTCATCTTTTCTAATGTTGTATTATTACTCTCACAGAGCAAGCAAATGAGGGCCTCTCTCCTGTGTGCCTTGTTATGCTAATACCATTGGAATTCTGCTGGGCAACCGCACATCATTGTTTCTTCCCATTGACCCCTGTAGGTTTCTTCATCTCTGGTATGGGCTGCGCAGAAAGGTGACTATTAGTTTTATAGTGAATCCTGCTGCTGCTAAGTACTGTAGTGCTTCCTCAAACACAACGTTCATTAACCTCCTGCTGCCATTTAAAATGTTTTTCTTGAAGTTCTTTAAAGTCCCATAAAGCAGATACAATAAAAGCTAAAATGGAGACTTGAGATCGTAACAGCTTTTTGCCCTGACAACGTGTCCCAAGGATAATCAGTATTATAGGTTTAACCCGTTCACTGATAATAGTAGAATTTGGTGAGTTTGGTGATGGAGGAGCATCTAATTGAGTGGCAGGGTGCTGAATGGAGACCTCACTGAGTTTCCACCTCGACCCTAATTAAGTTCATGCCAGGAAGGACACTGAGGATGGCAGTTTACTTCGAGATGAGGATCTTCAGTGTCCTGTAGCAAGTGTGATCAGTAGCACCGTGACTGACTGACTGAGCTTGCCAAGTCCTGAAGGATAAAACTGTAAGAATGGATCTGTGACAGTTGGTGATGGAGCCATTGTGCGGGTAAAACTTGTCTTCACCAAACTGTCTGTTAGGGACAGGGTCATAGAGCTGTACAGCATGGAAACAGACCCTTCAGTCCAACTCATCCATACTGATCAGTTAGCATAAATATATCTAGTCCCATTTGCCAGCATTTGGCCATATTTCTAAACCCCGCCTATTCATATGCCTTTTAAATATTGTAATTGTACCAGCCTCCTCCACTTCCTCTGGCAGCTTATTCCATACATGCAGCACCCTCTATCTGAAAAAGCTGCCCCTTAGGTCTCTTAAATCTTGCGCCTCTCACCTTAAACCTGTGCCCTTATAAACTTCAAGGTCACCCCTCCATCCTGGAGACTCCAAGGAAAATAACCCCAGCCTATTCAGCTCTCTCTCTTTGGCTCAAATCCTCCAACCCTGACCACATCCTTGCGGATTTTTTCTGAACCCTTTTAAGTTTCACAACTCCTTTCCTATAGCAGGGAGAAAGTAAGGACTGCAGGGGAGGGGAAATGAGGAAACTGGAGAAATCTGAGTTCAAATAGCAGGGAGACCAGAATTGCAAGTGGTATTCCAAAAGCTGCCTAACCAGTGTCCTATACAGCTGCAACATAACCTCACAACTCTTGTATTCAATGCATTGACCAATAAAGGAAAGCATACCAAATACCACCTTTACTATCGTGTCTACCTCTGACTCCACTTTCAAGGAACCATGAACCTGCACTCCAAGGTGTTTTTGTTCGGTAACACTCCCCACTTACCATTAAGTGTATAAGTCCTGCCTGTTTTGCCTTTCCAAAATGCAGCATCTCACGTTTACCTAAATTAAACTCCATCTGCCACTCCTTGGCCCAATGACCCATCTGATCAAGATCCTGTTGTACTCTGAGGTGACCTTTTTCGCTGTCTGCTACACCTCCAATTTTGGTGATCACCTGCAAACTTACTAACCATACATCCTGTGTTCGCATCCAAATCATTTATTTAAATGACGAAAAGCAGTGGACCCAGCAACCATCCTTGTGCACAGGCCTCCAGTCTGAAAAGCAACTGTCCAACACCACTCTCTTCTATCTTCGAGCCAGTTCAATAGCTAGTTCTTCTCGTATTCCGTGTGATTTAACCTTGCTACCATGAGGAACCTTGTCGAATGCCTTACTGAAATCCATAAAGATCATGTCCACTTCTTTGCCCTCATTAATCCTCTCTCAGTTGTTTCTTCAAAAAAATCTCAGTCAAGTTCATGAGACATGATGTCCCATGCACAAAGCCATGTTGACCGTCCCTAATCAGACCTCTCCTTTCCAAAAACATGTAAATCCTGTCCCTCTGGATTCCCTCCAACAACTTGCCCACCACTGATGTCAGGCTCATTGGTGTACAGTTCCATGGCTTTTGATTACTACCTTTCTTAAATAGTGGCACCACATTAGCCAACCTCCAGTCTTCTGGCACATGACCTGTGGCTATCAATGAAACAAATATCTCGGCAAGCAATCACTTCCCTAGCTTCCCACAGAGTTCTGGGGTACACCTGATTATGTCCCAGGGATTTATCCACCTTTGTGCATTTTAAGACGTCCAGCACCACAACCTCTGTGGTTGTGGTGTAATATGGATGTTTTTCAAGATGTTGCTATTATTTCCCCACATTCTCTCTATCTTCTATATCCTTCTCCTCAGTAACACTGATGCAAAATACTAATTTAGCATCTCCTCCATCTCCTGCAGTTTCACACATTGGCGGCCTTGCTGATCTTTAAGGGGCCTTGTTTTCTCTCTAGTTACTCTTTTGTCCTTAATGTATTTGTGGAATCAGTTTGGATTCTCCTTAACCCTATTTGCTAAGACTATCACGTCATGTTTTTGCCCTCTTGATTTCCCTTGTTAGGTATACTCCTACTGTCTAGTTACTCTTTTGTCCTTTAATGTATTTGTGGAATCAGTTTGGATTCTCCTTAACCCTATTTGCTAAAACTATCACGTCATGTTTTTGCCCTCTTGATTTCCCTTGTTAGGTATACTCCTACTGCCTTTATATTCCTTCTAAGGATTCACTCAATCTCTTCTGTCTATAACTGACAAATGCTTCCTTATTTTTCTTGACCGAAACCTCAAATTCTCTAGCCATCCAGCATTCCCTATACCTACCAGCCTTTCCTTTGACCCTAACGGGAATATACTGTCTCTGGCCTTTCGTTATCTCATTTTTGAAGTCTTCCCCTTTTCCAGCAGTCCCTTTACCTGTGAACTATCGCCCCCAACTACATTTGAAAATTCTTGCCTAACACACACAAAATTGGCCTTCCTCCCATTCAGAACTTCAACTTTTAGATCCTGTCTATCCTTTCCATCACTATTTTAAAACTAATAGAGTTATGGTCGCTGGCCCCAAAGTGCTCCCCCACTGACACCTCAGTCACCTGCCCTGCCTTATTTCCCAAGAGGAGGTCAAGTTTTGCACATTCTTTCATAGGTACATCCACATACTGAATGTACTTGTACACACTTAATAAATTCCTCTCCATCTAAACGCTTTACACTATGGCAGTCCCAGTCTATGTTTGGAAAGTTAAAACCCCCTACCATAGTCACCTTAATATTCTACTCCTTTATAAATTTGTTTCTCAAAGGCTGAAAGTCCCTTATAGGTCTGTCAATAATAATATTAATAGGATCAAAACACAAGTTGCTGGAAAGACTCAGCAGGTCTGGCAGCATCTTCGAGGAGAAATCAAAGTTAATGTTTCAGGACTGCTCTAAGGAAGGGTGACCAGACCCGAAACGATGGCATTGACTTTACTTATTTATGATTCACAGCATCCGCAGTTCTTTCACTTTTTATATAATATTAACCATTGCAAAGCCCATCTTGACAATGAGGATACTGCTAAATGGGATAGATTTCATGTAGGGAACACACATCAGGACTGGGCACCACGGGAAAGCATGGCTATCAGCAACAGCTGAATTGTATTCACTATCCTTGTGGCCTGGTATATTCTCCAGTCTACCAGTATTATTGAACTGGGAGATCAAATGTGGTTTAATGAAGAGTGCATAAGAGTATGCTAGGAGAAGCATTAAGCAAACCCAAAAAGGTGCCATAAGATCACAAGAAATACCAACAAGCACAGGACTTTCTCCCCTTCTCCAATGCACTTTGGATAAATAGTCAATCATATAATTTATAATTGTTTGCTGCAGTTAGCTTAAAGGAGTACTTAGTCCTTTTAGTATTTGGTGACCTTTAGAGATAAATAACATTTCAAAATAGTGATCCTTCATTTTTAATTTTCCCATATGAGGAAATTCCTTTCCACATTCACCTTGTCAACAGCCCTCAGGATCTTTACATTTTTCAATGAAGTTACTACTTACTCTTCTAAACAACAGTCAATACAAGCCTAGGCAGTCTAACCTTTCCTGATAGGATATCCCAGGTATTAATCTGATAAAGCTTCTCTGCACTGTTTCCAATACATTTACTTCTGTTGATAAAGTGACTAATACTGTACATAGTACTCCCAATATCATCTCTCCTGTGCTCTTTTTAATTGAAGTATAATTTCCCTTGCAATAAATGATAACATTCTGTTAGCTTTCCTAATTAATTGTTGTAGCTGTATATTAATATTTTGTGATTCATGCATAATGTCCCTCTCATCTGAGCTCTGCGATTCTCACTATTTTTAAATAACCTTCTTGTTTTCTTCCTGACAAAATGGAAAATTTCATATTTTCTCACGCAATATTCTGTTTGCATGATCTGTACATACACGCCTAATCTATCTACCTTTTGTGGCTTTCTATGTCCTCTTCAAAAGAAATCTGTTTACCCATTTATGCCTACTCTCTGCTTCCTATTAGCCAGCCAAAGTATACTAACCCCTACACTATGAACTTTCTACTTTGTGGGCACTTTATCAAATGCCTTCTGGAAACCCAAGAATAATATATCCATTCCCTTTAGCCATAGCTTTAGCCATTTCACTTGTTTAGCGAACTCCCAATAGATTTGTCCAATCTGACTTTCCTTTCACAAGACCATGTTGGCTCTGCATAGTTACTTTGAACTTAGCTAGGTGCCCTGATATGTCAACATTTAATAACAGTTTCTAACATTTTCCTGTTGACAGATGTCAAGCTAACTGGCTTGTACTTTCCTACTTTCTGTATCCTTCGCTTTTTGAATAAAGGAGTTGCATTTGCTATTTTCCAATCTAAATGGATCTTCCTAAAGTAAAGAAAGTTTGGAAAACTAAAGCAATCTATCAGCTGTTTTGCTATTTAGTTCTTTTAAGGTGCTAGGATGTAGCACATTAGGACCAAGACTCCTGTCAGCTTGAAGCTCCCACAATTTTTACTCAGGATCACTTCTGAGGTGATCATATTTTTTCTACGTTCACCCCTACTTTTGATATCTTGATTCTGGAATGTTACTTGTCTTCTCTATAGTGAAGATCAATAAGAAATACCTGTTCAATTAATCTATTATTTCCTTTCTATTATTAATTCTCCAGAGTCACTTTCTGTAGGACCAGTGCTCACTTTGTTAACTTTTTTAGAAAATATTTTGAGAAATTCTTCCTGAAGCCTGACGCAGGGCAGAAAGCCTAGCCAACTGAACACATGCATTTTGCTGCACAGAACAGTGTCGGTCCCTTTTGAATATACTGTCACTGAGTGTACACTCCTTTTCTTTCTGATACCCACTTGAATGGCTTCCTGTACTGCAGTACAATATTTAGTTAGCTCATCCAGCCTGCAACCTGCACCGTCATCTAGACAAAACAAAGGAACTTCAAATTTGTTGAAAGTTTTCATGTCCATGAACCTGTATTGGAGCTCTGAGACCTCATTCTTACATAATTGTATGTCCCTTTCTAACTCCATAATTAGAGGCACCTCAGATATTGTGGTCACTTTATAAGCTGTTTTCATTTTAAATTAAACTAATACAAGATCACCTTCCTACTTCCTTGTAGTTGTCTAGCATTAAACATGGGACAAAATCACTTCCACTAATTGTGATTATAGTTGTTGTGGCATGAAGCTGGTGGGTTTTGTTAATAAGTAAGTAACTTTACCTCTGTTATCTCAGAGTATAGGTAAGGATGGTCTGAGGCTTCCACCTTCTCTAAAAGAGAAACATGAATTGGGGTTCCTTCTCTGTCTCTCTATCCTGTAAAAGCAAATCAAAGTCGAGAATACCGTCTTGTGGATGGCTACCTTGGTCTTGGGCATCTTTCTTCTTGCTTGTCTAGTTTCTCATTTTGAGAAAAATGAACAGTCTGCAATTGTGCAGTCGAGGACTGGAGCCTCTAGTGGAGTGATTCCTAATAACTTGAATCAATTACTTTGTCTTTGGTGACTGCTATCTTAGGATGCTATGCAAGCAGTTCTGTTTTTTTAAAAAAAATACAATGATTAGGAATGACACACAAGGTTTCTATGGTCTCAATTCCATTGTAGCAAAATGAAGCATGCATTTTGCCCCTTGGTAATGTTAGTACCTCCTGTGCCCTAGAGTTGAATGGAGGACTAGCCAAGAATTTTTGGCCTCAACCATGGTGGAGAATCTAACATTAGTTCTTGTTATTAACACTCTGTTTTCTCCTCATTTAATGTTTTACTTAACCCAATAATTTCTCTCATTGCTTGCTGCATTCTCCAGTGCTTTATCAGCCTCTGCACAGGCTTTCTCTCTCTGCAGTTTAGTTTCTAGATGGGCCTTGAGATCCTGTTCCCTGTTACTGCTGATTTTTTTTCAGATTTGTCCTTGTATCAAAGGATGAATTGCTGGGCTGGCGTTATCTTTTACCTGAAACTGTCTCTAGGTATTACAAGCACATACTGCTTGCTGCGGTTCTGTAGGTCTGGTCACCATCTGCCACTATGTCGTAATATGAGATCCACACTCTTGGTGAACTTTAATGGGTTTTAGATATTTTCAGTTTTTACACACTTCTGGAGCAGGTGGGTCTTGAACCTGGACCCCCACTCTCAACTTTGTTAGGCTTTGTTGGGCTTTATTGAACAGCTATTTTATTTGACCTTTTCTAATCAACATGTTCAGAGATGTTATTACACACCTCTGGAGTAGGTAAGACTTGAACCCAGGCTTCTCAGTCTAGGGGCAGGAATACTAACACTGCACCACAAGAAGGCCCCTTATCAAATATTACTATGTTCAAGAGACAATTGGTTAATATGGCAAGTGGTTAAGCAGGTGATTAGGGTTAATTGATTAATTTATTGACTGAGTGGAGTAGGCCTTTTTGTGCCACAATGCTGGTGTCCATACCCCTGGACAAAGAAGTCCTATCTGCTCCAGATTTGTGTTGTAATATCTCTGAACAGGTTGATTAGAAAAATAGGTTAACAATATTGACTGAATATAATAGAGAAACATGTAGAAAGAGCCATAAGATAGTTTGCTTTTAAAAAAACTTATTAAATTCTGTGCATGTGGAAAGGTGTCATGGTTTTTGTCTCACCGACATGCTTGGATCCAGATTAACAAAAGCAATCTTCTGGAGCCCTGCAAACTTGGGCTTTGGTTGCATGTGATCTCACGTTGCAATGACATTGCTTATTATTGTTAAGTAGCTGTTCTTAGGAGTAAAAGTACAGTTAACCCTTTACTCAACAGTGCCTGTATTGTCTGTGTCTCTCACTAAAATATATCACCTAACACTTCTCTACATTGAATTCCATCAACCACATGTCCATCAATTTCACCAACCTGTTTGTTATTCCATTACATTTAGTATAAGCAGAAGTTAATCCACGTATCATTTGTGCACCAATGATCTAGGTTATCACACAGATTTAGATGGAAAAATTTCCTTGATTTCTTTGAGGAAATAACAATCTGAGTAATCCAAGGTAAAGAAGTTGCTTATAACACATTCCAAACAAAATTCTTGATGATGGAAATTAGAACACAACAGTATCAATTTGCAAATAGCAATGGCTTCATCTATGTGGATAAGGGCGGCATGGTGGCACAGTGGTTAGCACTGCTGCCTCACAGCACCAGAGACCCGGGTTCAATTCCTGCCTCAGGCGACTGACTGTGTGGAGTTTGCACATTCTCCCTGTGTCTGCGTGGGTTTCCTCCGGGTGCTCCAGTTTCCTCCCACAGTCCAAAGATGTGCAGGTCAGGGTGGACTTGTTGGGCCGAAGGGCCTGTTTCCACACTGTAAGTAATCTAATCTAATCTAAAGTGTCTACAGCTTGCATCATTGTCAGCTACAGACTTATTCACGTACACTACTTAACAAATGAGAACTGTTGAAGTTAGTGGGCCTAGAACCCACAACTCCAACCTCACAGATGTTCAGTATAATTTAAATGCCTGGTTGGTAATTGGTTCATGTATCCATTTCTTTTGGAACAGTTTTTTTTAATAAAGCAACATTTAAAGAAGTGGAGTGTCAGGGGATGGCTGTGTGTTAGTGGCTGCTGAGGATGGTCGAAGCCCATCTTCTCTAAGAAACACTAACCTGATGGATTCAAGCTGTTTTATACCACTAATGCTTAATGGTTCATAAGATCCTAATCCAGGTCTGTCTCACAAAGTAATAATGTGGAAACTAGCTGTGACAGTCAAATGATTATGTCGCTGATACACAGATTCCTGCTGAGCTGGGTCATTCTACAAGCTGCCCTCCAGCATCAGTCAGCCGCAAGTCTGCAATTAACAACCCACAGTACAGATGAAATATTCCCTGATGCACAGAAATAATAGCAGCCCTCACACTGAAATAGGCATTTAAGTATACATTAGGGTTAAGAAATGAAAATGGTGAATTAACAGTCAATTGGCTAATTTATAGTATTTTTTGCTAAAATGCTGATGCCATCAAGGAATAGGGAGAACCAAACACTCTTTGCTGTCAGTTGTTAATGAAGCTGGTACTGTATTTAGAATACACAGTTCAGTCAAGGTTATGGCACTGCCAAAATATATTTTTATATTTGAACAATGTATCTAATTTTGTTCATTTCTGTCTGTTTTGTTCACTTTCCTTCCATCATAAGTAGAGATATAATGTGTGCAGCTGAAAAAGGACAGATTATGTTACTGTGGCTTCTTGGCATAGTGATTAGATTAGATTAGATTCCCTACAGTGTGTAAACAGGCCCTTCGGCCCACCAGTCCACGCCGACCCTCCGAAGAGTAACCCACCCAGACCCATTCCCCCTAACTAATGCACCTAACTCTATGGGCAAGTTTAGCATGACCAGTTCACCTAACCTGCACATCTTTGGACTGTGGAAGGAAACTGGAGCACCCAGAGGAAACCCACGCAGACACAGGGAGAATGTGCAAACTCCATATAGATAGTCACCCGAGGCTGGAATTGAAACTGGGTCCTTGGCGTTGTGAGGCAGCAGTGCTAACCGCTGAACCATGGTGCTTCAAGGTTTTTTATAAATATTGTCAGAATTCTTAAGCCCTATTCCATTACTTACACTGCATCATCTCAGAGTGGGGCGTTGAAGAATTTTGTGGTTCATTGCCAACAAATTATTTTTGTAAAGAAAAAGCTCCTAGTTGTTGATTTCCATCTTTTAAGAATGTATAAAGAACTCCAGCAAGTTTTGAGACAATACGTGTTGAATGGCTGAGTGCAAGGAGAAATTAACATTTTGTAACTTTGCCTTTCAACAGTATTGAAGCAGTGAATGCTGACCTTCTGGGGCACTGCTCAGAACTGAAGTAAAAAAATGAAGCTTACATTGCTTTATGTAACTGCATTCTGCCTACTTTTCATTCACATGTAATTTCAGTTTTGTTGAGTATCCTTGACAGATATTCTTTCCCTCTCACTCACTGCGTCAAACCTCTTCTGCATTTATTTCAGTCTAGTGATTAGCAAAGTTGGAATTCTTCGTATAACAAAGAGGAAACATAACAACAAAATGCCAGACCTGTTGTGGTTCTGCAGCACAATCTATGGAGAGAGAAATTATCATTTTGGGTCTGATATGACTTAAGAGTTACTTTCTTCAGAGATGCTGCCAGATCTGCTGAGTTTCTCCAGCACATGGCTTTTATTTCCAATTTCCATTATCTGCCGTATTTTACTTCTGTTTAAAGGCAAGATGAGATTTGATAGAACTGTTCAACATCAGGAACTGTTTTGATTTAGTGAATAAGGGGAAACAACATCTAGTGGTAGAAGAGTCAGTCATGAGTGTTCACAGTTTGAAGGTATTTAGCAAAATACCAGGGATGACCAGAGGAAAGAAGAAATTATGCATTGAGTTGTCTTCTCTGAAATGCACTGTCGTGCGTTGAAAGCAGATTCAATAATGGCTCTCAAAAGGAAAATGGATAAACATTATTTTAAAAATATTATTTTAAAAAAGGTGCAGAGCTGTGGGGAAAGAACAGAGTTGCAGCACTAGTTATATATCCCTTTCAAAGAGTCAGCATGTACACAATGGCCTGAATGACTTTCTGCAGTGCTGTATCATCCTGTGATTCTCTTCTCTCTCTCCATGTCTCTTAGGTGTGCATTCTCTTTTTCCTACTATTCTCTCCATGATCAGAGACCCAAACCTCCGAATGTAAAAAGTTTTAAATCTCTTTCTTGGTCCAAAGATGTACTTTTCTCTTGGACATAATTAGAATTAGAATTGCTACAGTGTGGAAACAGGCCCTTCGGGCCAACAAGTCCACACTGACTCTCTGAAGAATAACCCACCCAGACCCATTCCCCTACTTTTACCCCAACTAATAACCGGCACTATGGGCAACTTAGCATTGTCAATGCACACCTTTGGACTGTGGGTGGAAACCGGAGCACCCGAGGAAACCCACACAGACACAAAGAGAATGTGCAAACTCCACACACAGTTGGAATCAAACATGGGTCCCTGGTGCTGTGCGGCAGCAGTGCTAACCACTGAGCCACCGTGCCGCAAATTCTAAAACTTGTTTCTGAAAATACCAACTACTGCAGTAACACTCAGTCCTTTTTTAGAGAAAGGAAGTTATTGATCATGGAGTCACTTGCATCGCCATCCAGAATGGCATCTTGCATTTAGCCTTCAACACCATAGTTTTGAATGTTTTTCTCAAAGTTGGGGGCAGGAATGCTTTCAAGAGACCGTGGAATAGTTGGTCCTGTCTGATCCAGTTCTTCTATCTCTCACTAAATTTGTCCAAGAAACTTATTAAAGTGTTTTGCAGTGCGATGCTTAGCATCTCTAATTGAACTCTTGTAACTGTAGGTGAAGGAAACTGGAGGCAGTGGCCTTTGGAAGTGGTTGTCAGGGTCTGGGAAGTTAAGTCACAAAGAAAAAATGAACAGTCTTAGAATTAGATGGGAAGTCAGTGGAGTTGAACATCAGGCTATAATCAAGATTATAGTTGATGGTTACTAAATCTCCTGATCAGGGTACGCTGAAGGGTACCTGTGTTCAACCAAGTGTTTGATTAAGTAGTCATCTGATCATAAGTGAACTTTAAACAAATAGGAAGTTGTGTGCATCATTTTTATACAGGTAATATGTACACACATTTTCAGGAAACAAAAGTCCTTGCTCAAGTTAAGGATAGTCGTACTGTTTAAGGATAGGAATAACTAGTAGAAAGAAGCTGTCGTATGCTTTGCAGAGAATAAGATGTGTTGCTCCACATGTTACATCCTGCATTGAGATTCACTTGTGTATAAAGCAAGATTACTGTTGCCTTTCACTTGGAGATTGTACGTGATGTGGAGGAAAATGTGGAGAAGTAAGACAATTGCACTGTACCTTATTACATTATGCCTGAAGGAATGTTGCTTAGCTCCTGGGGTTAGTAGGATCTTGTGATGTACAGACTCTAATACCCTCCCAGTGAAAGATGTTAGGGTAATTGGATTATTGTTACTTGATATTTGTGTTCCTCCCTTTTTGTATAACGTCACATTCTGTTTCTGATTTGTCTACCAAGCCAACTACTGAGCACTCCTCTCTCTGCAATATTTTTCGTGATCACTTGAAATTTGGCTTTCTTGCATTTTGTCCTGATGTATGCAAGGTGAAAATACCTCTTTTCAGTAATATTCAAGCAGGGAGTATAAGGACTTGTTGATAGGAATAGCTGAACATGGATAAGAGAAGGCTTGTGTAGAGCTTTGATATATTTTGCTGAGCTGGCCTTTTTTTATGTTGTACAAGGTATATGTAATTGTGCTAAACGTTTCTGTATGAAGATAGTAATATTTCTTGATGCATTAATGCACGTTTACAGATTGTTGCCAGCTTTGGTAGCACTATATAGGTAGTTTGTTGTCTTGAACTAAATTGAAAGTTGGCTTATGCTAACCGGAGTACAATCTTTGGATGTATTAACTGAGAACAGAAACAGCACAGGTCATGGCCATTTGTTCTGGCCACATGGTATTGCTGCAGGAATTTGAACCTGTAGATTACCTTTATCTAAACCAGTTATTAAATGAACAATCTCAGGGTTATAGTAACTTCTGGTTTTCAAGGTAAATAGTAATTTCCTCAAATTGTCTCCTAATGCTTTTTCCCATTATCATTATCATAACCATAATTTAACCTTTCATAACACAGCACTGCAATCAGTAGGGCAGAGATTCTTTAATGTCTTAGTTTGACTGATTTTCATGTGTTAAGGGGTACAATGTATGGTCCATTTACTAGCTAAAATAGGAAATTATTCATTAAGTGTTCCAAACCATGCTGAAATGACTATCATTTGGTCAGTAAAAGCACCAGCAGAATGCTAAGATAATAAGAATGGAAGGGTGTGTGTTAGTGGTACGGGCAAGGAAAGAAGGTTTAAAAGTAAGCTTTGTCCTTACCTTTAAAATCTCATGTGACTCCTTTTTTTCCAGGTGCTGCCTCACTTTCTGTCTGTCTTTCAGAAACACACTGGTGTTTTGACCTTAAGATGATAAAGTATTGAAGTTGATGACAATAATTGAAGTTGAGAATTTGTGAATGTTGACACTTATATTGACAGAGTTTACATAGCTACGTTCAGTTGTATAGATCACTGTTTTGTAGTGCACACTTCTCTTGGGGTGCTATGATTTAGTGCTCCATGTACATGCAGCTTTAAATTCATTGTAAAAAATATATGTAAAAGTTAAATTAGATTGAGATATATTGACAAGTGCAGAATGGTTTGAATAAAGTCCTTTTGATAACTTTAGTTCCTGCTTATATTAGCAAGCCTGGCAATAGCTATTTGCAGCAGTAATTTGTGCAGTTCAGTAATCTTTTGGGTTTTTTTAAGTACTGAGGGAGATTGTCAATGATGGAATTAACGTTACTTTTTGCTCACTTGGCTGAATGGTGAATTTGTGATGCAGACAGCCTACAGTATGGGATAAATTCCCATTCCAACTACGGTCACTGTGAAAGTCCCAACTTCTCATCCTCACCTGAGGTGTGGAGACCCTCTGGTTAAATTGCTATCAGTCGTGTTTCTTTAATGAGAGAACAGCCTTTTGATCCTCTGGACAACAGCAGCTTTACCTTTATAGATGTCTAGTAGCACTTAGTTACATGAAGGCTTTTCAAACTTGCATGCTGAGTTGCATGTGCCTCACTGACCTACTGTTTACAATAGGATTAAATACTGACTAGAACACTGGGGAAAGCTCTTCTGGAAATAAAGGCTTGGAATTTTTATTTTCAAATGATGAAGCAGAGGGATCTCAGTTTAACATCTCATTAGTACTGCAATTTCAGCCAAGATGCTTCAGCACAAGTCTGTGGAAAGGGACTTGGTTCCACAATCTTAACACTATGCAACCTAATGAAAGCTTTACTCTCAATTCTGTCTTTGAACCTTTCTAATTTAATTGATATTAATTTTCACTAGCAATCAACATATTACTTAAGAGGCTACAAAATGTTGATTCAACAGGAGCCAGTTTCCGAGAGCAAATTCTCACAACCTAAAGGCAGCTTCACTGACCAAGTAGGTCTTACTTGGCACTGATTAAAAGAGCAGTTCTGACAGCAGATCCTTAAGTGTGGAAAGAAGACATTGGGATATACAGGTTTACTAAATCTTCAATTCTACTTTTCCATGGGTAGTACTGATAATGAATGAATCAAGGAAAACTCATTAAATCCAGAAATCCAAAGAGAGATCCATCCAAGTGGATAGATTCCTTGTGCCGCCCATAGCACAGGTACCTCCACCATGGTTGGGGCAAATCCACCCAATGAGGATCAAACCCATTGTTGTTGACACCAACTAATCTACAATAGGCATCCAACCAACAGAGCCAACTGGCCTCCCAAAGAGTTAGAGGTACTGTGGCAATAATCGATTTACATGCATGCTATTGTCCAGATTGACTATGTGATGGTAGAAGCTTCAAATTTCTTTGTCTCTTGGTTAAGCAGGCATCTTTCTTGCTCTTACCACCTGCCTGTAGTGTATGCTTTGAAGTATTTGAAGTCTGATACCATTGAAAGTCAAAGTATACTGTGTTCAATGGTATGATTAACAAATCCACAGTTTCCTGCATTACACAAAAAGTAGAAATTAACTTTAGAAAGAAATGCTTTTAACAATGTTATGGAACAGACCAAATCCCCTCAAAATATGAGATGATACCTTGGATCCAACCTTTTCATATTTTAAAGGCAAGTGCCAGGCATTATGTTCCAGATGTAATTCAATTGGTCTAACTACCAGTCTTAAAGCAAAACACACTTTATTCATATGCTATAGTTAAAATACAACTAAAGGAAGAAGAAATTGGAATAGCTTAACTCTTAAAAATCTTAACAGAATAATAGATTATTTGACTACTAAACAGGAACAGTTCCAATATAGTAACATCCCATAAATAAATACATACTTGACAAAGGCAAATTCAGTAAATTAGATTGGCTCCCATGCAATTCTAGCAGCAGGAAGAGAACCCCAGCTTTTAGCTGTAACTGAGAGAGAAAAGACAGCTTCCACATCCAGCTTTAAGACCCCAGCAGTAACTGCAACTGATAAACTAAAACTAAAAAATCTTGGCCTGGAGGAGATTTGACCCACCAATTCAAGCTGCTTCTATTGTTCCCAGCTTTATTTAAGAAAAAACACCAAGGCCTCTCAAGCTGTTTACTATTTTGGATTCAAGTAGACAGCTCAGCGCATCTGTCTTAAATCCTCTGTTTTAAAACAAACACCAGGACAAAATACACCGCTTAAAGCCATAGTATCGTCATAACAGTTATAAGGCAGAAAATAGGATTGAGAATCAACAGAAAGGCCAAAGGTTTGGGGGAGGTGAAAAAGCAACTGAGAGAAGCAAAGAGAAACTCTTGGGGGAAAAAAGTATTGTTAACATACAGGAAAAGCCCAACGTTGTCATTGTACATCTTAAAACAGTAAGAGAATGGTTAGAGGGGGAGCAGGGAATTTACCCTTGGAGGCAGGAGGATAGCTGAGGTGCAAAATGAATACATCTGTCTTACGAAAGAAGACGATGCCATGCCGGCCCAGGGAAGTGATGTTGAATTTGGGACAAAATACTTGTTGGATCTCAGCTGGAATATTGTTTACAATTGTGGGCACCACATAGGAATGATGTAAATGTATTATAGAAGTCATTTGCAAGTATGGCTCGAGGAATGAGGAAGATTAGTTATGAGGATAGATTGAAGATGCTAGGCGGCGAAGAAGGTTGAGAGGAGATTTAGAGAGTTTCAAAATCATAAGCGGGCTGCATAGAGTAGATAGGGAGAAGCTATTCACACTCGTGAAAGAAAATATAACAAGAAGACATAGATTTAAAGTGATGTGCTAATGAAGCAAGCTTAATGTGGGGAAAACATTACACTCAGAGCAACTAGTTAGGGTATATAGGAGTCAATTGGCTTAGGCTGGATGGCTGGTTTGCAATGCACAGTGCTGCCAGCAGCATGGTAATTCCCACGCTGGCTCAGAGATTGGCAAGAAGGGCCCGTTTTCTTAGTCTCATCCCTCACCTGAGGCATGGTGACCCTCAGAATGGGTTTATGAATAGGGAGAGTTTAGAGGGATATGGACCAAATGTTGGCAAATGAGACATCATCATTTTAGATACGTGATCAGCTTGGATGAGTTGGACTGAAAGGTCTGTTTCTATGCTATATAACTCTGACTCCATGACTTGGGTTAAACTCACCATCTTCAATGGGAGAGACTTGTGGAACTGTGGCAATTTTACTTTTATATTTTAATTTAGGCTATGGAACGCACTGCCTGGAAAAGTGGTGGAGACAGGTTCAGTTGAGGCATTTAAGGCAACTTTGATGATTACTCAGGCAGATGGAATGTGTAGGATAGGTTATTCTAAAACATGAGCTGAAAATGTGTTGCTGGAAAAGCGCAGCAGGTCAGGCAGCATCCAGGGAACAGGAGAATCAACGTTTCGGGCATAAGCCCTTCAGGAATGAGGAAAGTGTGTCCAGCAGGCTAAGATAAAAGGTAGGGAGGAGGGACTTGGGGG
>NC_057740.1:7600031-7619742 GCF_004010195.1 Chiloscyllium plagiosum
ATTTCAGCACCGCCTTCCTAACCTGCAATCTTCTTCCCGACCTCTCCGCCCCCACTCCCGTCTGACCTATCACCCTCACCTTGACCTCTTTCCACCTATCACATTTCTGACGCCCCTCCCCCAAGTCCCTCCTCCCTACCTTTTATCTTAGCCTGCTGGACAAACTTTCCTCATTCCTGAAGAAGGGCTTATGCCCAAAACGTCGATTCTCCTGTTCCCTGGATGCTGCCTGACCTGCTGCGCTTTTCCAGCAACACATTTTCAGCTCTGATCTCCAGCATCTGCAGACCTCACTTTCTCCTATTCTAAAACATGAAAGACTTGACAAACAATCCGAGTTTATTTCAATATATAATTTCAGTTACATCACATTGTAAACTTTTGCTATAAATTGTATCTTACAATCTTATTCTCCGCAATCACCTGATGAAGGAGCAGCACTCCAAAAGCTAGTGCTTCCAAATAAACCTGATGTATGATTTTTAACTTTGTACACCCCAGTCCAACACTGGCGTCTCCAAATCATTCTACCCAACCCAGCTCTGTTTTTTTCAATAAAACTTGCTATTCATTCTTTTACATGCTCATTTTGTTTTATTTTATTTTGATAACATCTGAGCTATTTAGAATCATAGAACTGTACAGTATGGAAACCCTAACTTAATTTAGTCCCATTTGCCAGCATTTGGTCGAAATGCCTCTAAACGTTTCCTATTCATGTACCCATCCTGATGTGTTTCAAATGTTATGATTGTACTAGCCTCCACCGTTTCCTCTGGCAGCTCGTTCCATACACTCACCACCCTCTGCATGAAAAAGTTGCCCTTAGGTTTCTTTTAAATCTTTCCCCTCTCATCCTCTAGCTTTGGACTCCCCTCCTCTGGGGAAAATACCTTGGCTATTCACCCTTTCCATATCCCTTATGATTTTATAAACTTCTATAAGGTGACACCTCCACCTCCGATGCTCCAGGGAAAATAGCCTCAGCCTCTCCCTATCGCTTGAACCCTCAACTCTTGCTACATCGGCGTAAGTCTTTTCTGAACTCTTCCATGTTTCACAACACCCTTCCTATAGCAGGGAGACCAGAATGCAGTGTTCCGAAAGGGACCTAACTAATGTTCTGTGCAGCCACAACATGATCTCCCAACTTCTGTCCTCGGTGCACTGACTAATAATGGCAAGTGTACCAAATGCTGCTTTTAGTATGCACTGTTTGCCTTATCCATTTTTTGTGTTAGCTGGTTCCAAATTCTAGCTAGTCTGAGTAGAGAAATTTTTGCTTTCTCTTTTTGCATTTATTAGTAACTGTTTTACATTTATGGATCTTAATTTTGGATTCTGTCACATGTAGTAATATTATTTTCTACATCTACCCTGTCCAATCCAGTTAGAATTTTGTCGATTGTTACCAGGACATCACAAAGCCATTTTTTAACAGGACAAGCCACAATCTGTTCAGTCTTTCCTGATAGCTGTAATTCCTTGAAATTTCTTCTTCTATCATTGTTTGCTAAGTTCTTTTTATAGTACATTCTGCAGGGCTTATGTTTTAAATGTGTGGTGACTAGAAATGTCCATACTATTTGAGATATCCTGAACAGGACCCGAAACTAAATGAACATAATTTCACTAATTTTGAATTCAATACCCTTTCCAAATAAATATCAATACTTTATTAATATATCTAAGTGCTTCACTAATCTGCAAAGCTATTTTTGTTCACCTGTATCCCTGGATCCATTTGCTCTTGTGTTCCATTCCATTTATTTTCTGAGATGTAGGTGAAGTTTCTTGTTTTTCTGTCGAAGAGCATCACTTCTCATTTATTTTCATCAAACTGACATTTCTGCTGGTTTTCTATCGTCTTGTTTACATTATTAGATATACTCTCCAGTTTGGTATCATTTGCAAAGTTTTACTTATTCCTGAATCCAAATCATTTATGTAGACGATCAGTGACAATGGTCTCACCACTAATCCTTACCTTTCTACCTTCTCCTGTCCTGAATAATTACAGTATGCCTCTGCTTTCTACTTTGTAGTTGAACAGTTGGCAAGCATATTATTTTTCCTGGATTCCACATGTTAAGCTCAGACTTTCCTTTCTGGAGAGGAGGAGGAATAGAGGTGACCTGATCGAGGTATACAGGGTAATGAGAGGCATGAATAGAGTCAATAGCCAGAGACTTTTCCCCAGGGCAGGAGTGACTGGCACGAGGGGTCATAGTTATAAGATATTAGGAGGAAGGTATAGAGGAGACGTCAAAGGTAGGTTCTTTACGCAGAGAGTTGTGAATGCATGGAATGCGTTGCCAGCGGTGGTGATGAAGCAGAGTCATTAGGGACATTTAAGTGACTGCTGGATATACACATAGCTAGCAGTGAATTGAGGGATGCGAAGGTTAGGTTTTTTAGATTAGGAATAATCCTCGGCACAACATCGTGCTGTACTTTTCTTTGTTCTATGTCTATGTTCTATCGTGAATCTAAGGTGTTGCACTACATTGAAGAACTTGATGTTCAGATGATATTGATTAATCTTAGTTCTAAATTCATAGTATTTGTGAGTCAATTTTTTTTCCTGTTTTTTTCCTAGATATCTGTAGATTTAAACATATATTTTCATAGACCATGAGCATTGGTATGGTTCCACTTGTACTGTTACTGGCTGCAAGTGGCCTACGGTTCAAGTCGTTGTCCTTCAGAAAGCCTATATATAACAAATAGTAAATGTATGAACCTGTAGATAGTTTAAAAGGAAGTCACAAAACCTGTTAGGAAGGTCTAGGTTGTAAAGAGTGACCCACTCCTAAATTGTGCACATGTAGGATATTGGATTGTTTTATTGCATTAAGGTATTTGACATGGACAGAATTTGTCTTGTCTTTTTTTTGTGTGTGAGGTGACTATATTTTTTCATCTCGAGTGGTTTTCCCAATTTAAATAATTCTAAGAACAGACTTTTTGAGAAACTTAAAATAAGAAAGATTATGTGTTACCTCACATGGTTAGGATGTTTTAAAAATATGCTACTTCATTCGCACATACTGTAACTCTCACAAGGATTAGCCTCAGATGAAAAAAAACCTGTCTGATTGCAAAATGTAAATATCTCAATCTGTTTCCTCGCAAGCCTGTAGTTTCTTGGCTGAATTGAGTTTTGAAAGCCTTGAAAAGAAGAGGAGTCTGTGATTTGTGAGGCTTTTTGTAGTTAAATTTTTAGGAGGTTAGTTCTCAAGTTAACTTGAAGTTGAACTTTTGCAGTGCATCTTCTCTCCACTTTCAAGGTATTGGTATTTCTCACTTTGCAGGGTAATTGACTGCAGTTGCTTTCTGATGATATCTGTGTATGTGCAGAATGGTCTCGTGCTCTTCCAAAAGGCAACAAGTTTGTTTGTCTCACCCCTGTGATCTTTTGCAAGTCTAAAGTCATTTTCTAAATAAGGTGGTGTGTTAGGTTGATTTTACACTCCATTTTTGTGTTACAATTGGAAATTTAATCAGTGTGCGTCAGAATAAGGGGCCATCGTAATGCAGTGGGCCATTTGGGGACACATTCGTATTCATTGCATGAGTTCTGAACTGTTTTGTTTATGGTGAAACAGAAAAATGAGTGGTTTGAAAGCTTCTGTTTATATTAATTTCTTAAACAAATTCTCTGGAGCCAAAGGTTACCTGTTTGCAGTAGCTATTTTATCAGTCTGTTTATATTTAAAATTTTAAAAATAATGTTTAAAGCAGATGGATGATGATGGGATAGTGTAGGGGGACAAACTGAGAATAGTTCACAGATCGGCGCAGCATCGAGGGCTGAAGGGCCAGTTCTGCGCTGTATAGTTCTGTGTTCTATGTTTGAAAGATCATCAATACAGCAACATGAAACATTTGTGAATATAAGTTGTATTAGCACTTGGAGTCAGTAATTTCTGTGTTATGCATTGGAATCGCTCTGGAATACAGCTTTCATTTGGAGACCCAGAAAACTGATTTTTATTCATTGTAGGTGAGAGAGGAGGAAATAAACTTTGGGCACCTGGTGGAATATCTATGCAGTAAGCTTGGTCTCCCAACTTTCCGTTATAGTCTTCAGTCTTGAATTGGTTAGTATAACCATTTTATGATATATTTTGTTGGGAAGATTTAGCACACAACAATACAGATAATTTGTGCTACAAGTGAGACTGCACAATTGTAAGTGGGAGGTGTTTAAAGTTGAGTAGTTTGAAAATCCATTTCATTAATATGATCTTGTACTTTAACATTCACAAACATCAATCCTATTAACAGATAATAGGATTCTTCAAATCATGCAGCAGCTTCTTATGAATTGTTAGTGTATTATGAATAAGTATAATTTTAGGTGAAAATGCTTTTCGCACAGCTGGACTTGAATCTAATATGCCAAGGTGATTGGATCTATCACCACACGTTGCCACTTGGGTAACCATTAACTGAACCTCTAGTCTAGAAATGTGGACTATTTCAGGTTCTAGAATTTGGGTAGTTTGTGTAATAGCCAAGGATTAGATTAGATTCCTTACAGTGCAGAAACAGGCACTCCTTCCAACAAATGCACACCGACTCTCCGAAGAGTAACCCATCCAGACCCATTCACCTACTCCCTAAAATGCACTTATCACTATGGGCAATTTAGCATGGCTAAATCACCTGATCCGCACACCTTTGGACTGTGGGAAGACACCAGAGCACCTGGAGGAAACCCACGCAGACACAGGGAGAATGTGCAAACTCCACACAGTCATCCGAGGCTGGAATCGAACCCGGGTTCCTGGTGCTGCGAGGCAGCAATGTTAGCCACTGTGCCGCCCCAATTGCATTGTATCAGCTGGGGCGACAAGTACGCATTTGGTTGGTGCCCCAGATTTTAATAGAAGTGTTGAATTTGTACTTAGATGAAATATTTGTGTCAGTCCAGAGACAAATGTCTTTGCTAATTTCAAAGCAGTTGTGAAGTAACAAATTTTCTGCAAATAATAAGCTCTTCCATGCCTGGCTTGTTGCATGCATCTATCTTATCTAATTGTTCACAAAGTACTTACACTCAGCATGCAGATTTGTGTAATTTTTTAAAACCTAAATATGCAGAAGCTTAAATAACAACACGTTCAGGGTGCTCATGCCCGAAACATCGATTCTCCTGCTCCTTGGATGCTGCCTGACCTGCTGCGCTTTTCCAGCAACACATTTTCAGCTCTGATCTCCAGCACCTGGAGTCCTCACTTTCTCCTTCAAAATAAAAGCCCCAACTTAATAGTTACATTTCTTGAAAAAGTTTCATTGTATTGCGTCTTTAAGTCTGTAATATGGTTTTGATGTGTACTGTTCTTAGGATTTCTTCTCTCTCTCTTTGTCTTTTCTCTCTTTCCCCCCCCATTGTTTGTTGTAACCCAAAAGGGAAGCTGTATTCCAAAGTTCTGCACGCCATAAGAACCTTAAATAAATGTGAACAAACCAGTGAACCTGGCTTGTGACTCACCACTTCTCACCTGTTGAAGAGTCACTGTTCCAACATAACATACTCTGACAATAATACATAAAATAGTCCCTAGGGAATTCTTTATGAATATTCTTATATCTTATCTGTCACTTCTCTTGGCAATGACCGTTTGGCATTTGAGAGCAATCCCAAGTCACTTACGTTACTGGCATAGGGAATGTGATTGAACTGAATCCCACCGTGCATAAATTTGGATGACGTTCATTTCCATAACTGTCAGTGCTGTGGCAGCTGTATACCAGTGTTGCATCAGTACTTCTAAATATCAGCTATTGGCATGTTTTTTGAACAATGTGAAAACCGTTTAAGAGTTTAATGATTTTTCTTATCACCAATATGTCTAGATAAGTAGGCGAGCAAGAAAACCGTTTTTTTAAATTTCATCTGATTAGAACAAATGTTTGGGCATGTGATAAGCTCATGAATATTGTTGAAAGGTGCAAAGGATAGTATGATGGAAATCAACTTAATCTGCAAGTCAACAATAATGCACATAGAGAGAAATTGTGT
This sequence comes from Chiloscyllium plagiosum, assembly GCF_004010195.1. NCBI lineage: Eukaryota > Metazoa > Chordata > Chondrichthyes > Orectolobiformes > Hemiscylliidae > Chiloscyllium > Chiloscyllium plagiosum. Next base: position 7,606,063 of record NC_057740.1, read on the forward strand.
CATGGAAAGCAATAACTTTGAGTCAAATTCTGATCAACATTGGAGAGAAAAGTTGTGCTCATAAGGTCAATAAATACAATCCTTAAAACTGGATTCTTTACTAACTTGGAGTCAAAGTGATGAGATGGTTTCATTACTATATCTTGTGGATGTCATTGCTTGCTTGATCCAAACAAACTTCACCTTGATTAATTGGTGCTTGTTCAGTTTTAAATAGTATTGTGATTTCTGCCAGATTTGTTCTTGTAATCACGGCAGAAGAAAGGTAGATAACCCAAAGGATAATAGTGTACAGCCAAATAAATAAACTTTTTGGCTTACAGGTGTTTGTTTAAAAAACACAGTCGAGGGATGTTTATTGGGGTTTTCCTAAAGAGTTCTTGTACTGTCACTTGAACTTAAAAGCTCTGTTCACAAAAGACTGATGCTTTCAAAAGATGCTACCACCTGTTTAGTTCAACATTGTCACTGGTCATCCCAAAAGGTGCTGGCCTTTCCTTCATTCCATCATCTCCAGTTATAATGGACAAATAGATTTTGTCAACTCTGACCAATTTGTCTGAGACCAATTATTATCCGACTTTGTAGTCTCAATGCATGTTAACATTCTTTCATTAAGATACAATGACAGCCAGACTACTGAGACCCCGGGATCCTGGTAGCACACAAACCCACCAACACTCTCTAACAAAAACTAACAAACTTAAAAGACCCAGTACAACCCATGGACAGAACCAATGTCATCTATAAAATTCCATGCAAGGACTGCCACAAACACTACGTAGGACAAACAGGAAGAAAGTTAGCCACCAGGATACATGAACACCAGCTAGCCACAAAAAGACAAGACCCCCTCTCCCTCGTAGCCCTACACACGGATGAAAAAAAACACCATTTCGACTGGGACAACACATCTATCCTGAGACAGGCTAAGCAAAGATATGCCAGAGAATTCCTAGAGGCCTGGCACTCCAACCACAATACCATAAACAAACACATAGATCTAGATGCCATCTATCAACCCCTCAGAAAACGAACAGGAAATGACATCACCACAAACCCCAGGAACCCCATCCAGGAGAAAGATACAAGTAGAAAGCAGGAGACAACAGCTTCGCTTCACTTGGAGGTCGCCACTGATGTTACCTAGCCAGGTAATGAATGTCTACAGCTCAGCGAGCAAACCTACATCCTATTACTCATGAAGCCTGACACCACACAGGCATGAGCAGTTTATCCACAAAAATTCATTTCCTGCACCACCGATGTTCAGAAGCAGCAGTATATACAAACTACATGACACACGATTGAATTCACTAAAGCTTCTAAGATAGCACATTCCAGACTCTCCTCCATTGCCATCTTAGAGAGACAATGGGTGCTGATACGTAGTCACACAACCAAGTTTCCTTCCAGATTACCCAACATTCTGACTTGGAAATATATTGCCATTCCCTCCATGTCACTTGATCAAAATTCTGGAGCTCTTTCCTGAATAGCGTTGTGGGTGTAAGTACATCAAATAGACTGCAGCAGTTCAAGAGCTAGCTCACTGTCATTTTCACCAGGAATGGGCAATAAGTGTTGGTCGACCAGAAACACCACATTTCATGAATGAATTTAAAAACCAAACTTTCTCAGATGGTGTATTTCAGACCTTAGCTACTCACTGCACAAAAAAAAATTGTCACCCTGTTAATTGAGGGATATTATTAAGTTTATAGAGGGTTCAGAAGAAATTTACGAGGATGTTGCCAAGTATGGAAGGTTGGAGTTATAAAGAAAGAGTGGGACTTTGTCCACTGGAGCATAGGTGTTTGAGAGGTAACCTTTATAGAGGTTTATAAAATCATGAGGGGTATATATAGGGTGAATGGTAAGTGTCTTTTCCCTAGGCTCAGGAATTTCAAGACTGTGGAGGACATTTTTAAGGCAAGAGGAGAGAGATTTAAAGATATGAGGGGTAAATGTTTTCTGCACAGATGGTTCGCATGTGGAATGAACTTCCTGAGGAAGTGGTGTGCATAGTAACATTTAAAAGATGCTCTGATAAGGACATGAATAGGAAAGGTTTCGAGGGATATGGGCCAAGCGCTGGCAGGTGGGAATAGTTTAGTTTCGGATAATGTTCAGCCTAGTCTGGTTGGATCGAAAGGTCTGTTTCCATATGACTCTATGACTGTATGATGCTTTCGCTCCTTTAACCACTTACTTTAAATCTATTCCCTCTCATTGTCTAACCTTGACAAATGGGCACAGTCTGTCCCTATCTGCGCTGATCATGATTATGAATAACACAATTAAATCTTTTTTTGACATCCCTTTCTCTGAGCAAAATAGTCTCAAGTGACCATGCTTGGCACCTTAAGTGCACATATACACTTAAGAGCCTGTGCACACCTTGCAACACCTTTAGAATTGTACCCTTTATTTTAAACTGGTTCTCCGTCCTATTCCTACCAAAACGAATCATTTCATATTTCTCCATGTTAAAATTGATCTACCGCTTGTCTGCCCCATTTTGCTGCCCTGTCCACTAAAAGCAGATATCCAAGATTCTTCTTGCTAAGAGAGAAGGAAATCGAACCTCAGAGGATAGCTGATTCAATGGCACTGAAATGATCTCACTCATCGAATTTACAAGAAAACAAAGAACCGCAAATGCTGGAAATTAGAAACAAAAATAGAAATTGTTGGCAAAACTCAGTAGGTCTGGCAGCATCCATGGAGAAAAAGCAGAGTTGATGTTTTAGGTCCAGTCACCCTTCTTCAGAATGGTCAGAATAGGCCACAATGGTCACAAGTCAGATTAGACTTTCTTAAATTCCAAATTATTCATTCTACCTGCATTACTTTAATTATGGCTTCTGCTTCAGTTCTGTGATTTTAATTGTTTCACTATTGATAATCATGCCTTCATTACATGGGTCCTGTAAACTCTGAAATTGTCCCCAAATGTTTTCACCCCTCTGCCTCAACTTCCTCTTTTTTAAAGCGTTTCTTTTACCAAACTTTTGATTATTTGTTGTCTTCTCATGGGACTGTTTAATTTGTTTTACAACTTTCTTTGAAGCACTTTCGGATGTTATTACATTAAACTTGCTTTTGTATAATAATACAAGTTACTATCTGAAAATAATGTGTAACTGATAATGAACCGAAAGCCATCCTGAATAAGGTGACATATGTTAAATATCTAATGCCTAGGCACAGCATCCTCTGGTTTACATGGTGCACAATGGCTCGTGTGAGGCATTGCTGTTTTTCTGTTATTAGCTCATGATGCCCAGGTGCTTTCGTGTAATGCTTACAAGAATTCTTCAAGTGCATCTTTGGGATTCCTACAATTATCTGCTTCTGGCTACTTCACCTTGCAGGAAATTCTTCATTGTGGAACTATCTTCAATACTACAAATGTGCCTGAGTCTGCAAAGCTACTTCTGTTTGAAGAGTGTTGACAAACCTGGGGCATTGCCTTTGAGAGGGCTGCTTCATTCATGATTATGTTCAGGCAGGATCTATTTGCCATATGCTGCAAACAGCAAAAATAGAAACTGTTGAGTTACTTCTGATATTTGTAAGATAGCGATATTTCACAGCCATACAGTAGGGCACCCAGAACTTTCTCTTAGTTGCTGCTCATGCTATTATAATCACTTTTAAGATAAGGAGACAAAGCTACATACAATACTTCAGATATAGTCTCATAAAAGCTCTGTGGAGATGCAGGGAAGCTCCCATATTTTTATATTCCATTTCCCTTGCAATAAGCAGGAACATTTCATTTACCTTCCAAATCGGGCAGCGTGGTGGCACAGTGGTTGGCACTGCTGCCTCACAGCGCCAGAGACCCGGGATCAATTCCCGCCTCAGGTGACTGACTGACTGTGTGGAGTTTGCACATTCTCCCCATGTCTGCGTGGGTTTCCTCCGGGTGCTCCGGTTTCCTCCCACAGTCCAAAGATGTGCAGGTCAGGTGAATTGGCCATGCTAAATTGCCAGTAGTGTTAGGTGAAGGGGTAAATGTAGGGGTATGGGTGGGTTGCGCTTCGGCGGGTCGGTGTGGACTTGTTGGGCCGAAGGGTCTGTTTCCACACTGTAAGTAATCTAACCTAATCAATTGCTGCATACTGACATTTTTGTGAATTTATGTACGAGGACATATACATCTGTCTGTACCACAGAGTCCAGCTATCACTCAAGTTATATAATATATCTGTTTTCTATTCTTCTTTCCAAAGTGGACAAGTTAATGTTTTCCCACATTTTACGTCCTCTGCCAATTCTGTATCCTCTTGGTGTCATCAGCACATAAAGCTATTATGTGCTTGTTTCCTTCATCCAAGTCATCGATATAGGTTTAATTGTTGGGATACTGCACTGAACCCTGTTTCTTTTCACTGTGAAGAAATGACCCATCCTGACTTTCTGCTGAACAACAAAAACTGAAATAACTGGAAAAACTCAGTCTGGCAGTATCTGTTGAACGAAAGCAGAGTTAACATTTTGGTCCATTGTTTCGAACTGAAAATGATTGGTATAGATGCTCGTGGTGGGGGCAAGTGGGAAAGGCATAGAAAATGACTAAATGATAAATGGAGTATATAGGGGGAGACAAAAAAATGGATAATCGTGAGTCAGGAGGAAAGTGTTAATAGAAAACATTATTGGTTGAAAATGGCTTGGCTGTGGTGAAAGCAGCCCATGTGATGACATGGCTGTGCGTGTTTTTGGGAGGGTGGGGTGGTGGTGCAGTGGTAGGGGGATGACATAAGCATATGGGCGAAGGTGTTCAGGCCCTAAAATTATTGAACTCGATATTGAGTCCTGGATACTGCAGAGTCCCCAAACAGAAAATGAGATGCTTTTGTTCCAGTTTGTGCTGAGTTTTGTGGGAGCACTGCAACAAGCTTGAGACAGGGATGTTGGCCAAGGAGCATCGTGATGTGTTGAAGTGATAGGCAACAGGAAGCTGAGGGAAAAACAATCGAAAGAACTGTGGATGCTGGAAATCAGAAACGAAAACAGGAATTGCTGGAAAAACTCTGCAATTCTTGCAGTATCTGTGGAGAGAAATCTCTCCACGGATGTTGCCAGACCTGCTGAATTTTTCCAGCCATTTCTGTTTTTGTTTGAGGTTTAGGGTCATTTTTGATGACCGAATGTAGGTGTTCTCCAAAGCAGTTGCTCATCTGTGTTCCATCTCCTCAGTGTAGAGGAAACCTACTCTCTGTTCATTGTCTAACCAACAATTTGTTTGTAATATATATATGTGATTTGTAGGTGGTCTAATTTAGTTTGATTATGGATGATACAAAGATTGGGGAGCTGCACATAGCTGAAGGACTTCGATAGGCTGGGGACTTGGGGAGAGCAATGGCAGATGGAGTTTAATCCATCCAACTTTGAGGTGATAAATTTTGGAAATATACAGTAAATGCCAGAACCCTGAACAGCATTTATATAGAGGAATCTAGGCATACAGGTCCACAGTTCCCTGTAAGTGGCAGCACAAGTGAACAAGGTCTAGTTCAGTTTTGGTAACTGTGGTACCAGAAGAATGAGCTGGCTTTGGAGCGGGTTTAGGAACAATTTTCCCTCGGATGTTGTCTGGTTAGGAGGGTGCTAGCTAGGAGGAGAGATTGGACAAACTTGGTTTGTTTTCTCATGAAAGCTAAAGGATGAGAGATGACCTGATAGAAGTTTCCAAACTTGTGACAGGCATGGACAGAATAGATAGTTGGAGTCTTTTTCCCCAGGATAGTATTGTGAATTACTAGGGGCTGTCGGTTTCAGGTAAAAGAGGGTAAGTTTTTTTTACATAGAGCGTGGTACGTTCCTGGAATGCACTGCCAAAACTGGTGGAGGAAGCGAATTCAATAGCAATGTTAAGAAGCATCTTGATAGACCATATGAATACGCCGGTAATAGAAGGATATGGACCACCTAAAGGCAAAAGGTTTTCAGTTTAGAAGGGCATCATGTGTTGGCTCTCTTGATGGGCTGAAGGGACTGTTCCTGTGCTGTACTGTTCTTTATTCTTTTGCTTGTGTAATCAGTTCTTTGTCCCTGCTGATATGTTACCTCTACATGATGTGCTATTTATGCAGTATGTCCTATCTTTTGCACAGCTCTCTTGGCGTGTAGTGTTTTAGGTGCTGGATTTATGTTCATCCATGTAAGCTTTGTTTATATATATCAATGACAGACATCCTCTCAGCTGAGTACATCTTAAATCAGTCTTTGCTATGATTTCAGCCTGCACAAAATGATGTTTCAGCTGTTTCACAGATGACTGGGCTTGGTGACTCAAGGCTTCATTGATACCAGCATTGATGTTTCTTTGTAAAGTGGTAGCCATCATTCTAGCAACAGTGCAAAATGTTGGCATTTGGCATCACAAATAGAACAAAGAATTTTTTTTGTGTGTCAAGTCATTGTGTTTGCAACTGGAAAAGTGAGAGAGTGGAGCAGGTTATCATATCAGAACTTGCTGAAGAAGTTGATAAAATACTTTTTCTATTAATGTATTCAGAATAAATCACAACTTTGCGATTTAAAGTGTGATACTGTACACAACACTTGTCAGCCAGAACATATATCAATTTTTAATCCTTTTTAAGAAACAGGATTGCACCTACTATTTCCAAATAAACTGGGGAATGTGACAAGTGAAATTCCACACCCAACTCCTAATGTGCAACTTGAGAGCAGCATTACTCCATAGCCAATCTCCATAGGTTTTTGTCTCCCAATGGGACGTAAATGACTGCAAAATTTAGTAGCAGCGCTATTAATTAAACTAATAACTAGCAAAATGGAAAGTTTGTTCACTGTATATATCTAATTTTGAAATGAATATGAATGTGTGCGCTGTTTCATGAAAAGATATGTAATGAGCTTTTATATTATTTGGTAGATAAATCACGACATCAATTAAACAACAGGATCCAGCTATCAAGTAAAAGGAAAAGCTCAACTTTACTGTACTTGAGATCTTGTATGTATAATCTGAGGGGCAACATTATCTTGAACAACCTGGTTTGTTTTGTCATATTTTCTTGTTCCCCTTTAGAAGGTAACATCACATTGCCTTGTAAGGTAGGCAGGAATGTGGTGTAATCCAATCAACCATGATTTTATTGAATGGTGGAACATGCTCCAGGTGCCAAGTGGCCTATTCCTGCTCCTAATTCATGTGTGATCTTTCAGGGTACATTTTTCTGATACCAACAAGTAAATAGTACATATTGCAATTTGTGCTGTGGTAAATTTGGGTCTGAAGAATGCGGGGCTGATCACATCTTCTCATGATAACCAGATCTAATTGCTGGCAATGTCTAGACTTTGCATGATGCCATGATGTTTGATTGTGATATCTGTACTGAAGGAACGTTTTGAAGGCATGGGGCACAAAACTCAGGAAGATATTGTCCATTGACATTGATCTTGCCCAGCTCATGCTGTCCATGGCACATTGGCCACAAATCTCTGTCTGCCCCAACATTTGCATTGGACTTAGCTAGGTTAAATGGCATTTTATCTTAAAAATGTTTCTCAATGTCACATACAGAATGTGGAAATGCTCCTTGTTTGAGATGCTGTCATACAAAATTGGCATATAAGCCCAAATGATGCTGACTATAGAACAATTTCAATTACCTGAACGAGACAGGCAGGGAGTATTTTGTTTGGATAATGGGTTGTTTGGATAATGGATAGCATTTTTACGGGACCTTGACATATTTTGTTTGGATAATCCAAAATTTGGATAATTGATGTTTGGATAATCAAGGTTGTTTTGTATACCTCCTATGTTAGGTTCTTTTCCTGAGGTTTCACACGTGAGATGCAATTCACACACACCAACTTCTGCAAACAGGTAAAGTTCATTAAAGCTTGTACAAACTAGGTGACCCTCTTTGCAGGCATGCAAAGTCAAGTCAAAGTGAGGCACAGAACAAGGAAAACCCATCCCCTTTATACAGGTCAGTTGGTCATAGATACTCTGGCCACTCCCCCACAGTTACATGCAACTCAAGACAACTCCCAGCCATTCCCCCACAGTCACATGTTACCCAGGTACAATAGTAGCATGAGATCATCCTCTGAGATAATGTAAATGCTCTAATCCGAGGGAATTGTTATGCAGACAATTTCCTGACTCAGTAATTTCCCAATACATGCAGTGCAACATATCTAGCTTCAGGAGATGGCGAGAAAGCATTTCTGAATGGAAGAGATTGAATGATAGTCTAATTTAATAACAGTAGAGGGAGTAGTAGCAAATGACTTTGTCTAATTGGAGTGGGAGTTATTCACATTCTTGCATGACTGTCATCCCCACCCACTTCCAGATGTTCACTCAGTGCAGTTTAACCCTTTAATATTACCTTAATATCCAGAGAGAGATTCCCATTTTAATCTTGTAACATTACACCACCAGATGATAGTCACAGGGTGTTGAGATATTCTTAGCTCGCTACTGGAGATTTATTTGATTGCCAGTCAGAAGCTTGTGGTCCATTAATATTTATAGAAGGGAAATGTCTGCTGATGAGTGTGTATAGGGTATAAGCAGGCAGGGAAAGAGTTAAGTTCTGAGTTTTGTGAAACAAGAGATTCAACTGAGGATGACTCGGGTCAGATAACTTATTGTTAACAAAGGGCGGCTGCAGGCAAGGGTAATGGGTTAACAAGGTGGAAAAGCATTTATTACGTAGAACCTTTAACAAGATGAGGTAGCCTTCAGTAAGTGAGGTCAGTTTAACAAGGTGAAAAATATTCATTATGCGAAGCTTCTTATTCATTGTGTGACAGCAGATGACTTAATCTTTACTATTGATACTTGTTGATTGTAACAGTTACCCAATCAATATGTATGTTGCCTTATCTGGATGCTCTTCCCTGTAAAATGACTATATAGTGCATTGAGAAACTGCTGTTTTAGGGAAGACGGTGAACGCATGTCTCTGTGCACATGGGCGATCATTCTCTCTCTCCCTCCAGGGCCCGGAATAAAGATGGAGGTAAAACTACTATGTATCTGAGTTTTTTGTTTCGACTAAGGGAAGAAACAGGATGGCACTGACACCCCTGAGACTTTCAGTGTACACATGCAGTATGTGATGTGGCAATAGTGCAACAATGTCATTCTGATCAGATGAAGGAGCAGCACTTAGAAAGCTAGTGCCTCCAAATAAACCTGTTGGACTAAAACCCGGTGTTGTGATTTTTTTTTAACTTTGTCCACCCCAGTCCAACACCTGCTCCTCCAAACCAGTGACAATGAATATATATTGAGATTCTTTTGGGGTGTCAGGAGAGACAGTCCATAAAGCAAAAAAATCAGTGCAGAATTCTGTGAAATTCATTAAACTGCTGCTGAAAAATGTATTTGTGGGAACACAACGATTGTTGTAGATTTAAAGGAAGATTTTATGTAAGGTGGGGCAACAATGGCTTAGATTACTGAAGCACTGGAACTCGATTAACAAGAATTTGGCATTGAATTTTAAAGAAGTATTTTGAAATCTGAAAGAAAATCCAATGCAGGGAGCTCTAAAGCAAATGGTTTTTATCTATTTGTGACTAATGTCCTGGCTGAAGAGAAATAACTTGCCTTCAAGCTGATTCTTGTCTTTGTAAAATAATGCACATATTTGGCAAGAAGTTTTATATCGCATAAGATTAGATTAGATTACTTACAATGTGGAAACAGGCCCTTTGGCCCAACAAGTCCACACCGACCCGCTGAAGCGCAACCCACCCAGACCCATTCCCCTACATTTACCACTTCACCTAACACTACGGGCAATTTAGCGTGGCCATCAAAATTTACGAGCAAATACTTGGAAAAGGGTAGTTACATTTAATTTCTACATGTGACTCCAGACCCTCAGCAATGTGGTTGATGCTCAACTTTGCTCTGAAATGGCCAAGCAAGCCCCTCAATTCAAGGACAGCTAGGGACAGGCAATAAATAGTGGCCAGCCTGCCACACCTACATCTCAAGTACAAATGAAAACACACTGTTCCTACGTATTACTGAAGTTATACAGAGCAGGACGACAGTGATGCCCCACTCAGTGAGTTTTGAATTTAAAGTGACCATGGTAAATTTTGAGTGCTATGTGCACCAATACTGAAACAAAAGTAGCAGTACCTGTGATGAGTATAACTATAGGTTCTTGCCACTGATTAAACCAAAGCATCAGTATTGTAAAGTTGGAACTGCAGTAAACTGGTGACTTGGACATACTTTTGCTGGTGTAGTTCTACATATAGATCAATGTTGTCCATGTCTTTTGGCTATTGGACTGAACCCTGCCCTAGTTAGGACTTGATAATTTTGTTCGCGTTTGATCAACTGGCGATACAGTCATAAAGTTGTTCTGTATTGAGTGTATATTATTTTCCCTAAACAACAAACAGTCATTCTGGTATAGTTGGTGCAAAGCAAATGGGGAAGGATGAAATTAATTTGTTAATGTTAATAATTGAAAATATCTATATAAACATTTTATTTGTACTGATATGGCTACTATAATCATGAGACAGGACTTAGTGGTAGCCTTCCAAAAAATTCTCTGAGCACAATATCAGCTTCTCAATGAATCTGGAATGGTAGTTATTCAATTATAATCTGCTAGAGAGAGAGCTGATCATTTCCAGGAAAAACCCTTACATAATGGAATTAGACCCTTCCTATAAAATGTGTCAAGTACTTTCTATTTTACCACTGGTCTTGACTCTTTCATTTTTGAGCCCAACTGCCTTTTTAAATGTTCAATTTTGAAACTGTTCTCTATGACATCCATTGGCAAAATCAACGGTCCTGTGTGTTGGCTACAAATGAAAAGCCTCTTGCTTGTAAAAAGCAGCCATCAACATGTATTTGTGCACTCAGTAAGTTTTAAAAACAAAATCTCCTTTTGTCAAAACAGTGAAGCAGAACTTACATTTCAACAAAACTTCCTTAGAAAATTTTCAAAAAAATTTCTAAAGAGAAGAAATTGTTTGCAACTCAACTGCTGGCAGTCTGTCCCCACAAACGAATTTTCAATTGTTAACTCCAACTTTGGACTGTCAGACTGCTCCTTCTGAAAATCAAGGACAGTGATAAAACTAGTATCTTTCAGTTGTTTTATATCTTAGTCATTATAATTGAATAATCTTTTTATCCATTCTGATTCTATTTCACCTCATCATAAAATCCCGACAGCGTGGAAACAGGCCTTGAGGCCCAACAAGTCCACACTGACCCTCCGAAGAGTAACCCATTCTCTTAACCTACACATCCCTGAACATTATGGGCAATTTAACATGGCCAATTCACCTAAACTGCATATCTTTGACTATGGGAGGAAATCACAGCGTCTGCAGGAAACCCATGCAGACGCGGGGTGAATGTGCAGACTGTACACAGGCAGTTGCCCAAGACTGGAATCAAACCTGGGTCCCTGGTGCTGTGAGGCAGTGGTGCCAACCACTGAGCCACCATGCTGCCATGTTTGTAAGCGTGCTTGTGTTTCAAGATTCCCCCTGAATCTGAATGTATGTAGTAAACCATGGTTCTGGTTTAACTTCACCACAGTGTTGTTGAGGTCCTTGAAAAGCAGCAACCACAAACAGTGGACTGCATCATCTTTTTAATTTAAAAAGAGGGGAAAACTAAATCTCTTATGGACATTGTATCCTTGAGGCACTTCCATGCAACATCCATGCCTTCTAACAAGTCATTTCAAACACTGATTGCTTCAAATCCATTCTGCATGGTGGAAAAAGGCCAGCCAAGCCTTTTTGGTTTGAAGCTGGATCTTAAAGCTAAAACAGAAGTTTTCCAATTGACTGTACCACCAAAAGCCATGTGGATGATGCTGTTGACCAGTAAATAGATCTTTACTGCAACAATCACTGAGACTTGCAGCAACCAAATATTCTAGTAAATAAATTGCTTATATTCCAAAATAAGGAAGAAACTATTTAGAATCTCATTCTTTTTCAATGACATTGCTTTATTGATTTGTGTTCCTCAGGGAATGCTATTTACCTTTAAGAAAAAAGACCTTCAAGAAAAGAAACCCTTCATGCTTTGACTGTCTTTATCTGCATTTGATGATGGTAGAAATACTGTTATGGTTTTGTGAGTAATTTTATGGTTTTGTTTCTGCAAAACAAATTGGAAATCGTGTTATTTTTGACCCTTTGTATTTGTAAGATATTTGAAACAGTCTGTTGTTAAAGAGATGTAGTTACAGCTGAGTCTGTGCATCCTAGTATTGAAATTCCATAAATGCTGTTTCTTTCTGGGGTAAATTTTATATGTCTGTGATGCTCTTGAAGTGTGATTTCTCTGAAGTATGCCTATTTTGTTTCTGTTTTAATACTGACTGAGTTACATATTGTAGATATTCTACTCCATTACACGCAGGTGGATTCACACAGGCAGGGTAATTATAATGAGTCTTCAATACATGCCTCATTAAAACAAAATGAATACTAATTTCTCAGCAATCCATTCAGGTGTGAATGTACTCTGCAGAGGTTTGAATAATTGTGACTGTTTCTTTGAAGTTCTGCAGCCAAATCCAAAGCATTTCTTTCTAGTTGTGGAAATGTAAAATTCATTACAAAAGTGAGTTAATTGGAAACTGTATTGCCACTCTGTTCTCACCTGCCCTACCAAGATAGCTGCATATTGTGTGTACCACGTTATCTTTCCCCTCTCTTATCCGTATGTTTTTAAACTAGTTTTCTAGCCATTGACTACGAAGCAACCCTAACCCTTAGACGTGGAGCAAGTCGTTATCCCAGTTACCATGGAAAATATTTGAAGGGTGATAAGGAGAAAAACCTGTGCACTGCAGTTACCAGTCTGACGCCAGAAGTTACTGAACCAATGTCAGACTATCAACCACACATTTTTCTGCACGTGCTTTTATCCCAAGATATCGCAGTATTAAACTCGAGTAGAGAGAGGGGGAAAGAGCCATAAGTTGGTGTCTATCTCCTGTCTGCTCACCAGATTCTGGGCTACATTCTCACTAAATTCTGGGCTACATTGTTACTATTTTATCCCTCCAAACTGGAAACTAATTTGCAAAAATGCAATAGAAGCAGAATAAATGTATGCCAAGTATTTTTTTGGGGGCTTGGCATTGAGCTATAAAAGTAAATGTAAATAGTTCTTAGTTTTTGACAACTATTTGTTTTCAAGTTGCATTTTAGCAGCTTAATTTATTTATGGTAATGACCTCATTCTTAAATTGATTATTTTTCAGGTTATGACAGTTGACTTGAAATATTGCAGTGTGCTATTTCTCTAATCTCCTCTAGGAGAAAGTACCTTACCAATTTAGTGTGACATTACTCCCCACCACCCACCACCCAACCAGCCCAGTTTGGTGACTCTGGACATATTGTCATTTGAAAATGAACCAGACATGTCCTTCAATTTTATATTCAACGATGTCACCCTGTGAAGAAGTGTGTAATCACAGGCAGACACTTCTGCATTTAATTGTGCATGTGCAGACTGCAAGTTTCTATCCATTTTAGAGCAGTAAAGATTGTGACTGTTTTTTCTGTCCTTATTTTTGTAAAAATTAGATCTTATAAAGGTTGGAGAGTTTTTTTCAAGGGTGCATTAAAGATTTAACATAAAGTTAGGAATTCAGT
>NC_057740.1:7620154-7646540 GCF_004010195.1 Chiloscyllium plagiosum
TATCGGTCAGAGTATTGAGTACAGGAGTTGGGAGGTCATGTTGCGGCTGTACAGGACATTGGTTAGGCCACTGTTGGAATATTGCGTGCAATTCTGGTCTCCTTCCTATTGGAAAGATGTTGTGAAATTTGAAAGGGCTCAGAAAAGATTTACAAGGATGTTGCCAGGTTTGGAGGAATTGAGCAAGAGGGAGAGGTTGAATAGGCTGGGGCTGTTTTCCCTGGAGCATCGGAGACTGAGGGGTGACCTCATAGAAGTTTATAAAATTATGAGGGACATGGATAGGATAAATAGACAAAGTCTTTTCCCTGGGGTGGGGGAGTCTGGAACTAGAGGGCATAGGTTTAGGTTGAGAGGGGAAAGATAAAAAAGAAACCTAAGAGGTAACTTTTTCATGCAGAAGGTGGTACAAGTATGGAATGAGCTACCAGAGGAAGCGGTGGAGGCTGGTACAATTACGACAGTTAAAAGGCATTTGGATGGGTATATGAATAGGAAGGGTTTGGATGGATATGGGCCGGGTGCTGACAGGTGGGACTAGATTGGGTTGGGATATCTGGTTGGTATGGACAGGTTGGACCGAAGGGTGTCTTTCCGAGCTGTACATCTCTAGGACTCCATAACCGCTTCCAGTCCCACAGCCCTTTCAAGATATCAATGCAACTGTTCCTAATTTATAATTTTAATTGTTTTTCCATCAGATGGAATGCCTTCCGCTGCTGAGGTTGTTAACTTTGGAATTCTCATCCTAAACCTTGTGCTGCTCTACTTCCCTTTCTGCAGCCATGAGTTGTTTCATAAAACTTTTTCCATCAAACCATTGGTCATTGTCCTGATGCAGCTCTATTAACAAATTTTGTTTGATAACCCTCTCCTAAAGCAACAGTACATTTTACTATATAAAAAGCATCATAAAAATGTAGTTTGATGTTGAAATTATTTAAATTGTTTAGGGGGTCGTAACATGGCTAGATGATTGGCTGGCTGGTAGAAACCAGCGAGTAGGCATAAGTGGGTCTTTGTCCAGTTGGCAGGACGTGAAAATGGAGTCAGCAGTGTTCTGAGCTTAGGCCTCAACGTTTTACATTTTATATTAATGAATTAGCTGTGGGAAGTGAAGGCTAAGCAGCCAGATTTGCAGGTGACACCAACATATATAGGAAAGCATATTGTGAAGTAGTTATAAATTACAGATGGATATAGATAGGTTGAGAGTTGGCAAGTGGAGTATAATGTGGGAAATGTGAATCTGTTCAGTTTGGCAGGAAGATTGAAAAAAACGCAGTATTAATTAAATGGAGAGTAATGACAGAATTCTGAGGTGTAGAATGATTAAAGCAATCTGGTGTTTGAGTCACAAACTGTTAGTGTGCAGGTACAGCGCATCATCAAGAAGGGCAAAAGAATGCTATCCTTATACTTCAGTTATGTAGGGCATTGACGAGCCTACATCTTGAATACCAAGTGCAGTTTTAGTCTCCTTGGGGAACGATATAAATGCATTTGCTGGCAGTTCAGAGGTGGTATTGTCAGATGGATTCCTGGAATTGGCAGGATGCCTTATGAGGATTGGTTATAAAGGCTGGGCTTCTTTCCACCGGAGTTTAGAAGAGTGAAAGTGACTTGATTGAAGAATATCAGATCTTGAAAGAACATGATCTTAGAGCCCTCACAACTTAGGGCCTTTGGATCCTTCTCCTGGACTCTGGAAGCCTCCATGACACACTCCTTATCCTGGTAATGATGAAACCACACCAGGAGAGGAGGAGGAGGAGGACGTTGACCCAGACCCAATCTCCATGCTCATCTCCAGTGAGCCCTCTCTATCTTCAGTCCCCTCAATCCTCCAAGGAATTTCGACAACCAGTCCTCAACAGGCAAACCGATGATCCGAATGTTTTTTCTTCTGCCCCTGTTCTCAAGATCATCCACTTGGTTCTGCAAGCTACAGACCTCCGTCCCCAGGGCTTGGATCTCTTCCTTGGATGAACTGGCATCAGCTTCCACCAATGTGACCCTGTGCTCCACCTCATCTGTCCTTTTCTCCAGGTCTCCCAGCTACTGCTCATGCTTCTGCGACATGAGAGAGATTGAAGCCAGCTTCTCCAATCTGTTTCCCCAACATCTTGCGAGATTTCGAGAGCTCATTCACCAGGGCCTGGAAAGTAATCTGCTCCAAGGATCCTGCAGGCTGAACTGCAGACTCAGCCTCTGATGCTGGTCATCCCTATTTCAGCATCTCTGGATGGATGGAAACACAGGTAAGTTAATGTTTAGAAGTTTCTTGGGACTCCACGATCTTTCTGGAGTCCCAAGATATCACGATGGTCTGGGTTGGGCAGGTTAAAGGGTCGTCCTGCTTGTGGTGCAATGCAGAGCTCTGCAGTGCGATCTTCTCAGATCGCCGCCACCTTGGATCCCCAGCATATTAGATCCTGAATTATCTTGACAAGGAGGACCTGGAAAGGACATTTCTTCGTGAGTCAGCCCAGAACAAAGAGGCATTGTATTAAAATTGACCGTCACTCATTTACAACAGAAAAGAGAAATATTTGCTGAGACTTGTGCACTTTTGGAGCTCTGCCTCTGAAGGTGGAGGTATTGAATATATTTAATGATTTTTGAGAAGATTTATAGCTCAGATTGATGATAGCTATGTACGCTTGCTCGCTGAGCTGGAAGGTTTATTTTCAGACGTTTTGTCACCATGACAAAGGTAATATCATCAGAGAGAGTTTCCAGTGAAGTGCTGGTGGTATGTCCCGGCTCTCTATTTATAGGTCTTAGTTTCTTAAGGTGGGCGATGTCATTTCCAATTATTTTTTTCAAGGGAAGGTCGATGGGATCTAAGTCGATGTATTTATTGATGGAATTCAGAACTGTGTATCTCTGAGGTAACTCCACTGAATGTAGTCAGGTTCAGAGACCACTCTAATTCCGCAATATCTTTCATGATAAATGGGATGTTTTGAGGATAGATTGGTAGAACAGCATGTTCTGGGGCTGATGAGAGAGTAGAATACATTAGACATGCTATTCTGAAACAAGATAGGATTAATTAATGTATTAGTTTGCATAATGTGATTAGATTTTAGATTTAGTTTGAGGGGGGAGGAATGGATAGGGTGAATACCAGGTTTGTTTCTCCCATGATAAGGGAGACCAAGACTAGAAGGCATAGGTTTAAGGTGAGAGCAGAAAGATTGAAAAGGGACCTGTGCTGCACTTTGATTTCCAGAAGGCATTTTATAAAGTGCCATGTCAGTATTGGGGAAAACTGAAGCTCAAGGTTTATGACATGGATAGAAGTTTGGCTAACAGGAACCAGAGAACAGACAGAAATGAATCTTTTTGAGGTTGGTAAGATGTAACAATTAGTGAGCCAGAGTTCAGTGTTCGGATCTCTGTAATTTACAATTTATGAATGGCTTGGATAAGGTGTCCCAAATCTGCTGACAATGCAATGTGAGCCAGGAAAACAAGTTGTAAATAAATATAAGGATGTTGAAGAAGGAAATGAGTAGGTTAAATGGTTGGGGATAGATGTGGCAGATGGAAGATAATGTGAAATGGTCAATGTTGGCAAGGCAGTTTTAAAAAAAAATGATCAAAGTGGTGAGTGATTGCAGAGTCATAGAATCCATAGACCATTCAGCCCCCACTGATCCAAGTCCAGCTCCCCACCCTATTCCCATAACTCCACATTTACCATGGTTAACCCACCTAGCCTATGCATCCCTGGACACTACAGGCAATTTCAGCTTGGCCAATCCAGCTAATCTGCACATTTTTGTACTGTGGGGGAAACCAGAACTCCTGGAGGAAACCCACACAGACATGGAGAACATGCAAACTCCACAGGTGTGGTCACCTAAGGTGGAATCAGAGACAGCAGCGCGAACCACTAAGCCACCATGCAGCTCAGAGGTCTGAGATGCAAAGGGATTTGAGTGACCTAATGCATGAAATACAAAAGGTTAGCATGCAGTCTTAGCAATTAATTAGGAAAGTTAATAATTTATCAGTTATTGTGAAGAAAACTGAATACAATAATTGTAAAGTGACATTTCAGTTATATAGGGCCTTGTACATCTGGAGAATTGTACGTAGTACTGGTTGCATTATTTAAGCAAGGCTGTAAATACATTTGAAACAGTGCAGTGAAAGTTTACCAGATTAATTCCTGGAATGAGTAAGTTGCTTTGTGGGGAAAGGTTGGACAAGTGGGGCTTATAGCCGTGGGAGCTTAGAAGCATAAGAGTTTACTTGATTGAAACACAAAATCCTGAGAGGTCTTGATCAGCTAAATGTCGAGAGGATTCTCTTAAAGGAAAGTCTAAAATTAGAGTCACTGATTAAAAATCAGTCATCTCCTTCTAAGACCATAAAAACAAAAGAAATAGAAGCCAGAATAGGACATCTGTTCCATCACGGAATCCAACCTTCCATCCATGGGCATAATTTACATGGGTCGTTGCTCCGGAAAGACTGCCAACATAATCAAAGACCCATTGCACCCTGGTAATGATCTCCAACGTCTTCCATCGTGCAGGTGATACTGAAGCTTGAACACATGCAACAGCAGGTTCAGGAACTGATTTTTCCCAACTATTATTAGATTGATGAATGGACTGTTTGAGCTCAAATAATGCTGATCTGCTCATGTTGATCTCACCTAACACATTCCCTTTGCAGCAAAACCTGTACGCCTCTAAGTTTTTTACAACATTTGATCTATACATCCCTGTTTTCTATCATGTACCTGTAAAGCTCATAAACAAAGCTTTTCTCTGTACCTCGTTACACATGACAAAAAATTAATCAAATCAAATCAATCCTGCCCTGCCAATTTGTATATTCAAGACTGATCTGCCTCAACTCATTTTATGTGTCAGCTCCTTCTGCAGGACATCCCACTGTCCTACATTAAACTCTCATTTGTCAAGTTTTGCCAACTCACTCAAATGATCTATATTCCATTCTTGTGTCCTCCACATAACATGTCCTCTTACCTATTATTGTATTATCAGCAAATTGGGATGCATTACACTCTGTCCCCTCTTACAAGTCATTATCATAGTAAATAGTTGAGGCTCAAGGATTGGTTGATCCTTGTGGAACTCAGTTTTGGTTTTCCAACCTGCAAAAGACCCATTCGTCCCCACTGTGTATTAACCAATCCTCAACCCCTGCATTACCCAATGTCTTAAGCTCCTATCTTGTGCAATAACTTTTGATGTAGCACCTCATCACCTACCTTCCAGTCAACATGAAGACAAGATTCACCGATGAAGCTGAAAAACACAGCAGGTCAGGCAGCATCAAAGGAGCAGGAGAATCGACGTTTCGGGCATAAGCCCTTCTTCAGGAATGGCAATTGTAGCGCCCTTTCCTACATCCCTCCATTATTTCCTGATATATTCACTTTGCTCAACATTGAAAACTCTTCTGGGCCCTTGGAGGCCCAAGCAGCCAGAAAAATATCAGAGGGAATGCTATTGTCATGTTTCTCTGAGATATTACAGTTGGCTCTGCCATTTCCTTTCTCTCTTTTTGCCTATTTTTCTAGGACATTAATATGCTTGAATATTGAAAGGCCAGATTTTAATCTTTTGCAATCGTTGCCCTACTGGTGTGGGTCTGCTGTCCCAGTTTGTTTCACAGTGATGCTGATCTCCATCACACTCCTCCCGGTATCAGTTTTTAAAAGTTATATGAGCTTTTTTTTTCAGAGGCTCATGAGTCTTCAAAAGTTATTGAAAGCAGTGTCCTTGAAAATTTTTAAGATTGAATATAATCTTGTTCAGTAAGTGGGAATGTGAAGTTGAGGTTTCAGCCATGATCTTATTGTGTGGCTGAGTGGGCTTAGGAATCAAAAGAGACTTCTGCTCCTTGTTCATTGTTTTATCTGTTGAGCACAATTAAGAAATTGGCTTTTTAGTAAGTGTGAAAATAATGGATTGCTTTAAAAGCATCTGATGAACATTTATGCCCATTAAGTGTCTTTTGATATATTTAATAATCTAATACGTGACAATTTTTAAATTATTTTTATCTATAGGCTAAAAATGTTTTCAACACGTGGTGAGATTGCCATGATTAAATATACCTCAGTATATTCAACAGCATGACCACCTGTAGATTTTTGATCTCCAGAGGCAGAAATTGGCAGAGTCCACTTTATTGTTCCCTTCATCCTTCAGCTCTCCCCCTCATACATAAATTTGTTTTGGAAAGTGAAGTGTGTGACGTGATAGACTGGTGAAAGAGGAGAGTCATACATTACAAGCAATACATAAGGGCAGATGGTGATCCATCGAATCTGCTTTCTGAAAACCACTTTGCATAGATTCCTTTGTGATAGAAAATAAAAATGAATGTTTCTTTTAATAATTAAGAAAGCAGATATCAATCAGAAAATACTTTGTATAATTCCCTTAAGCTGCCAGCATGAGCTTGTTATGAACACTTTATTTTTCATACGTTCATTTGTGAGCTCGATAATGTATGTTGTTGAAATTATTACGTTTCAGTGCTTTTAACTTTTTTTTATTAAAGGCATTATGTTTGCTCAGTGTGATTGAACACAAACACTTGTATGTGTTTGTGTGTGTACTGGGGTTTTGATTTGCTTGTCGAGTAATTTCCAAATCCTGTTCTTGGTAATTGAACATAAGGCCGACAATGCACTTCTTAAAAAAAAAAAGAATGATGTTACATGCACCTCAGCAGCACATATACAATGGAGCTTTACAGACTGTGATCACACAGCATAAATATTTTAGATAGTCTGAAGCAAATAAGATGAGGCCTTTATAGTGTGTGTTGTGTTATTGGATTCCTCTCCTAAGAGGTGTCAAGTTTGATTGAAAAATAATTCGGGTTTTGGAGGTCCTGTTTCTGGTATTAATGAAAAGGGCAAGAGGTTTGAGACTCTCATTACTGGATTTTTATGTTGTGTTTTCTGTGCTTTCCATTTACAGACTATCCACTGTTTTCTAGCCAGCAGCTGGCTGGTGTCTTGATATCCAGCCTTGCTTTAAGAAAAAAAATGATGATTTCCATGGTATTTCTAACAGTTCTTCTTCAACAATGACCATTTGATGTTGCATTCTTAGCTAGTCACCGGGGCAGCACTGTGGCTCAGTGATTAGCAGTGCTGCTTCTCAGTGCCAGTGACCCAGGTTTGTCCCTGGGCTGTCTGTGTGGAGTTTGCAGGTTGTCCCCACGTCTACATGGGTTTCCTTGGGGTGCTCCGCTTTCTAACTACAGTCCAAAGATGTGCACGTTATGTGGGTTGACCATGCTAAATTTCCCTGTAGTGTCCAGGGATTTGCAGGCCAGTGGATTAGTCATGGTAAATGAGGAGTTTGTCAGTTTGGGTCTGATGCTGTTGGGAGGGTCAGTGTGGACTCGATGAGCTGAATGGCCTCTTATTGCATTGTAGGGATTCCATGATTCTAAAAGTGTTTTTGGATCATTCTTATCTCTTTTACTTGTAGCTTTATGTGTAAATGATATTGGTATTCAACATTTTTTATGGCTTGTTCCTTTTTGAATCTATCACCATGTTTAAGAGTTTAATTCGAGCTACTGAAACTGTTTGCATCAATCTGTAAGATTTATGTTTGTGCTATAAAGAGAGAAATCTGAGTGGAACTGAGAAATAAAAAAGGGATGATCACCTTATAGGGATTGTATTATAGAAAATTGAGAAAGAGATCTGTAAGAATAATAGGGTGGTTATATGAGGGGATTTTAACTTTCCAAACATAGACTAGGACTGCCATAGTGTTAAGAGTTTAGATGGAGAGGACTTTGTTAAGTGTGTGCAAGAAAATTTTCTGATTCAGTATGTGGATATACTTGCTAGAGAAGGTGCAAAATTTAAGGCAGGGCAGGTGACTGAGGTGTCATGGGAGAGCACTTTGGGGCTGGCGCCCATAATTCTATTAGTTTTAAAATAGTGATGGAAAAGCATAGACCAGATCTAAAAGTTGAAGTTCTAAATTGGAGCAAGGCAAATTTTGACGATATTAGGCAAGAACATTGAAAAGCTGATTGGGGGCAGATGTTCACCGGTAAAGGGAAGTCTGGAAAATGGGAAGCCTTCAGAAATAAGGTAATGTGAGTCCAGAGAAAGTATATCCCTGTTAGGGTGAAAGGAAAAGCTGGTAGGTATAGGGAATGCTGGATGACTAAAGAAGTTGAGGGTTTGGTTAAGAAAAAGAAGGAAGCGTATGTCAGGTATGGACAGGATAGATCGAGTGAATCCTTGGAAGGGTATAAAGGCAGTAGGAGTATACTTAAGAAGGAAATCAGGGCAAAAAGGGGACATGAGATAGCTCTGGCAAATAGAGTTAAGGAGAATCCAAAGGGTTTTTACAAATATATTAAGGACATAAGGGTAACTTGGGAGAGAATAGGGCCCCTCAAAGATTAGCAAGGCAGCTTTTGTGTGGAGTCACAGAAAATGGGGGAGGTAATAAATGAGTATTTTGCATAGATATTTACAATGGAAATGGACATGAAAGATATAGAATTGGGGAAATAAATGGTGATATCTTGCAAAATGTCCGGATTACAGAGGAGGAAGTGCTGGATGTCAAGAAATGCATAAAGGTGGATAAATCCCCAGAACCTGATGAGGTGTACCCTAGAATTCTGTGGGAAGCTAGGGATGTAATTGCTGGGCATCCTACTGAGATATTTGTATCATCAATAGTCACAGGTGAGGTGCCGGAGGACTGGAGGTTGGCAAACGCGGTGCCACTGTTTAAGAAAGGTGGTAAGGACAGCCAGGGAACTATAGACCAGTGAGCCAGACCTCAGTGGTGGGCAAGTTGTTGGAGGGAATCCTGAGGGACAGGATGAACATGTATTTGGAAAAGCAAGGACTGATTAGGGATAGTCAACATGGTTTTGTGCGTGGGAAATCATGTCTCACAAACTTGATTGAGTTTTTTGAAGAAGTAACAAAGAAGATTAATGGGGGGTAGAGCAGTAGATGTGATCTGTATGGACTTCAGTAAGGCATTTGACAGGGTTCCCCATGGGAGACTGGTTAGCAAGGTTAGATCTCACGGAATACAGGGAGAACTAGCCATTAGGATACAGAACTGGCTCAAAGGTAGAAGACAGAAGGTAGTGGTGGAGGGTTGTTTTCAGACTGGAGGCCTGTGACCAGTGGAGTGCCACAAGAATTGTGCTACTTTGTGTCATTTATATAAATGATTTGGTTATGAGCATAACAGGTATGGTTAGTAAGTTTGCAGATGACGCCAAAATTGGAGGTGTAGTGGACAGCAAAGAAGGTTACCTCCGAATACAACAGGACCTTGATCAGATTGGCCAATGGGCTGAGAAGTGGCAGATGGAGTTTAATTCAGATAAATGCGAGGTGCTGCATTTTGGGAAAGCAAATCTTAGCAGGAGTTATACACTTAATGGTAAGGTCCTAGGGAGTGTTGCTGAACAAAGAGACCTTGGAGTGCAGGTTCATAGCTGCTTGCAAGTGGAGTCGCAGGTAGATAGGATAGTGAAGGCGGCATTTGGTATGCTTTTCTTTATTGGTCAGAGTATTGAGTACAGGAGTTGGGAGGTCATGTTGTGGCTGTACAGGACATTGGTTAGGCCACTGTTGGAATATTTCGTGCAATTCTGGTCTCCTTCCTATTGGAAAGATGTTGTGAAACTTGAAAGGGTTCAGAAAATATTTACAAGGATGTTGCCAGGGTTGGAGGATCTGAGCTACAGGGAGAGGCTGAACAGGCTGGGGCTGTTTTCCCTGGAGTGTCTGAGGCTGAGGGGTGACCTTATCGAGGTTTACAAAATCATGAGGGTCATGGATAAGATAAATAGACAAAGTTTTTTCCCTGGGGTGGGGGAGTCTGGAACTAGAGGGCATAGGTTTAGGGTGAGAGGGGAAAGATATAAAAGAGACCTAAGGAGCAACTTTTTCACGCAGAGGGTGGTGTGTGTATGGAATGAGCTGCCAGAGGAAGTGGTGGAGGCTGGTACAATTGCAACATTTAAAAGGTATCTGGATGGGTATATGAACAGGTGCCTTTTCCATGCTGTACACCTTTATGACACTATTTAAATTAATGGGGCTGGAATCGCATTATAACCAATACATGCTTTCGAAGCCGTGTCCCCAGTTCATCTATTACGTTATAGTGAATTTGCATGAATAAAATGTGTGTTATCGCAGAATAATCTGTAGTTGTATTTATATAGTATCTTTTAACATAATAAAACATCCCAAGATGCTGGAGGTACATTGACCCGTAACTGAACCATATTTGTATCATACAAACCAAGGCTTTGGTGAAAATTGGTAGAAGTAGATTGTAAAAGAATACCTTATGGAATAAAGCGAGGTCGACAGGTGGAGAAGTTTAGGGATGTTGTTTTACAACTTAATGTTAAGATAAATAAAATCTTTGATTGATTCAAGTTGAATATGCTCATGGTGAGAACTAAGAGTCTTGAACAGGCCTGCCAAGAATGAAAATGTTTAAAATTTTGATGTTGCTTAACCAGAAGCCAATGAGCACAGGGATAATGGAGCAAAATGCCTGGGGGGGGACAAAACACACCACAAATGATAACAATTGCACAATGCTCCTCGCAGTACTTGGGAAGTAAAAATGAATAAATTGCCATCAGTTGATTCTCGTTTCTCTATTCCTGAGATTTTCTTTTGGAGCTGGTCTAGATTTCATTCCTCATTTTTGGTACAGTCACTGCTTTTATTCAGATTTGGCAGTTTGTTTCCTGAACATAAGGTGTTCACATTCTCTAATGCTGTAAACCCTGTCTCACTCCAGGATTACAACCTAGTTTCTTAATGTTTTAAACTTGCCTGATGTAATTATGTGGAAATAATCTTGTGTGGCACTTAACAATTTATTAGACTTTCGTGAAGTTTGCATTATTAAAGATATCCAATATATTCAGCAAACTTTGTTATTGATTTGTTATTGATTTGTTATTACGCTATGTGTGTTTAATCCCTTTTTTCTCTTTGTTCTTCCTGTTTATAGTGTACTTGTAGAAAGGATATGGTGAAGATATCAATGGATGTGTTTGTGCAGTTCCTTCAGCCTGATCGCTATGAGCTATGGAAAAACGGCAAAGACATTGTCACTATTGATCACAACAAGCCAACCGCTCTATCAAGTCCTGAAATGGAGGACTGGCTGGAACGGAAAGCGTCATTAAAGGCAAAAAGTATTAGAAGGTAACAGTGATATTTTTTATGAATTTAGAATTTGACGTGGTAAAGTGATAATTTTGCTCATTTTGTTTACTGCAAATCACTTTAATTTGAACTTCTTCATACCTCTAAGTGTATCCAAATACTTTGGGCTCTGAAGTAATATGCCAGTAACTGTCGACTGCTCTTAAGTTCCTTAGCATCAACGATCATGAGGACTGATGTTGGATTGAACTGTTCTCTGTGGTTTCACTGTCACGTCTTTAACATTTCTTTTTTAAAAAAAATTAAACTCCAATTCTTCTGCCCAACTTTAATCCTGCCTTATAGAGTATAATGTGGCTTGGTCTTCCCAAATGAATCTTATGCATTTTCATTAGTTATGAGTGAGGGACATGCATGAATCCATGCTTGAAATCTGCAGGAATGCTTTAGGGAAATGTCTAAAGCCTTTCTGCTGTTATCCTGTGAGGCTCCTGCCACAACCAGGTTCTTAGCAGAGCAGTTGTTTTGAAAATCTGATGTCAGGCATACAATTGACATGATTAGAGTGGTGCTGGAAAAGCATAGCAGGTCAGGCAGCATCCGAGGAGCAGGAAAATTGATATATTGGGCAAAAGCTTTTCATCAAGAAAGCCCTTCCTGCTCCTCGGATGCTGCCTG
This sequence comes from Chiloscyllium plagiosum, assembly GCF_004010195.1. Taxonomy (NCBI): domain Eukaryota; kingdom Metazoa; phylum Chordata; class Chondrichthyes; order Orectolobiformes; family Hemiscylliidae; genus Chiloscyllium; species Chiloscyllium plagiosum. The sequence goes on from NC_057740.1 coordinate 7,632,039, forward strand.
ATCTGCTGTGTTTTTCCAGCACCATTTTAATCTTGACACTTAATCTCCAGCACCTGCAGTACCTACTTTCACCTATACAAATGACATGACTTTGGCTAGTTGCCCTGGTTTTATGATTATTGCCTCGATGCAGGATTTGTTGGCTTGGGAGAGGACATGAAAATGTTGGAGGGCTTTTCTTGACGTTAGCTAAGAAGATCTTGGTAAAGTGAATTGGCAAATTAGGTTAAAGGATAAGTCAGTGGACATGCAATGGCATGCATTAAGGTGGATATTTCATAGCACACTAATTACATACATTCCAAAGAGTAAGAAGAATTGCAGGGAACAGACCGACTATGCCTGGTTAAATAGAAATGTTAAACTTTTCAAACTTAAATAGAACCACATACAACCTGCAAAGACAGATGGAAGTTCAGAAGATGAGACCGTATAAATGACCAAAAACAAGTAATGGAGGGAAATGTTACAGTGTATTACAGGAGAAAGCTAGCCAGCAATATGAAAAGCGAAAGAATTTCCATACATATTTAAAAGAGGAGGTGGTAACACAATGGTTGTTCAATAGCAACTGAGTCTGGAGAATTACTAATGAATTACTACTAAAATAGGGAGATGGCAGATGAACTGAGCAGATATTTAATGGTTTTTACTATAGAGAATACAAGTAATATCTCAGAAATAGCAATGAATCACAAAATGTAAGGGAAGGAGAAATTCAGGAAAATTGCAGTAATCAGTGATGTAGTTCTCTGAAACCACCATTGTTCTGTTCCTGTGGTATGGAAAATCGTGCAGTAGGAATAATGGCACCTATGGGAAAAACGGGGTTGGGGCTAACCGCCAAAATTACCAGTAAAAATGGAAACAAAAAGTAGTTAGCCTGTTGGCATGGAAAGATGATTGGCTGGCTAACAGAAAGCAGAGAGTAGGTACAAATGGTTCATTTTCAGGTTGTCAAGATGTAATGAGTGGTGACCCACAGGAATGGTTACCTTCAACTTAACTGTTTATAACCTGTATAATTAACTTGGATGAAGATGTGGAGGATATGGTTGTCAAGATGATCCAATGATCTTAGGAAAATAAGTAGAGGACATAATGAAGCTATAAAAAAGATATTTTAAAAAGCTGGAGAATCTCAGCAGGTCTAGCAGCATCTGTGAAGAGCGAAACAGAGTTAAAGTTGGTTTCTTCCGAACTGAATTGGTGGAAGTCTGAGCCAGCACATTAGAAGCCCAATGCAACTGAGATGGTGACAGCAAATGTATGTTAATTCATGTCCAGTGTATAATACATTGGCCAAAAGGAGCAAGATTGCTGTACTGCCAATACCTGCTAACCTAACATTTGAATCCATCAACCTCTACCATCTAATATATTTGCTTTGGTTGTTTTGTTTCCTTTACAACTTAAAAAGTTGATTTCATTTCAGATTGAGAATTTTTCAGTAAGTGTGAACTATCATTGCTGTATTTGAAAAAAATACATAAATACCTGCTCTATCTTTCTGTGGCAGTGTGGTCCATATCTGCCATACAGATATATGAACTTGACATTTCTCAAATACATTTGAATGAGGCGCAAGAGAATGAGGTGCTGTTATTATGCATCTTTCTGATCAGTGGTGTAGCGACTGCATTTTTATGGTCAACTATGCATTTGCAATCTAATCTGTGCATAATAACAACTAGTGGAATTAATGTAATCACTTTTACAATAAATTTTGGCCCAATATCATTAGTAAAAGTTATTCGGTAATTATTTAAAGCAGTGGAACTTCTGATAGAAATAAAGACTTCTAAATATTGGTTATTGTACTCTTATACATTTTTGGACTTCGTATCTTTTGTGTAACATTGACAATATCCGAATTTCATATCTGTATTATTCAGTGAAAGAAATCTGTCAATAATATCTTCAATAGGAAAGAGCTTACAGAGAATGGTAGTTGCCATATTGTTGCAATTACATATTTGGAACATTTCAACTATCACATGGTTAGACCGAGTCCAAAAGGTTACCGGGTAGTTGTGGCTATAATAATAGTCTGGGCTGAATAGAGTTGAACCCATGGAACAATTACTTTATGAAAAAATAATATTGAGGTGCAAGAGTACAATATAAATATGAATGTTCCTTGCAGTGATGGACAGGTAATGAATTCCTTATCTAGCTGTACATCCTTAGTGCAATGCAGCTTTACAGTAGCATTGTAGAGTGTAGCTTGCACTTGCTGATCAGTTGTTTAAAATGAGTGCTGCATGTGAGGGAAGTGAAATGACTATAAGTAGAGCTATAGATGCATTTTGTTCAGCTTCATTAATGAAGGTGCAACTTGTCATCAGAACAGACATGGGCTGTTACACCATCAAATTAAGCTGCTACTTGTCATGACCTGATTAATTTGGTCAATCCCACTTTTCACTCCACTTTAATTGCTTGGAAGAGAGGAAGGCTATAGAATTAATTTGAAATGACTTACTTTAACAAGTTGATTTACTAGTGCATTTAATGAGAGTTTGTGACAATACTCTTCACAGTGATTCCCCCATCTTGTGAAGAATCTTTTCCTTGTCTCGCCTTAAGTTCTTTTCAAGATTACTTTAACTTTGTATCTCATTAAGCTCTCATGAACCAGTGAAAATGTATTTTTTGCTATCTTTTGCCTTCACGATCCTTTTAAACCTTGAAGATATTCAGTAAGTTACTCTTCCATTGTATGAACTATATTGAAGAGAGGCTTAACTTCTCAAATATCTTTTTAGTAAACTCAAAATTGTAATTTGCACTATTATATAAATGCTTAATTCAGGTGTTCCAGCTGTACTGTTGAGAGACTTTCTTAATTTTGCTTTTCAATTTACCTCCCTATCCTCATCCTTCCCTAAAAATGTACTGCAGATCCCATCGGCGAAGAACACAGACCAGGAGACAGAAAACTGATGATCAAAGAATACTGAGTGAACCAGCAGCTGAAGAAACTTGTGGAAAAGATGTGACAGAAGATGACACCAAAATCAAGGATGAACACAAAAGAACAATGGACGCAGAAGAACACAGCAAACCCAGCAAGGTTACAATCTTGGAGCTAGACCAAGGTGACTTCACAGATGATTTATTTAATCACCATTTTTCAGGTATGTGTATGAGTCTGCTATTAAATGCTTGTATGTTAGTGAATTCAAATGTTTTTCTCAGCAATGTTGTATGGAATGGAAAAAAAGACAGAGGTATATCTACCTGTAGAAAGGGTACACAGATGATTTCAAAGTGCATGTGTGCACATTTTGGTTCAACTTCCCCGCTATCCGTTTTCCCTTACAGAAAAGATTTTGCACTATTTCAACTCTGCTACACTGAATCCTGAAGTACACCTCCCAGAGGAATTAATACACATTATAACTTCAAATCTAATAATGCCAAAACATTGCATTGTTGGTTTTCCCTTCTTCAGGAAAGCTTTTAGCCTGTCAACATGAAGAATGTCAATGCTGTGAATCGAAATATTTTTCTATTTTGTAAGCCACATGTCAGCATCTACATTCTCATGTTGAGTACACCACAGATTAACCGCAAAGATACTTTCTTATTCGTCAGCAAAGCCCTATCATTCTACTCAAGATCATTTTTACTAGGCCGGTACACCTTAAATTTTTTCTTAATTTCCAAGAAATTTAAATTAGCAGTAACTCCGAGGTAGTTTGTGTTGTCTCTGGCATTATTAAATCTAGGTATTGGATTTGTATACCAACTCATTTCACTTGGTACCTTATGATGATAGTCTTCAACAAGACAGAATCTAATCACTTCCCATCACATTTAAAGAATTGCAATCACTGAATCACATGCTATCAATATCCTGCAGGCTGCCATTGACCTCAAATTGAGATGGACCAGCCATAGAAATACTGTAGCAACAAGATCAGGCAACAGGCTGGGAAATCTGTGGCAAGTAACTTCCCTCCTAACTGCTCAGAGCTTGTATATCCCCTATCAAGCACAAGTAAGGAGTGGAATAAAATACACTTCACTTGCCCAGATGAGTATAGCTCCACAATGCTCAAGGTTATCCAGGAAAAAAGGCAGTCTGATAGATTGGTGCCCCATATTTTGAATATTCACTCCTTCCATCATTGAACCTCCGTGGTAGTTCTGTGAAGCATTAATGCTAAACACCACAGCAACACATCAAGGTTTCTTTGATAGTACTGGAATGATAAAGGCAGTTGATGCTTGGGCTGAGCACCAACTGCAAGTTTCCTTCCGGTAGCATCTTGATTTATAATTATTGTCAGTGTGTTAAAATGCTGGAACTCCTTCCCTAATAACACTGTGGGTGCAGCTATAGCAGTACGAACCATACCTTCCCAAGACCAATTAGGAATGGGCAATATCTGCTGGTTTAGCCAGTCATGCCCACATTTCCTAATTAATAAATATTTTAAAAACATTTTTAAAAAGAGGTTTACACATTTTTATTCATCAGTTTGAGTTAAACTTAACCCGATCTCAACTATTCAGGCATTGAAGGACATATCATTCATTGTTCCTTTCAATGTAAATTTTAAGCTTTGGCAAGTTTAACTCTTTCAAAATTTGAAAGCATGTGGAATAAAGTAGAAAGTCTGCAATGATGTCCGTATTGGTGCATCAGAGAATTGTCAGGTGATATTTAAATCCACCCACCATTCCCACCTCCTTGTTTCTCCTCAAAGCAAAGATTAAAGCAAAAAAAAACCCCTCAAATCAATTATGTTTATTGTGGTTAGTGAGAAATCTCAAAGCATAGCTTTAGACTCCAAATTATACTGTTAACATATTTTCCAGCTTGGAATTTTATTAACATTTTTGTTTGTAGGTGAAATATAATTTGCACTTGGGCGTCTGATATAATGTCGTTCCAGTACTTTGTCAGATGTCCCAGACTCATTGCGTCTGGAAAGTTGAATTCAGGGACTTGAGACAGAATTTATACCACCCTATTTATGGACATTGTTGCCACTAAGTAGAATTGTTTACTTCTTTCCTCAAAAAAAACTATTTTAAGTTGAGTGAGCTCTTAAGAGAACCATTTATAAGTTGTAATATTCCAGTTATTAAATATGGTCTTCACTACAATGATTGAAGTTTTTTATCTGTTTATTTGATTGGATGTGGTGAGATGTAATGAATTACAATGGACCTAAATAACCTTACCCTTAATCAAAAGGATATTCTTATTAAAATACAGTTGAGCCTTTATTACCCTACACTTCAGTGCTAGAATTTCTTGGGACAAAGATCAATGACAATTTTTTCTCCTTTCATTTTTTAAATAAATAGTCAGAGTCATACAGCATGGAAACAGACCCTTTGGTCCAACCAATACCCGCAAAACATAATCTCAAACTAAACTCGTCCCACTTGACCTGCCTGTGCCTGGTCTATTTCCCTCTAAACCTTTCCTATTCATGTATCTATCCAAATGCCTTTTAAACATTGTTATTGTAGCTGCGTTCACCTCTTCCTCAGGAAGTTCATTCCACACGCGAACTCCTTCTGTGTAAAACATTTACCTCTCATGTCTTTTTAAAATCTCTCTCCTCTCACCTTACAAATTTGTCCCCTAGTTTTAAAATCCCCCATCCTAGGAAAAAGACAACTGGCATTAACTCTATATATACCTCTCCATTATTTTATAAACTTCTATCAAGTCTCCTCTCAACCTAGTTTGCTCCAGTGAATAAGTCCAAGCCTATCCAGCCTTTCTTTATACCTCAAACCTTCTATAACTAGCAACGTTCTGGTAAATATCTTCTGAAGTTTCTCTAGCTTAACAATATCCTTCCTATAAGTGGGTGACCAGAACTAGACTCAGTATTCCAAAGAGGCCTCACCAATATCTGGTGTAACTTCAACATAATGTCCTAACTCCTATACTCAAAAGACTGAGCAACGAAGGCAAGCATGCCAAATCCCATTTTAACTACTCTCTCTATACGGGACGTAAATGTCAAAAAATTATGTGCCTGCATCCCAAGTCCCTCTTTTCTACAACAGACCCCCCTCCTTAATTGTGTAGGCCCCCCTTGTTTGTTGTACTAAAGCTAATACTTTGCACTTATCCAGATTGAACTTCATCTCATGTTTTTCAGCCTATTGACCCAATTGATCAAAATCATTTGTAATTTTAAAAAACCCTCTTCACTGTCTATTGCCACCAGTTTTGGTGTTGTCCGCACTATAATTCATGAAAATTGATATCTGCTTTCTTTTTCTGTATGTTACTTCAGCCTCATTGTTTGAGGTTTCATCAATGTGACTTAACTGTGCACCTGTAACTTCCTGAATATAGAACCTGGAATATTTTACTCCATTGCACACCTGCATGTGTGTGTTCTGTGGAGTTGAAGGACAGAGGAAGTGCACCATTGTAGTAATCCCTCAGTTGATAAACTTGCATTGAGTCTGCTGGCAGTGAAAAGTTTTTAAAGAAGAATCATTGAGTTGTTATACCAGAAAGAATGTACATGCATTAATATACATATAAACAAAGTTTGCGGATGTATAAGTTAGATTCATTAGTCAAGGAAAATGCAGGATTACAGGGATAGGGTAGAGGGATGGGTGTGGGTGGGATGTTTTTGAGTGTCGGTGAGGGCTGAATGGCTTGTTTCCATTGCTGTAGGGATTCTATAATGATGAATAGAAGGTTTGCTGTCACAAATTATTTGGGAAACCACCTTTGAATGCACTTGTATTGGCGAATGTTTTACTGCAGTTTAGCAGAAAATTGTCAGACGTTATAAATTCTCTTTTGAAGTTGGATCATTTCTGTAGATTTCTTGTTCTGCATTTTTAGTATCTCAATTGATATTTTTGGAAAATTCACACAGCTCAGCCTTCTTCTCCACATCTAGAATTTCTTACATGGTTCAATTTCCCACAAATCTAAGTGAAAGACTTTGTCCACTATATACTCATACATACCAAACACTCCCATAGCTATCTGGAATTGGATGATTAGAGAGACTCAGAGATATTCCAGCAGGGATTGAAATACTAGATTGGTCTGGTAGAAAGGCTCCTTATTAATACAAGAATAGTTACCTTACTTAAAATCTCCTTATGCTCTAAGGTTTCTTTAAACCTTCTAATGCTCTAAGTCAAGGAAAATCTTAAATTTATACACTACCTTTCATAACCTGAGAACATCTCAAGATACTTTTTTGCCAGTGTAAAAACTGCAGTCTTAGCCTGCTTGGCACACCCTCCTCATTCCTGAAGAAGCGCTTATGCCCGAAACGTCGATTCTCCTGCTCCTTGGATGCTGCCTGACCTGCTGCGCTTTTCCAGCAACACATTTTTCAGCTCTAATCTCCAGCATCTGCAGTCCTCACTTTCTCCTAAAAACTGCAGTTGCCAATTTACGGATTGATAATGACTAAACACTCAGTGACTGGCCATAGTTCTGGCTGTCTTGTTCTCTTCATGAAATATTGGTTAAGCTCTTTCCTGTAAGACTGAGGACAAAGATACTTTTAACAGCTCCTTTAAAGAACAGAAGGTCTGACAGCGCAGTATTCTTTCAATAAAACACTGGAATGTTAGACTATAGATTTAGGTACCTAGTTCTCTAAAATGTGACTTAAACCCATGATCTTCTGGTTGTGTAATTGAGCTCTGCCACTAAAATACAGCTAACATCACGAAACACATAAATTGCTTGATTTTTCCTTCTCTGGAGAGAGACTTCTGCGTCAGTATGTTTCTATTGTGTGTATAATGATGTACAACCTTACCAAAGATCTTAGAGGGTCTGTGATTTTTCTCTTTCTGTGAACAGCTAATGGCAAGCCACTGAAAACATATTCACGTTCCTCAAAATCCAAAAATGAAAAGAAAAAGAAACGTGTGGAAACAGACACCGTAGCAGCTATCTCAGCTGATGGCATTGAACCTACTGAACCATCCAAAGCAGAATTATCCCAGGCAGATTCTCCATCTGCATCAGCAAGTATGCTTTCAGATAGTTTTACTGCTGAAGATGAATTTAAACCCAGAGCTAAAGCTACCATGATGTACGTGCTACCTAAATCAAAGAAGGTGGTGTTCGACAAGGAGCACATGTCCTGTCAGCAGGCTTTTGAGCAGTTTGCCACCAGGAACAAACTACCAATGTGGAAGGAAGCAGAAATGAACAATGATGGAATAACAATGGAGGAGGAGGCGAGTGACCATGAAAGCGTGGATGTCAGTTTTGAAACTACTGAAGTGCAGGTATAACAATGACAATGATTTTCTTTCATGGATTTATGCTCAATTATTTTCCTATAATAAGAAACATCTTTCATACCCACAATAATAGCATGTATCCAGACATTGTCGACCATAAAGATGGCAAAGGTCAGTTTAATACCCTTCCAGCTATGAAAAACAGACAAAGTTCCTAAGAATTTAAGAGAATGACTGACCACTGTTTTTATTTGTAGAGGTGTGATACCAGCTGCCACTGTTTTATTTTCAGAGCTGTTGTGACTATGGTCTATTGTTACACTGTTGTTTTTAGGGTTGGAAATCTTCATTATATCAAGCTAGAAATAATTAATCCTATCAATACCAAAGTTTCTATAACAATTGATACACTGCAAAACTATCAAGGTGTCTCAGTAAACGAATGTGAATGGTTGGTTTTTGAAAAGTAATAAACTACATGATTCTGGATAATTTGATAAGATCTTGGATTGGTCACGGACAGAAGAGACAATATAATCTTGAACAAAAGTGTTTGAATGTGGGATTTTCTTTCTTAACGTTTTTTTTTTAGCTGGACCAGACTATTGTGGTTTGGGTTTAGGACTGAGGGATGTACTGCAGTTTTTAACTGTTTCTCCAGTTGTAGGTTTGAACTGAAACCTGTCTGCTGTGCTGGTTTGGATGGGCATTGGTTAATCCTGTGATACTATATGCAAAATCTGGGAAACATTTTATGTCTCTAAACCAGCAAAGCAAGGATGCAAATCTGTGTTTCTTCCCTTGTCTGAAGGAATCCAAAACTAACAGAGTAGCAGTCCCTCCAACTCTTAATCCTTTACTTCAAAATCATGACATCTACCTACTGGGCTAAACTAATTAGAATGGAGCTTGCTGTTTATTCATTTTCATCTGCCCTAAAAAAATTGCCAAAAGGATGACATAATTTGTCCCTTTACATTATTTTCTCCCTTTGATACACTGTTGCTGGCAAATCTATTTTCGAAATAAGTCATCTTCCTTTAATCTTGCACATTGTGCCTTTCCTTTTTAAAAAAAAAAGTCAAAACTTTTAAAACTCCTTTGTCTGAACTTTGTTTTTCCTTTATTTTGGTGTTTTGACATACACATGCACAGACAAGCATCCGTGCATCTATTTCCTGTTTAAATGAAGGTTATCTTCTACATTCCTCGTTTACAAAGCAAACTGAAGCTATCTTGATGTATGATTTATATACAACTTTTGAGTATAGTTTCAAAACCATGAGCAGTAATTTTAGGGCTAATATGTGGAGACACTCTTTCTTGCTCAGTGTGATCATTGTAAGGAGTAAATTTCAGGACAAACCACTGAAAAAACAATTACTAGCTAGAATCAGTCAAGAAACACTTGAGTCTTGCAATGGAGGTGTTTTAACTCATCAGGATGATTTTATGTAGCTGAATTGCCTTCCTCATTCATAATTACCTTGCCATTTTTCTGAAACCTGATTTATCAAAACATGCCTAAAGTTCTGGATGTTTCAGAATAAAACTTCAATGTAGGTATGTGAACTCTTTAAAATTAAGATGTTAATTTGGTCAGTTTTCCTGAATAAAGTTAGCATTATTTTCAATTAGAGGAGAAACGGTTGGGTGCAAGATTTGTTCCGTGACAAGTAGCAAAGGGTGATAGCGCACACATTTCTGTTACTGAAAAGGTATTTCCAGAGGAATTCTACACGGCTCAGCATTAGATCCCTTGCTGTTCACATATCTCATAAACTCTAAATTAAATATACGAGGGATTGATTAAGAAGCTTACAGATGGTGCAGAAATTGGCTATGTGCTGAACAGAAAGGAAAATGCCTGTAGACTGAGGGAAGATATGAGTGATTGCTCAGGTGAGAAGAAAAGTAGCAAATGGAATTCAGGTTGAAGAAGTGTGTAATTCATTCGGAAAGGGAATGCACAATAAACGAGAGAGTATTGCGATGGTATGTTGTAAAAAAGCCTGTTTTTTTTTTTTATTATTTGGAATGTTCCTGTAAGACAAAAATAGGAATATTCTGAAAGAAGGTTCGATGGTTTTCCGATTATGACATCACTCGGTTTCAGGAGGTGCTCATGTGACCTGAAGTTGCCATGGGGATGAACAGGCAAAAAGCAAAGGATAAAAAGAAAGCGAATGTTATTTTCAGCCTGTTTCTGTAGCAGTTGGTTCACAGCACGTTCAAAATTTAATATAAATGGTTCTCTCTGAATGGAACAATTTTCTGGTTGACAGTCTTTAAACAGATGCTGATGTTGAAGCAGATCTATGAAAATAAAGAATCTGTTATAGGTCTCATACAGTTGAAAGAGCAGAGATCTGAAGACTGGAAGAACAAAGGATTGAGGATTGGATAAGACTCATTGCAACTGTTTATGTTGCCATAACCTACCAGAGTATTTAAAGAGGTTTGAAAAGGAGCCTCTGAAGATTCTGTGCTATCAGAACTATTGTGGAGTGAAGGAGGATTTGCACCTTGTCAATAGTAACCATACCTGAGACTTTGATAGGCTGCTGTGTTTGAATTGTATAGATTTCAGTTTATTTGCTGCAACAACATTTTTTAAAAGCGAAATGCTATCCAGCAGTTTTCATGGGTCATGGATGTTCCTTTTTTTTTGAAGGAAATTACCTTAGGTGGTATTGTCCTAACAACAAGAAAAAGTGTGATGAAGAACACTGTCCTTTGTTAGATGAAGCATGAAGTATAACAACCAGGGAACCAACATGGTTACAGTGTAGGAGTCCAACCTTGCCAACAAAGTTTGACCAAATTGACCAGAGTCAGCCAGCTTGGTTTAAAATTGGAACAAAACTTGGCAGTTAACTGATAATCATCTAAATGATTGTACAATCGTAATGCCATTACCAATCAGTCCACTTGACATTCAATCAGCACTTTTGCCCAACCCCCAAATACAGTCATTTTCCTCTTACGTTGGTATTTTTTGTGAATTGTCCTGATGAGTGCAAAATGAAGTGTCCTTTTTTAGCAATCTCTTTTGTTCCCAGGATGTGGTCATTATTGGCTAGGCCAGTTCCTGTTGCTCAGCCCCTTGAGGTTGTTATTGAGCCTTGAATCACAACCTTATCGTATATTTACACCTATTGTGCTGTTATGGAACCTATTCTATCATTCTGTACTAACTACAGTGAAGGGATGGTGATATCGTTCAACTCCGAGGAAAAGCTGCACATTGTGGTTCTTTTTCTACCAAGTAATAGGAATCGCGGGTTTTGAAATGTAGCATCAAAGGAATTTCTGGTCAATTATAAGTTCCCCAGATAGTAAGGCTGATTTAAATATCGAGGGGTGAATGTTAAATTCTCTTCTGTTGGTAATGGTCATTGCCTGGCATATATGTGGCACATATTGCTTGCCATTTATCAGCCCAACCTGAAAGTTGGCCACATCACTGAAGGACATTTGTGATTTAGGAGGCGCTTTATGACCAGTTTCGTGGTCACCATGACTGAAACGAACATTCAATTCAAGACTTATTGATTGATTCCAAATTCCATCCCCTGTGTTGGTGGGATTTGAACCCATGTCGCCAGGACATGGCTGGACAGGTATTTGGCATCCCACTTCATTACAGGGTAGCATGTAACATCCCAGAAGCAGCGATAAATTGTGAAATGAAAGAGAAGAAGGAACTCAGGAAAACTTTAATCACAGAATAGTGGTGTAAGACCATAAAATATCCCCTTCATCCTTCTAAACTCCAAGTATAAACCCAGAGCCCTCAAACGTTCCTCATATGTTAAGCTTTTCATTCCTGAGACCAGTCTTGCAAATCTCTCTGAACACATTCCAGGGCCAGTATATCCTTCCTGAGATACAATGCCCAAAACTTGTGCACAATACTCCAAATGTGGCCTGACCAGAGTGTTATAGAGCCTCAGAAGTACATCCCTGCTTTTATATTCAAATCCATAGTTGCATTTGCTTTTCTAACTACTGACTCAACCTGCAAGTTTGCCTTGAGAGAATCCTGGATGAGAACGCTGAAGTCTGTTTGCACTTTAGACTTCTAAATTTTCTCCCCATGTAGAAAATAGTCTGTCACTCTATTCTTCTGACCAAGGTGCATGACCTCGTACTTTCCCACGTTGTATTCCATCTGTCACTTCTTTGCTCTCTGTCTTATCCTGTCCAAATATTTCTGCAGCCTCCCTGCCTTTTCCATGCCACTTATCCCTTTACCTATCTTTGTACCATCTGCAAACTTAGCCAGAATGCCCTCAGTTCCTTCATCTAGATCCCAGTGGAACGTTGTGATCCCAACACTGTGCTTTGTGGAACACCACTTGTCACTGGCTGCCATCCTGAGAAAGACCATTTTATCACCACACTCTGCTTTCTACCAGACAGCCAAGCTTCTATCCATGCTAGCACCTTGCCTCTAGCACCATGGGCCTACATCTTACGCAGTAGCCTCCAGTGTGGCACCTTTTCCAAAGCCTTCTTGAAGTCCAGATAGATAATATCCTTTGGCTGTCCTTGGTCTGACCTGCTCATTACTTCCTCAAAGAATTGTAGCAGGTTTGTCAGGCATGGCCTCCCCTTGATGAAACCAGGCAGACTTGGCCCTTTTTTTGTTAGATTCCCTACAGTATGTAAACAGACCCTTCGGCCTAACAAGTGCACACTGACCCTCCAGGGAGTAGCCCATCCAGACCCATTCCCCTACCTTATATTTACCCCTGACTAATGCACCCAACACTATAGGCAATTTAGCCTGGTCAATTCACCTAACCTGCACATCTTTGGACTGTGGGAGGAAACCCACGCAGTCACGTGGAGAATGTGCAAACTCCACACAGACAGTTGCCTAAGGCTGGAATCGAACCCTGGTCCCTGGCGCTGTGAGGCAGCAGTGCTAACCACTGCTTTTCTCATACACGTCTGAGGTTAGGCAAATCGGTCTGTATTTTTCCATCTTTTGCCTTACTCCCTTTTTAACAGGGGTGTCACATTAACAAATTTCCAGTCCTCTGGGACCCTCCCTGATTCTAGTGATTCCTGAAAGTTCACCACTAATGCCTCCACTATCTCTTCAGCTACCTTCCTTAGAACACTGGGATGTAGTCCAACTAGTCCAGTGATTTATCTGCCTTCAAGCTATTCAGTTTTTCTAGTACTTTCTCCTTGGTGATGGCAACATTACTCAGCTCTGCCCCTCACTCTCTTGAGTGTTTGGGATATCACTCGTGTTGTGCACCATGAAGACTGATGCAAAGTAAGTATTCAGTTTCTCAGCCATTTCCTTGTTCCCCACTACTATCTTTCCAGCTGAGTAAATTGTTGGAGCTCCAGACTGTCAAATGCCTATGCACTGACAAGCTTCATGGTAATATGTTGAAGGTTTAATTTTCCAAGACTACTATGATTTGGGGATGGTTCCATTAGATGGGAAAATAGTGAATGTAATTCCTTTATTCAAAAAGGGAGGTGGACAGAAAGCAGGAAACTACAGGCTGTTTGGCTTAACAACTATCACAGCTTTTATGAGGCATTATTGAAAATATTTTAGCAAGGTACTTCAATGAGCTCAAAGTAATCAGGTGGGATCAGCATTGTTTTGTGAAAGGGAAATCATGCTTGGAGATTTTTGAGATGGTAACATGCGTTGTAGCTAAAGGGCGTTTTCCCAATTCTCCCAATTCCTTCGTCTCCGCCGCATCTGCTCCCAGGAGGACCAGTTCCAAAAACGTACAACCCAGATGGCCTCCTTCTTCAAGGACCGCAATTTCCCCCCCCGACTTGGTCGACGATGCCCTCCACCGCATCTCTTCCACTTCCCGCTCCTCTGCCCTTGAGCCCCGCCCCTCCAACCGCCACCAGGACAGAACCCCACTGGTCCCCACCTACCACCCCACCAATCCCCATGTACAGCGCATCATCCGCCGTCACTTCCGCCACCTCCAAACAGACCCAGCACCAAGGATATATTTCCCTCCCCTCCCCTATCAGCTTTCCGTAGAGACCACTCCCTCCGCCACTCCCTTGTCAGATCCACACCCCCCACCGACCCAACCACCACTCCCGGCACCTTCCCTTGCAACCGCAGGAGGTGCAACACTTGCGCCCACACCTCCCCCCTCACTTCTCTCCAAGGCCCCAAAGGAAACTTCCATATCCGCCACAGATTCACCTGCACCTCCACCCACATCATCTACTGCATCCGCTGCAGCCGGTGTGGCCTCCTCTATATTGCGGAGACAGGCCGCC
>NC_057740.1:7646671-7703566 GCF_004010195.1 Chiloscyllium plagiosum
TCCCTCCCCCAAGTCCCTCCTCCCTACCTTTTATCTTAGCCTGCTGGACAAACTTTCCTCATTCCTGAAGAAGGGCTTATGCCCGAAACGTCGATTCTCCTGTTCCCTGGATGCTGCCCGACCTGCTGCGCTTTTCCAGCAGCACATTTTCAGCTCTGATCTCCAGCATCTGCAGACCTCACTTTCTCCTTAGGAATAAGATTGGCTGGTTAATAAGACACAGGGAGTAGATGTAAAAGCAATTTCAGGTTTGCAAGCTGAAACGAGTAGTGTGCTACAGGGATGTATGCTCGGACATCAACTGGTTATAATTTATATAATGACTTGGATGACTGAACGGAGGGGGTTATCAATTGTTCTGATGATGCAAAGATAGGTAGGAAGATAAGTTGTGAAGAGGATACAAAATTATAAACTTTTATTGATAGATTTAGTGAGTAGGTAAAGATGTACTTTGGACCTGTGAAATTGCCCATTTTTGCAGGACTACCTTAAATAATGAGAGACTGCAGAGCTCTGAGATGCAGCAGGATCTGGGTAACCTTATGCATAAATTGCAAAAGGTTAGTATGCAGGTACGGCAAGTAATGAGGGAAGCTAATGGTATACCTTTTATCACCATGGGAATTGAATATAAAAGTGTGAAGGCCATGCTTCGGTTATACAGGATACTGCAGAAACCACATCTGGAGTATTGTACACAATATTGATTACCTTATTTAAGGAAAGATGTAAATTATTTGGAGGCAGTTCGGAGAAGGTTCACGAGACTTAAACAATGAATGGACAGATTTTCTTATGAGGAAAGGTTGGATAGCCTAGGTTTACATTCACTTGGCATTTAGATGAGGAAGAGATTACTTTATTGAAACATAAAATCTTGAAAGATCTTGATTGGGTAGATGTAGAGATATGGGATATATGAGAATCTAGACCCAGGCCATTGTTAAAATCAGGGTTTGTCCAGTTAAAACGGTAGTTAAGCAAAATCCTTTGAGTGTAATGAGCCTTTGGAACTCTTGTCCTGTAAAAGTGGTGAAAACTGAATCCGCTAATTCTTTTTAACACTGGTGGATAGGTGCTTAATAAGCAAAAGCTTGGAA
This sequence comes from Chiloscyllium plagiosum, assembly GCF_004010195.1. NCBI lineage: Eukaryota > Metazoa > Chordata > Chondrichthyes > Orectolobiformes > Hemiscylliidae > Chiloscyllium > Chiloscyllium plagiosum. The sequence continues at coordinate 7,647,775 of NC_057740.1, forward strand.
GTTTATCAGCAGTGGGTGGCAATTGAGGTGGTAATCAGATCAGCAATGATGGGATAGGCTCAAGGGATTTCTGACTCATATGTCCATATGTCGAGCATTAGCTTGAGCATTTGGATTACCTTGCTCACTGATGTTTCTGCTTTGCTACCTTATAATAATGAATGTTATCTAGGTAATTTAAGTTCCTCATCCCTGGAATTGTTCTTGTCTGTCTTATTTGCACCTCTCTGATGCTTTCATATTCTTCAGAAAATGTGCCCTGCTAAGACTAATGCTCTAAGTTATTGTTTTATGTAAGTTTAGCATAATCTCAAGGTTTTTGTGCCTTATACCTCTATTGATTAAACTCAGGATACTATATACTATATTAACTTCTCTCCCAATCTGATTTGTCACCTTTAATGATCTTTGCACATGTGCACCCAAGCCCTTCTGTTCCTTCAAGTCCTTTCAAACTTTAAAAAACATTTTGTGTTGGCTTTCTGCATTCTATCAAAATGGATCACTTCACACTTCTCTGACTTGTCCATCCATTCTGTCACCCTTCAGGAAGCAGACTAAGAGTTGAAAAGTAGGACTACACTGGATAGAATTTTTCAGTTGGCAGAGGATGAACCTAATTGTGTCTTTTTTATTTTCAAATTTGTTCACAAGGCATTGTGACATAGAACATAAAACATTACAGCACAGTACAAGCCCTTTGGCCCTCTAAAGCCCATCTAACCTACACTCTTCCATTTTCATCTGTATATTTATCCAATGACCAATTAAATGCACTTAAAGTTGGCGAGTCTACGACTGTTGCAGGTAGGGCATTCCATGCCCTTTACTACTGAGTAAAGAACCTACATCTGACATCTGTCCTTTATCTATCACCCCTCAGTTTAAAGTCATGTCCCTTTGTGTTAGCCATAACTATCTGAGGAAAAAGGCTCTGACTATCAATCCTATCTAATCCTCTGATCACCTTGTATGTCTCTAATAAGTCATCTCTTAACCTTTGTCTCTCTAACGAAAACAGCCTTAAGGACCTCAGCCTTTCCTCAAGACCTTGTCTCCATACCAGGCAACGTCCTGGTAAATTTCCTCTGCACCCTTTCCAATACTTCCACGCCCTTCCTATAATGTGGCGACCGAACTGTAGGCAATACTCCAATTGTGGCTGCACCAGAGTTGTGTACTTCCTCTTGCTCGGAGTCAGTGACTTTGCTGTGGGTCTGGAATTATAAGTAGGTGAGATCAGGCAAGAACAGCAACTATTTGTTCCTAAAAGGCATTTGTGAACTAGTTGGGTTTGATTGAAGATAGTCATTCTTGCCATTAGGCAAGTTTTATATTTCTATTCCTATCTTCATGAATTCCAAATTCCATTAGCTGCCTGGTAGGTCTCAAACCCATGATATAGGAATATTAATATGGAGTTCTAAATTGCAAATCAAGTGATATTGCCTCTAGATCACCATAAAACGGCCTTTCATCTCCCTCCCCCACCCCCCAACACTTGTACTGTTGTAGATATTTGTCTCTTTCTGAAAGATTCAAAAGTATGATAAAGTTACAACCCTAGACTCTCACTGTTCTTTCTAATATATATATGTTGCGCTCAATGCACATTCTTATTGTAAAATGTGGTACAAATTCAATGGTGAATATCTGCATAGACATAATAAAAGTGGGAAGTTCTCTAGCCTGGCAATATATGTGGAGAGAGAAACAAGTGCAATGTTTTAGATTGATAAAGCATTCATCAGAACTATCCTTATGAAATAAAAATGTATGGTCGGAACCTTTTGGGATGAACTGAAGCTGGTGCATTCTAGTGACATCTGTAATCCGATTTGACTTCCAGTTTATAGTGACTGGTTTATGGTACAGAATAATCTAATATTCTCTGGGACTGCATATCACTACAATGACTGCGCTCTGCATTGTCATCTAATTTTAACTTCTGTTTATAAGTTGTATCTCCTGTGCAGTTCACATAAGATTTATAATAACCCATGTCTTTGCCCTGTTTGGAAGCCTAAAACTGCAGTACTACTTTCAGATGTGTTCGTGTTAGAAATGTAGTTGAATCAATCTTTCTGACTTGGCTAAGTATGGCCTTGGGTAAAAGCAAGAACTGCATACAAAACCTGTGCCTGTTTCTATTTTAACAGTAGTTTAAGACTTTTTGCATGAATACCAGTTAATAAAGGCCTTTTATAAGTATCAGTGGATGTTTTAAATCAATCAACTTTAAAAGTGATGATATTTTTATGAAAGAAAAACATTGAAGGGCATCAGATCATTAAACTGCTAGTTAATGTAGCTGCCAGAGTAACTCGATGACTAAATACAATGCTTACTATGGCAGTGACTAGGACGGTGCCAGAATAAAGTTAAAGATTTAAGCCAATTGGTATCCAGTCAGGTAGATGTTGGTGCACAACATTTGGCTTTGGATTCCCATCCCAACTTTTTGTTCATATTGGAAAATATGAAATTATTGGAAAATGAATGTGTGAACACTAAGTTAAGGTAGGACATTCATTGTCATAATACCATGTCTAGGTTCACATGAGAACACCTACCTCAACCATATCTGTCTTGATACAGAAGAGACAGAGAACCATACGGCCTTCTTTTACAATGTGGCTCTGTGCGTTGTTACTTAGCTAACCATTGGGCAGATATCTAGGCATCTTCATTGCTTCATGTTCCATGATTTTTTTTTGCCTGATTTTGATTGTGTTTCACAGGTGCCACCAGATTATCCAAAGTTGAAGAAGGAGATCACAAAGAGTCGGCGCCATCCCTTCAGCAAGCCCCCAGCTCGATCTCCATTGTCCGTTGTCAAACTGGAAGCATCCAGCGATGAAGGTAGGTGAATTGCTTCTGGTTCTTTCCCAAGGGATTTAGAGTTCAACACACACTTCTTAACATGCTGTTCCCAATTAAAAAGTGTTGCCCTGAAATCAACGCTTGGGTACTGTTTTATCTTAAAAATCCAGAGTAAATCGCCATGGACCATAGTGCAAAGCAATAGTAAAGCAAGTTCAGTAAAAGAAAATCAAGGTCATTTAGGGAGTGATTAAAAGATTGATAAAGGTTGAGGTATAGGAGGTGACTGTGTGAAGAGACTCGATAATATTTGATACATCTTCAGGGGATTTAAATTTTTTTCACAACCATTTAATTACAATACACATGCTGCTGTTTTTTTAGATAAATGCAACTGCTAATTTGGGCACAGCCATGTCCCAAAGCAATAAATGAATGAAACAATTAATCTTTTATTGATGAAGATGCTTGAGGAAAGTATACAGTGTTCTGACTGAGAGGTGATGGGAGGCAAGTGTGCAGTAAATCAGATTACCAGTGAAGCTGACTGGGAGAGCAGACTGGTTTAGAAGGGCAGTGGCAATGAACGATTAAAATCGTGTCAGCAGAGCACCCCTTGAGTGTGTTTCAACCTGTCAGAACCAAAGTGCAACATCTCAGGAAGACAAGACAGTGATTGGTGGGTATTTCTTCCGTGCTTTTCTTGATTGGCCAAGTGGCTTAAATCAGACAATATTACAATTGAAGTCTGCATTTGGAATTTTTAAACTACTTAAAACAATTAACTAATCAAATAGAATTGCGATAGCTAAACAGGTGATGTGTAGTAGCTGGTGGATGCCAGTACATTCCAAGACGACCACATCTGCAGCAAGTGTTATCTACTTGAGGAACTTCGACTTAAGAGTTGATGAACAGGAATCTGAGCTCTACATCCTCTGACCCATTAAAGAGGAGAACAGCTACCTGGTCGTGGTTTCAGGACACAACCACGCACTTAGATTAATTAAATCAAATTTGATCATGGCCAAGGATAAGATTTGTTTACAAATTAGGCAAATATTGCAATCCTGAGTGTAGCTTTGGGGGAGGTTAAGCCTTGCCCAAGAAACATGAAGTTCTTGCTCCTGATGTTGATGAGGATGCAAGGTGCAGGGATGATGAGCAAACTGACCAAAACACTGTGGATCAGAGAAAATAACAATGTAGAAGTAATAGAGGACAGCAGACTGAGGGAATAGATTCTGTCTCTGCAACAAAGAGAGTTGAAAGTGATATTTCCTGTCTGGTGCCAAGATTAAGAACATTTCTTCTAGGCTGGAGAGGAACTTGAAGGGGAAGGATCCATTGTTGTGGTTCAAGTAGTTATCAATGATCTCGGTAGCCCGAATTACAGTGGTGGTATTCTCAGAATTTCTACTTCAAATTGGTGTGGGCTAAATAAAATTTAAAAAAACTAAATATATGGCTCAGAGATTGATGTGAAGGAAATAGGTCCCAAGTCATGGTTGACTAGTACAAGGGAAGGAGAGCTGTCCTGTTGGGGTGGACTTCATTTGAAACATGCTGGAACCTGTGTCCTAATAATTCGGGACTGGGGTTGTAAGCACTTTAAATTGATTAATTGGTATTGGAGAGTTCAATTGAAGGTAGCTTTTAAAAACAATCAAAAAAGCATGAGAGTCTAATGAAGGGCAAAAAGGTTTGACAAGAATGGGGCAGGAAATATAAGCAAAAGTGTACAGTAGATGTTAGAACTACAATAATAAGTAGTAATGGTAAAATGTCAAAACTTAAGGCTGAAAACAAAAAAATGTTGGAAATCACAGCGGGTCAGGCAGCATCTGTGAAGAGAGAACAAGCTAACGTTTCGAGTCCAGTTGACTCAATGTGAGCTTGCTGTCTCTCCACAGATACTGCCTGACCCGCTGTGATTTCCAGCATTTTTTTGTTTGCAGTACAGATTCCAGCATCTCAGTAATTTGCTCCTAAAACTGAAGGCTATTTATCTGAATGCCTGCAGTGTTTATAACAAGATAGATGAGTCGACAGCGCAGGTAGAAATAAATTACTTGATAGCTGTTATAGAGACATGATTGCAGGACAATGAAGACTGCAAACTCAATATTAAAGAGTATTTAATGTTCTGGAAAAATAGACAAAAGGAAACAAAGCTGGTGTAGTATTGTCACTAAAAGAAATTTCAGTGTAGTGGTGAGTAATGAAATAGCTTGCAATGTGATATTCATTTGGGTGAAAGAAGCCATGACTGGAAGTTGTTTATCGATCCCCAAAGAGTTGCCTCACTGTAGGACAAAAGTATAAATTGGAAAATAATGGATGCATGTAATAAGGACACTATAATTGTCATTGGTGATGTAGTCTACATATTGACTGGCAAAGTCAGATGGGGAAGAGTAGCTGGAACGTAAATTTTTAGTGCATCTGGGATAGAACAGTAAGTGGCAAAACACTACTTTGGAGAGGCTATTCTAGATCTAGTAAAGTGTAATAAAATAGGATGAGTCAGAGATCTCATAGTTAAAGATCCTTTTGGGGATAGTACTCTGTGTGGTGAGACATCAGTTTGAGTGTGCAACTCAAGCCAGTGTCCTCAAAAAAAGACATTTACAAGAAATGAGGAATGCTCTGTCTTAGGTGTGAATGCTGGGAAAATTGACTCAGGAGAAGGTTAGTAGTTGATTAGTAGCAGACATTTAAGCAGATGTATCATACACTCAGCAAAAGTGTATCCTCTGAGAAGGATGAACAACCTGTGTTTAACACAGGTGCTTAAGGACAGTATCCAATCAAAGTCTAAGCCACAGTAGCAGTTGAAAAATAATGATAGGCTAAAGATTTGGGAAATATTAGGAACCAGCAGTGGATGACTGAAAAACTAATAAAAAAGAACAAAATTGATTGTGAAAGTAAATTGACAAGAAATGCAAAAACAAACAGCAAAAAATCCTATCAGAATATAGGGTACTAAAGTGAGTTTGGGACCCATGGAGGATGTGACTGGCAAAATGGCAGATAATTTAAAGTGCTAATGGGAAGGCAATTCTTAAAGCCATCTCAGGAGACTAAGTATATGACAAGTTAATGAGACTGACGAGCGACAAGTCATCAAGATCTGATGACCTGCATCCTAGGGTTTTAAAGCAACTGGTTGAAATGATAATGGCAATATTGGTCCAAATATTGCAGAATTTACTGGATTCCAGGAAAGTTCCATTAGATTGGTTAACTGCCAATGTGATGCCTGTATTCCATCAGGGAATTATAGGCCAGTTAGCTTGACATCTGTCAATAAGAAATTGCTTGAGTCCGTTATTAAGGAAGAAATAGCAGGACATTTGGAAAAGATTAATGCAGTCAAAGAGGGTTTGTGAAAAGGAAGTTATGTTTGACAAGTTTGCTTAGAGTTCTTTGAGGGTGTTAGCAGAACTGGTGAAAATGAGGTGATAGACACAGTGCTTCTGAATTTCTAGAAGGCATACAGAAAGGTGCCACATAAAAGATAGAAATGTAATGTATTAGCATGGATTGAGGATTGGTTAACACGTTGGGACAGAGGCAGGATTAATGGATCTTTATAAGTTTGGAAAGATCAAGTGCCACAATGATCAATCTTAGGTTATTTACTAGTTATACCAATGACTTGGAGGACAGGGCAGAGTGTGATGCATCCAAATTTGCTGATGATATAAAATTAGTGAGAAGGCTTATGTTGAGGATATAAGGAATCTGCAAGGGGATATAGATGGGTTATGTAAGTGCACAGAAATCTGGCAGACGGAATTTAATGTAGGAAAGCGTGACGACCTGCACTTTGGTCAGAACTTAAAAGATGGACTATTATTTAACTGGAGACAGACTCCAAACAAATGCAGCCCAGTAGGATTTGGGTGTTCTTGAATGAACCACTGTGTTAGCATGCATGTGCAATAAATAACTAAAAAGGCAAATGGCAACTTAGCCTTCATTGTTGGAGGGTTGGTGTTTAAAAATAGGGAAGTCTTGTTACGACTGCATAGACTGTTGATGAGGCCATACTTAGAGTACTATGTGCGGTCTTTGTCCCTCTAATAAGGGAAGGTACATTTGCTTTGGAGGCAGTTCAAAAGAGATTCACAGGTTGGTTCCTGGTTTGAGGGGTTAGACTTATCAAGAACGGTTGAAGAGGTTTGGTTTTATTCATTAGAGTTAAGAAAAATGAGGTGAGATCTTCTTGAAAAGTACACAATTCTACAAGGGCTTGAGAGATGGATGTTGATGATATACTAGTGGGCAATCTCAAACTAAGATATAATTACAAATAAGTGGGCATTCATTAAAACTGAGATGCAAATGAATTTCTTCTGAGGTAAGTGAAGGTCTGGAATTCTGTACTTCAGAGTTCTATAGAATCATAGAATCCCTTCAGTGTGGATGCAGGCCATTCAGCCCATCAAATGCACACTGACCCTCCAAAGAGTATCCCACCCAGACACATCTCCCTACCCTATCCCTGTAACCCTGCATTTCCTATGACTAATTCACCTAACCTACACACCGCTAGTCATTATGGATAATTTAACATGGCCAATCTGCGCATCATTGGACTGAGAGAGGAAACCCATGCAGACATAGGAAGAATGCACAAATTCCAAACAGATAGACAGTCCAAGGATGGAATGAAGTACGGGTCCCTGGTGTTGTGAGGCAGCAATGCTAACCACTGAATCATCGGGACGTTCTAAGGAGGGTAGATTACTGAAAATATTTAAAGATGAGGCAGATGGAAATATCAAGGAGTTGAGGACTATGAGGAGCTGGCACAAATGAATAGTTGAGGCCGAGAGCAGATCAGCCATAATATTATGGAATGGCAAGGCAGGCTTGAGAGGTTGAATCGCCTACTCCTATTTCATATACCTCATGTTAGAATGACTCCAATTGAGCCAAAATAGCTTAAAAAGAGAATTGAATGGGAGAGGTAAATCCACAAAAGCAAATGGTTTAAGAATTGAAATATTCAAAGCACCAAGTAGAAGAGATACATGGGGAAGCATTGAAATAGAATTGTTGTCAAGGATAGGAATTTTAAGTTTTATTAATTGAAGGACAAAGGATCAGTCAAAATGAGTGGGAACATGTCTTGCAAATGAGTGGGACTTCCCATTGCTGTAATCCAGGCAGCTAAGATTTGGCAAGCTAATATTAGTGGAAAATGGAAGATTGGTAAAGAAGCCATTGCAGTCAAAGAATAATAGAGATATGGTCAGTGGATTTGACATCAGCGGCAGCATAATGAGCCAGTGAGTAAATAATCTGTTGGCGTGGAATAAGTAAAAAGGAGAAGCTATAGCGATAGATCTGGTTCAGTGCATAGAAGGAAGAAAAAAATAAATGGTTTAGAAGCAACAAGAGGAAATAAAAAATCATGATTTCACTTGTATCAGTAAATAAAGTAAAATAAGAAAACATTTGATGGAGTGAGAATTAATTAAGGAATGAAGGTTGCAATTTGGTCCTTCATTTTATTTGCAATCTGTTGGAGAAGTGGCAGAGACTCCTCACACATTGGGTAATATTGAAGTTTGGGTAGACAAGTGTTAGAATTCTGCTTGGAAAATAAATGTTTCATGCATTAGAAAGCTGAGATTCTTGATTTTAAAGCAATAGGAGTGATGTAGGAATTCTGTTTCAAACCAATGACGGTAATGGTATGAAGTATTTTAATCAATGAAGGATGTCTAAAGCTGAAAGTGTCAAAGGCAAGAGATAGTAGTTGTTAAACTCATAAAAATTCAGACGAAATTATGGTAAAGATATGATCTCAGCTGCTTTACTACTGGGCAAGTCCAATCCCAGAATTAAATCTGGCTTGTAGATTTTTTAAAAAGGTGGCACTTGTTCAAGGAAGCATAGACACACAAAGCTGCCGACTTGGTTTTAACAATAAAGAAGTTGTTAACAACATGGAAAAATACAATAAAATAAAACAAAACAAGGGCTACGCACTCATTGAAAGATTTAAAAACTCAGAACAAAACAAAATCCCATCTATTCCCCAATTTGTAGATTTAAGTTTTTTGTTCTTGGTTCCTGTTCTGAGAGCTATAAAGATCTTTCTCTTGAACACATACACAGTTAAGATCTCAAACCTTCTCAGTTTTGAATGATCTGCAGTTCCTATCCAAACACACCAGATCTGGAAGTTTTCACAAACTGTAATCAATACACTGAGCTAACTTATTCTCTTAACTAAACAGTCTTTTCTATGAGACACTATACTTGCATCTGACTTCAGTCAGGTCTCTTTCAGTCTGAATCAAAAAGCCTTTTAACTGAATTATTTTTAAAAAATTTTCTCATCCTAGATCCTGCCATATTAATAGCTTTTTTTTCCTCTCCTTTTGTAACATAAACAATATGAACAAACTTCTGGCAACGCTCCTGTGGCCCTTGCAGTCACTTGTTCTCTTTGACATGAGTTTTAAAGTTGCAATTCCAGAAAGACTGAAGTAACTAATTGTCAAACCCCTTAATGAAAATAGACCAACACCCATCTGCCACTGGTTTTAAATACACTTTTTTTAAAAAAGAAGAACATGTAGGGCGGCACGGTGGTTAGCAGTGGTTAGCACTGCTGCTTCCCAGCACCAGGGTCCCAGGTTCAATTCCAGCCTCAGGTGACTGTCTGTGTGGAGTTTGCACATTCTCCCCGTGTCTGTGTGGGTTTCCTCCGGTGCTCCGGTTTCCTCCCAAATTCCAAAGATGTGCAGGTTAGGTGAATTGGCCATGCTAAATTGTCCATAGTTGTTAGATGTATTAGTCAGACGGGAGGGTGGGTTACTGTTCAGAGGGTCGGTGTGGACTTTTTGGGCCGAAGGGCCTGTTTCCACACCATAGGGAATCTAATCTACATGTATAAATCTCATGTTTTATCTCACTATCAACTGGAATGAATGCAATTATATGCCTTGCCTGACTTCATTCGACTTTAGGGAAAACAAAATTGAGCTATCTACCATCAGTTTTATGTTCCTGCCAAAGTTGGATTTCACCCCTTATGTCTTGATGTAGTTAAAACTTTCAGTGGTCCAGTGAAAGATAGGCTTTCAAGTGGACTGAAATATGGGCACTATGTAGAAACTGAAATTTGAATCTGAAGGAAACATTTAATCTGTAGCAAAAAAAAGGTGAATGACAAATTGCATCTATGCAACTGCACAATTCGAATTTCCGTACTGTATTGCCATTCACAAACTGCCAGTGTGTTAATGCTATTCCCAGTATTCTGTTCAAATCTCTGCCCAGTGTACTGGCTCCCTTATTATTTCTGGTGCTGCACTTTGTGCAGTTAGGAATAGTGTAGAAGTGAGTTATCATGAAAATTGATGTAAAGCATGTGCTAATTTCATCACAGATGAACTGTTTCAAATAATAAGCTATTTAGGTACTATGGAAAAAATTGAAAATCCCAGTGTTGTTCCTGGGAAACATGAATACTTGAACTAATGAGCCACAAAAGCATAAATTAAAATGAATGTGTCAGAACAGTATTGTTCCATTATAACATTAAAGTGTGCTTGATAGACTGTCTTTTATTTACAAAGTAATTAACATTTGAGATCCTTTATCCTTATAAACCCCAAAGTTGACATTGCAATACAGGAATTTGAAAGTATAAAGATCTGTAGGTGAGTGATTGACTAATGAGTACTTTATGCACACGTCAAATTCTCTGGAGTGCATCCTCAGGTATGATGTTATTACAAAGGAATTGGACACAACACTCAGGTGAATGGTAATGAGCTATATTTAGCTGAGTGCAATTAAACAAATTAATTTCCTAACTGCAAATATATCACTAATACCATTTTCTTTTTTAAAGAGCAATGTTTGTCAAAAATCAGGTTTATTGCCTCAATATTTGTCAGGTTATGGGCATCCCAGAAGATTTGTACAGCAGGTATAGGACCCTTGAACTACAGGTCATTATACTATATCACATATTGGGGACAATGTTTCTAAAGTGCAGATTTTTAACATGAGTTATCAGTAACACAATATCACCACCTACACATAAAGCGCTGTTTCTAAAGTGCGATTTTTCTATAATGTGGGGTTGCATAAGAATGCAACCGTCGCGTTATAGAAGAACTACCTGTAATTTCTTCTGACAGCAACTGAATCATGAAGTATATCAAGTCAATAAAACATTTCCCCAGATAATCGCAGCACGCTTACCAACTTTAGACATGATGCAGTTTGTAACTCAATGGCATGTGTGGTGGAAATGTCAGCTTTCTCGTTGTCTTCATTTGTAATTTACTGATGCAGTGGAGAGGTTTTTCAACACAGACCTTTTTTCCTTCTCAGTCAACAGATTGGTAACCTTTTGCTTTAAAGCTTCCCTATTGCCGTGTTAAAGTTGACCTTTAGAAGAGGAGCATAGCTATCGCAGTGTGTGTGTGTACATTGGGGCAGTACTGGCTGTTCATGTAGGAACTCCTCTTTCTTTTCTTTATCTTAATTTTGTCTTGCCTCATGTTTTCTTTTTCTTCCAATTTATGGTTAGAATAGTTTATATGTACCTTCCATTTGTTCTGTTGCCGAGCTTTCATTTTTCTTTTTAATTATTATTTAACTTGGTTATTTTTGAAGGATGTCAGCTTGCCACACTGCTGTCACCATGGTGGCCTTGTAATGTTTTTATGCAATGAAGATAGACATCAGCAATTTTCAAAAATCCTTTTGAAATAGATGGAGGGTCATTCATTAAAAACTCCAGCACTGAAGGAGCCATTTCTATCATACCCATGACAAATTTTGAAAAAAAGTTATTCAATTAATCCTACTCTTTCCTCCTACATTTAAATATTTCCTTTCAAATTATTGATAATTGTACACTTACACTATGGAAACATTTGATATTTACTTTTGCATTCTTCCAATGTTCTGCCTCAATCTTGATGAGAAACTTGCCCCCAAATCTCTGGCATTCAAAGCAGATAATTGTTCAACAGTTGCTGTGGTGGGACATTTTGCCGTATGCACTGTTAGGTCACCTCCTTCCAGCAACTACCTCTCAAACATAATCATTCTGCAAATTGCAAAAAATACAAACTGATCATAGCGCAATGAGGATAGTTGATCATTTTGGATCTGTTTGATAGATAGAATTAACATTGTCTCCAGCGATTAGGATTGAGAATGAAACTTAGATAATGAGGATAAAATAGAATCAAATCACTTATAAAAAGAGTAAGGGAAAAAAAGTTTAGATTGAGAGAAATAAAAGGATAAAAAGTAAAAATAAGAACAATGTATTTAAAATCAATGTTTTAGAATCTTTATTGCATTTTAATTAAACAGTTTAAGTTATCTCCTGGGTTGGAGACATTGATTGGCTTTGCGTTAATGATTGTCACATTGATTTATAAATTTGTTAATTGTGTGTTCTGAAGTTCTGTAGCAAATTTATTAGATAAATCCAGTAAGTTCTTCAAAAGAATGGGAAAGCTAAGGTAAGGTGACTTTTGTGCAAGGCAAAGGGCAGAGATTTGCAACTCGTGGAGCTGACTTTTATGGGCTGCTTTTGGGTAGGAAAGAGCTGGGTGGATCCATATGTTTGGGCAAGTGGTGTTGGCACTCTCCCTGCTGCCAGTCCACCCATCCCCATCTTAATTTTACAGATACACTCTTATTGCCTGCCCATTGTCCAGTCAAGGTCTTAAGTGATAAGGATTTTTTCCTATTGCTGCTTTAATTTACAATGTGATGGGAGGGGACATTGTCCAACCTGCAGCCTCGGGTCTGCTGGCCTGTTGTAAGGGGTGTGCTTTTTTCGGGTCATGATCCCAGTTGAAGAGCCCTACTCAAGGTTTTTCTTCCTCACATCTACTTTCACCACCTCATTCTCTTCCTCTATGGGTCCATCCCAAATCCCTCCTCATCCCTTCACTGTTGCCCTTCAGCCTGGCCTCAGTCAGTTTTTAGATGTACACCGTTTCCTTGGCCTACCAGCAGCACTGGCAGAGACCATCTCTCTTGTTGGCATTGAGTAGGCTCTTCAACCAGGACCATGACCTGAAAAAAAACACACACCCTACAATAGCCCAGCAGACCAGAGGCTGAATCAGGAAATATATTATATTTTTAAAAAAGTTAAAAACAAATTTTAACGTTCCCAGGTAATCACAGTGTAATTATTCACTTTAAACGTCATGCAGTTTGCACATACGCTGGCATATACGGAGGAAAGGTCAACTTTTCCTTTATCTTCATGTGTAATTTACCAATGCAAAGGTGAGAACTTTCAGTACAGGCTCTTTTTTCTTCTCACTCTGATGATGTATATGTCACTTGGTTCCACGATCAGTCAGTTAACACACCTGTAAATGACACTTTGTCCAACATGCAAGCAATTGTTTATTGTATGTTACACGGCTGGGTTGGCAGGCTCTGATTTGCTCAGAAGTATGAAAACTTCTTGGCAATCAAAAGAATCCAACAGCCTTACAGAGTTTACATAAGGTTTATATACATTAATTGTCATCAGACATGGAGCATGATCCCATAGTAACAACCAATCAATAAATTATAATCACTTCATGGGTAGTAACTTGAACCAATGGTATTGATTAAGTTGTAATGGCTTATGTTACTTTTACAAAGATTCACAGCTTGCAAAATGTGGTTTAGTATTTCCTCTGAGGACTTGCAGCTTGCAAATGTGGTCAGTGTTTTCTCTTCTCATCCGTCTACTTCTTCATAGCTTTAACTATAGGTAGTCACATAAGCATGGGGAAACATCAGTCTGTGGTTTCTTGTTTCTGTCTGGTCCTGCAATCTAATTTAGCAGTGCAGAAGCCATTTTGTGCAGCTTCTTTATCCATTTTATCCTACCTCCTATCTTCAACTGTACAGAAACCACTGATTTTCCAGTGCATGCTAATTAGAGTTGATGCATGAAAAATCAAAATGGCTGAATGGAGGCAGGCTTACCGTCAAGAATGGGATACCATCTTCAGAATGTAAATCCAACGATGATATTTTTCTACCTCCGAACGTGTTGGTCAATATGCTTATAATTAATGGCATGTAGCATGCAGCCACCATTAATTTGTGGGAAATTAGCCCAGTGCATTTGATTTATGCACTGCTAAGGATAAAAGGTTGTGCTTCCAGCTAATATTATTACTGGACAAGTCAGATCCCAGATAGGAACCTGGCTTGACAGATCATAGTTTGCTTTGTTTTGGTTTGAATGAAGTGGTCTCTTGCTGAAAGAAAACCCAAATTGACAGTGAATGATTTTAAAATATATATATTATCACAGTTTATAATAGCAAGATCCGAACCTTATTTCCTTGGTGTGATGTTTTAAGATCCATTACATGGCCAGTCTTTACTTTTAAACTATTTGTTTACTTCACATCAAATCAAAGTTTGAACAGGTGAAAAAGCAAAGTATAAGTGAGGCCATTCAGTCTTGGTGTGAATGTTTAAAAAGAAACTTAGTAACTTTGTAGTTTCTTAATTCTCTGCTCTACATCAAAATTGTCAGGTCGTGTTCCAGAGCCATGCAATCAGGCTTGTGTGAAGTAAAATGACTTGCATAACGAATTTGAGGAATGGGAAGAAAATTGAAAAGAGCAGCCCATCCTTTCTCTCCCTAATTTTGAGAAGTCTGTCCTTGGGTTCAGTACACCCCACTCTGCAATTGAGGAATCATTTTGCAAGTGATAGCCTTTGAAATGGTTAAAATTGAAACCCAAATAAATGACAAGTAACAAATAAGTAAATTTCACTGCTTAAAACAGAATAAATCTTAGCTTCAACCTTTTGTGTTGCACTTTCTTTATGTATTCTAACAGGAACAATAAAGGTCTTGCTGACATCTAAAAAGGTTTTAATGCAATGAACAGTAACAAAAAAAGTTTAATTTGAATTTAATGCATTCTGTTGTGACTGCTCTCCTCCTAATGCAATAACAGTTCAGTTCTGTTTGCTTCACTTACTTGTCAGATAATGGAGCTGTCCTTGCAGCTCCCTTGTGGTGTTTGTCAGTAATCTTGATGGATTTTTATACATGAACTAAAGAGATGATAGATGCCTTGAGGGAGCAATGGGTTCATTAAAGCAGGAGTGTCAACTGCATACTCCTGGCTGGAATCTGGTATACAGTGTCATTCTCTTTATTTGAGGTTTATTTGTTACAGTAAAAAAGAGTATTACTTGTGAAAAGCCACCTGTTTACTTCATTATTTTTTGAAGCACACAAGATTGGAGAAATGTCAATGAGTGTGTCACACATTTCGAGCTTTAATCCTCTCCCATACTGAGCTTTACCAACATACCCTTCCAATATTCTCAGACTTGTGATTCTTGGGATAGCAGGACTGACATGCAAAGAGAGATTGCATTGGTGAGGACAGTGTCCACTCACTGGAATTCAGAAGAATGATGGGGGCAGTCTCAAAAACCTATAAGCTTCTGACTAACTAGACATAGTACATGCAGGAAAGATGTCCAGGGAGTCGGAACCAGCGATTGCAGTCTAAGGATACGGCGAAATCCATTTAGGGTCTGAGATGAGAAATTTCTTCACCCAGAGAGTGGTGATCCTGTGGGCCTCTCTGCTATAGAAAGCAGCTAAGGCCAAAGTGTTGAATATTTTCAATAAGGAGCTAAGTGTAGTCCTTTGGGATCAAGGGATCAAAGGGCAGAGGGCAAAATTGTGACAGGATACTGTGTTGGATGATCAGCCATGATAATATTGAATGGTGAAGCTTGAAAGGCCAACTTGTGCACCTTTTTTTTAATGTTTCTATCTAATACCGAATATTCCAGTTACATGGTGGTGATCATACCTAGGTTTCAAATCATCTTGGCAAGCCACCCAAGCCATTCTTCTGCACCAGTTGTGTCAGAGCAAAACTACTTGTGTTTAAAACTTTCTTTCATGTCCTCATGATGACCTAAAATGTCTTAAAGTCGTAGAGCTGTACAGTATGGAAACAGACCGTTTGGTCCATATTGTCCATACTGACCAGCTATCCAAAATAAACCAGCTTTTAGCCCATATCCCTCTAAACCCTCTAAACTGATGTATTTGAACCACTCTGAGCAGATCAGTAGATGTGTCTGCCTACTGCCATCGTTACCTGATCAATCACAATTTTCTTTGTGGGAGCTATTGAGCACACACTCCCTGCCTCCCCTATATTAGAAAAGTTCAGTATAATGCCAAACATGTAGAATGTGACATGACCTAAAGCTCCTTCACAAGATGGTGTCACATAAGTGATAGTACTTGATAGCAAAGAGTATTTAGTCCACAGTGAGATGATTGACACCAAATATTTTGCATGAAGAATTGAGGTTTGATCTGAGTGACTTTGAGTAGTTTCATGTAGGAATGGTCACAAGATGCAGTTCTCCTTTCAATATCTTTTCAGTCAGTTGAACAGTCAGAGCAGCGAAGTCAATCTTCCCATACTTCAGAGAGGCATTATGATTGGCTGAAGTATGTGCCAGAAATATGCAGTAAACTCTATAATTGGAATGTTAGAGTTTGAAATTTTATAAAAAAAGAAAAAAAATTACCTTAAAGATATAAAATTTACTGGGGTAATAAATGACCGATTTGTTGTCTGAATATGAAACTTAATGTGACAACTGAAGAGTAGACTGTTTAATGTATTTATCTAAAGCTGGGTTGAGTTGAATGGTTCGATCAGGCAGTGCAAGCAGAAGATGAACTTTACTGAAAATGACTGCACATCTCAGATTTACTGTATGAATAAACTAGTCTTTCAAGTGGGAATACTATTAGGAATTAACTGTATGACAACCTGCTGCAGTAATCAGAGCAATCTGTGTACCATCATTACTCGTTACTGTGATACAGCATGTGGATCACAAGCTTCAATACATCATTAAAGTAATTTGTGAAAAAGAAAGGCCAAAAACAGATTGCAATTTCTGGCTGTATGATTTGCTGTAGACTTTAAAGTATTCTCATAACTACCTGATAGACAGGGCCACCTAAGCATTCCAGTGTTTTGTTGAACACATGAATATTTGTCTTTTTTATTTATAGCTAAGTGTTTATTTTCTGTTTGAGATATGAATGGTTTTTAACTTTAATTTAATTTGACAAACCAATTTATTTGCATTACTGTCCCTATTATTGCATCATGTTGCTAATTCTAAGCAGTCTGCTCAAATGATTTATTTTTTAATCTGTCCCCTGTCTTCTCTCCATTCCTCCCCAATGTAGCTAGCCTTTTCTCCAATCAAAAGAGGGAATTTGTCCTCTCAATTTTATGTGGCTCAGTTGCAGTGGTAAAACTGAAGGTATAGAAGCAGTGGATTCAGCTTGGAATGTGGGATGAGGGATTCGGAGGAAGAAAAACATTATCATTGTTGATAATTTGTGAAACATAGTACTTTCATCCCTGAAAAGTATGACGAATGATCACTTTATTTTTCTCGCTATGAATCCAGAAGTGATGGGCTAATTATACAACATGATTGACAAAGCACCTCTGTGCATTGCAACATTGGGCCAATCAGTTACAGAAATATACCTTATCTATTGAGTATCCAGCATATTGAGTATGACTGAACTAGTGTTTAAACAGTATATCCATCCAATCCTCTGAACAGTAATATTTATCGAATAGAGCGATAGCCGACAAACTGTCATGTTTGCGCTCATCAATGCATTAAAGTTTTTGTCTTGTCAGTTAGAATCCAGTATCACACTGCTGGTGTAAACAAATCCCAATTACTGTCCTTTTTATTTGTTGCCCTTTCCTTGTCAGTGTTTTCACTGGTTTCAATGGTGCTTGTCTGTTGTCTGCACGAAACTTCTTGAAAGAAGCATAAACTGTGTTGCAAAATAAATATCGAATAGTGTTCCTTCTATGCTACTAAATCTCAGTGATTGCAGAATGTGTTTTTCACATTCTTGTTTGAGTAACTCCTAAAGGGAGCAATAGATCATTTGAAATATAAGCAAAAAATGAGCGCCAGCAGGTCAGGCACAGTTAGTGGAGAGAGTTAACATTTTCGGGTCAATGAATTTGCATCAGGACCATGTGCCATCGGTCTTATTGAAATCACTTGAATCTCTAGTGGGCAGGAAGTTAGGGAGCTACGATTGCTCTATTAATTTGACATTAAAAATTTGTGTGGAAGAGTCTCCTACTGGATGTCTGGCTTGAAATTTAGAATAATGAAGTACACCCAAGAGATGGATTCACAATTTGATGATCACCATAAAGACTACACTGTTATTTTTTTTATTGGTCCCTTTTGTTGATTTAATTCCAGTTGAGGCGAAAGCTCCAGGGTCACCCACTCCAATTCTTTATCATTGGGCCCAACCTATGTCTAGTCCTCATTAAAATCAAAATAACAATGTAATTTCTAAATATCCTTTGCTGTAAGTGATTTGAGGAGTTAGTTTGAATCCTAAAGATAATGATACTATGGTCAGAATTTTCTCAGGTCCTTAATGATGTGGGCTGTGGTGAAACAATTTCAGGAAATCTGATGAGAAGAGTGAGACCTTTCTCGATTATTGAGAGCAACATGGCACAAATTCCAACAACATTCCAGGCACCAAGACAGGATCCTCTCGTGAGCAGTAAATGGTCTGTTAACAGAAATTATTGTTCATTATCACCTTCGTTGCTACCTAATTTTTCCTCACTGATATGCAGGTTCCTACTCTAGCGTGTTCCAGATAAAACTAGATACACAGAATTCTGAATGTGAATGTCGGTGCGAGCCTGATGACTCCCTCGTTCAGACTTCCACCTTGGGCACTCAGCAGCAACATTTCCAAGGCCAGTGACCTCATTCACTCCATGAATATGTTACATTTCCAAACCACTTACAGAATGTTCCTGCACTTCAGTGTTATATCTCGGGCTGCACTGGCAGCTGTCACTGTAATACTGTAGCAAGGATGTAGTGCATTTAGAATCAGGAACCCAGCTCATGGAATAGATCAGACTGCCTCTCAGGGCTGCTCACTTACTGACCTCCCACTATCCCTACCGTGCCTTTTTTATGTTTTGTTCTTTCAGCCAAAGCTATCAAACTCTCAGTATTCTGTCTTGCCTTGCCTTGCCTTTTAGAGCACGCACAAAGCCAGTTAAATTCTCATGTTTGTGTGCAGTGATCAGCGTAGAGGGTGGAAATGTTTGCTGGACATTATGCTGCCTCAGTTTTTCATCAGATACACCGCATGTGCTTCAGCCAGTTGGCTGTGTCTCAAAGTTGGAGGAGAGTAGTGCTCAGTCAAGGCAGGCCTCTGATATTGTGCAGGATTTTGGGCACCGTGTCAGGGTCCTCCTCTCTCGGGTTGAAGAGCCAAATATCAGGCACTTCAGTTATGGCTACTCCTGCCCGATGATGGGCTGTTTTCTTCTGGATTGAAAGAAAGGGAGATATTGAGTGAAATGAAAATGGCTGACATAGCTGTTAATGCTGGTGCAGTTGAGGAGAGGTGTTTCAAATGAGTAGGCAGCACAGAGTCCATGTAGGGTTAGTTGGATTGTAGGTTTGAAGCTGCCACTAATATGATAAGAGTCTAGATTAGAGTGGTGCTGGAAAAGCACAGTAGGTCAGGCAGCATCTGAGGAGCAGGAAAATAGACGTTTCGGGCAAAAGCCCTTCATCAGGAACGTCGATTTTGCTGCTCCTCAGATGTTGCCTGACCTGCTGTGCTTTTCCAGCACCACTCTAATGTAGACTCTGGTTTCCAGCATCTGCGGTCCTTGCTTTTACATAATATGATAAGACTCAGCCCAGTGTTTCTGTTGAGGCAACTCTTAGCTTCTTGACCAAATGCAAGTAGAGACAAATGTTGCAAGTTGCTGAGGAACTCCATTGGCAATCAAAGGAATTTAAGGTTAATTTGGAAATGCATTGTCAGTGTTGTACTCGGGCTCCTTGTGGTTTCGCTTTCAAAGGCAGTTATTGATTTAAGGATCATGAGTTTCAATTACCTACCTTCAAAGTCATTTTGAGCAGATCAGCAGGAACTGTCATTTACAGCTTCTCAAGGATACTAAATCTCTAACCTATCTCTATTAGGTGATAACCACCATGTGGGAGAGAGAGCTTCACATCAACAGCCTTTCTCTGAATTCAACTGGCAAATTGTTCAAAAATAGCCAGGAAAATAACCATTCCAAGACTGCAGTTGGCAGCTGTTTCATCGTTAAAATATTGGACATGATGTGTATTCACTTAAAAATCTTTCACCATAATATTTCTATCTATTTACATCTTGATTCATGATAATTTCCCCTGTTCAGTTCATTTGTAAGTGTACGAAGAAAGCTGTCAGTATATTTCATACTGAGTAACAGACAGTTATCAGTGAGTTTAAGGTTGTAAATTAGTTTCTAGGTCAGTGCATGCAAAGCAAAAGCAATTCAGTGCCAGAAGTTTTGGATTATAGCCTTATAATGTGACTGCCAAATGTCATTATAGAGAAAACTCAATAACTCACATGCAAATAGATGCTTGAATATTTGGAAGGATTTTTTCTGATCTAGTGAGCTCAGGCTGATCCTTATGCTGAGTCACATTCATGCACAGATCTTTCAAAAGAGTTTGGATCGTGACCAGGGTGAATACCATACTTGGTGTTAAAATATTTGTGATTTCTTGCTTTTCCTTTCTGTCTTGTCTGCAGCTGCAACCTTTCTCTTTCTTAAACGTCTCTCTCTTCCCCCATTACAGAGTGTCTTTCACCTCTCTTCTTTGCTTCCCCACTAACACTCTTCCCCCCCGCCCTCCTTCCATGCCTTTGTCTTTTGTCACTTCCTTTCCTTGTGTCTCTCATACTTTGCTGTCAACATCTTGCCCCAGCTGTGCTCTTGGACCAACCTTTCATACATTTTTGCTGTCAGCCTCTCCTTACGTTCCTTCTTTTTCCCATGGTCTATTGTCCCAAACACACACTATCTCATGTGTGTACTCTCTTTTTCACACTATCCTGTCCCAGGTGCTTCCAGTGTTCATTTGCTTATATTTTGCATTAGCTGACCCAGAAACTAAATAACAACCTTAAACTCACTGATAACTCGATGTTACTCTGCATAAAATATATTGACAGCTTTTTTCCTTACTCATACAAATTAGCTTGTTATCTCTCTCCGTGTACATGCTCAGTCTTTCACTTTATACACTCTGTATCTCTCTTTTGTCCTGCCAGTCTGACGTGTGCTCTGATCCTGTGTGTGTGTGCTTGCTCTTTCTCGCACATGCTTTCTCCAGCACCCCCTGGCCCCACTGTGCTCAATCACCCTCTTTAGCCTGCACTCCCCCTCTCTCAGATCTGACCGTCAATGAGGCACTTCTGAAATGTAATCATTGTTATAATTTAGGGAACACAACTAATTTGCATTCATCAAGGTCCCACAAACACTAATACAAATATAGTCTCCAAAAAAACTGTAAATATTCAAAATAAGAAATAAAAGCCGTAAAAGCTGCAAATACTGAGCAGGTCTAGCTGCATCTTTGGAGACAGAAACAAAGTTGACATTTCAGGTTTTTAAACCAAATCTGTTTATTGGTTGAGGACAAGCACTGTTTATAACATAATGGAGAACTACCTCACTGTTTTTCAAAATTGTGTCATTTGATCGTTTATATCTGCCTGAGAGAACAAACTCCGTTTAGTGTTTCATTCAAGGATGACAGCGATGTGGTGTAGCCCTCATGTAGTATGTCACTGAAGCATCAACCTAGATTTTGAGTTGGAGTCTCTTGGGCAGGCTTGAACTCTGAATCAGCTGAGTCTTGGGGGGATACCACAGATGATGATGTGGCAATGGGTTCAAATTCTGCCTTTTCTTCTTTAGTCTTGTTTCATACTCGTAGAAAAACTGCATTTGTGCTTTTTATTAATGGCCATCAAGCACATGATGTGAAATGAGCTTAATCTGACACCTGTGGCAAAAAGCTGACTATAATGCAGAATTAATTCTCAATGTTGTTAATGTCCTGCCACAATATATGCATACCACCCTCTGTGTAAAAAAAAAAGAATGTTGTCCCTCAGGTTCCCTTTTATTCTTTTCCCTCTAACCTTAAACTGATGCCCTCTAGTCCTCGATTCCCCAACCCTGGGAAGAAGACGAAGTGCATTCACCCTATCCATGCCTCTCATGATCTTATACACTTCTACAAAATCCCACCTCAGTCTCCTACACTCTAAAGAAAGAAGTCCTAGCTTGTCCAACCTCTCCAGATAACTGACTGTTGAGTCCTGGCAATAGCCTTGTAAATTTCTTCTGCGCTGTTCCAATTTAATAACATCCTTTCAAGCAAGATGACCAAAAGTGAACACAGTACTCCAAGTCCGGCCTCACCAATGGTAAAAACAATGACTGCAGATGCTGGAAACTAGATTCTGGATTAGAGTGGTGCTGGAAAAGCACAGCAGTTCAGGCAGCATCTGAGGAGCAGGAAAATCGGCGTTTCGGGCAAAAGCCCTACATCCTGTATTCCTGATGAAGGGTTTTTGTCAGAAACGTTGATTTTCCTGCTCCTCGCTGCCTGAACTGCTGTGCTCCAGCACCACTCTAATCCAGAATCCGGCCTCATCAATGTCCTGTACAACAGCAACGTAACTTCCCAACTTCTATACTCAGTGCCTTGACTGATGAAGGCCAGTGTGCCAAAAGCTGCCTTCATTGCCCAGTCTATGTATGACTCCACTTTCAGAACTGTGCACCTGAACTTCAAAGTCCCTCTGTTCTACTACACTCCTTAAGGTGCTACCATTCACCATGAAACTCCTACCTTGATTTGACTTTCCAAAATGCCAGACCTTACATTTGTCTATATTAAACTCCATTTGCCATTTTTCAACCATTTCCCCCAGCTGATCAAGGTCCTGCTGCAAGTTTTGATAACCTTCCTCATTGTTCACAATACTGCTTATTTTAGTGTCATTTGCAAACTTACTAATCATGCCTTGTACATTCTCATCCAAGTCATTGATATAGGTAACAAACAGCAATGGGCCTAGCACTGACCCCTGAGGCACTCCACTAATCACAGGCCTCCAGTCCGACAAGCATCCTTCCACTATTACCCTCTGCTTCCTACCATCAAGCCAATTGTATATCCAATTTGCCAGCTCCCCCTGGATTCCAAGCAATCTAACCTTCCAGAGCAGCTTACCATATGGAACCTTATCAAAGGCTTTACTGAAATCCATATAGACTACATCTACCACCCTGCCCTCATCAACCTTCCTGGTCACTACTTCATGGAAAAGTTTTTCTAATTGCAAATATTAATTTCATTTTTGGAGGGCTTTAGTAGTTTGTTTTGGTGGAAGTTCTTTTTAAAGTAATAACATCCACTAATAAAAGTCATTCTCTGAATGCTCAGTCTCATCTGTTAAATAGTTAAGAGATTTGACCCTCTTCAGTCCCAAAACCACCCACCTCTAACATGTTACCCATTACATTTCAGTTTACCCTGACCAATCCAGAAAACAAAATCCATTCTTTTATCACATGCAGGCCCACCATCACCTAATCATTTCTGTAGCTGCACTGCAAATAAAGCCTAACTCATCCAGAACTCTGACCCTCAGATCCTGCTTGTCTATCACTTCAGCGATGTGATTGTTGATAATGGGATGCTAAACAAAAGGTCTGCTTTGTCTTAAATGACATCCAGGAGACTGGATAGAAAGTCCGGGAAGGGAGAGGCAGTTTTGGATATGATATTCAGAAATGTGCCCAAACTGGTAGAAGACAAATTGATAGGAGAGCACTGTGAAGATGGTGACCGTGACTGTTAAATTAGGAGTAGAAAAGTGTGGCGCTGAAAGAACACAGCAGGTCAGGCAGCATTTGAGAAGCACGAAAGTCAACATTTCAGTTTCCTGATGAAGGGTTTACGCCCGAAACATCGATTCTCCTGCTCATTGGATGCTTCTTGACCTTCGCTCTTCCAGCACTATACTTTTCAACTTTCTGACTCTCTGGCATCTGCAGTCCTCACTTTCTCCTAGATTAAGAGTAGTCATGTAAAGGATGAAGTTGGGCTGAAAATAAATGTTATAAATTGGGGAAAGGCCAATTTAGTCAAAACTGTGATACGATATTTTCCAAGTAGACAGAGAGCAACTATTTGCGGATAAAACTGTCAGAACAGTGGGAACATAAGAGAATATAGCAAGAATATTGGGCAGATATATTCCTGTAAAGGCAAAGGATGAGGTGAAGAATAGGAACACTGGGCATCGAAGTATCTAAAGGTTGGGATTAAGCCAAAAATGAGAACTCAGCTTAGATACTCTGGGTTCAATACAGCAGAGTCCTTCAGAGTATAAAACGTGCCAGGGTTGAAATAAGGGAAGCTGAGAAAGTGCATGAGAGAGTATTCTTGGGTAGAACAAAGAGCAAGAAAATTACAAGTGGGGCCCTTCAGGGGTGATAGAGGTAATCTGTGCGTGGATCTGGAATACAGGTACACAGTCCTCTGTGAATACTTTACATTGGGTTTTCACAATGGCAAAGAATGACATTGATATGGAGATCAGGGCAGAGGAATGTACAATATTAAGAGAAGTGTACATAGAGAGTTGAGGTTCTAGCATGTTTAGCAGTCTTGAAAGTGGATAAATCTACAGGCAAGGATGAAATGTATCCCAGGCTCTTGAGGGAGCCAGAAGTGGAGGTGTGAGTGCCCTGCCATAATTTTAAAATCCTTTCTGATCACAGGTGTCATGACAAAGGACTGGGTGATTGCTAACATTGTCCCATTATTAAAAAAGGGTGGAAGTGATTGATCAAGAAATTTCAAGCCAATCAGTGCAAGTTCGGTGGTGGTGAAGTTATTAGAAAGATTTCTGAGCAACTAAATATATTTGCACCTGGAAAGACTCTGATTAATTAGGGATAGCAGTATGTATTTGTTAACAGAAGGTCATGTTTGACAAATTATATAAAATCATTTTTGAGGAGGAAACCAGAAATGTTGATGAAGGTAGTATGTAGTCTCCCTGGGCTGTAACAAGATTTTTGATGATAGTCCTCTTATCAGACTGGCCAAGAAACGAAGATTCCGTTCCCATGCATGGCCAATGTGTCACACTGAATCAAAATTGGCTGAGAGGAAGTGAAAAGTGATGATAGAGGTCTGTTTCCAGTGGGGTTCTGTTGTGCTTGGTGCTGGTTCCTGTGCTGTTTGTGGTGTAAGTTAATGATTTGAACTTCAGTGTAAGGGGAATGACATGAAATTTGATCGTGTAAATAGTGACTATGGGAGCTACAGACCACACGTGGATATCAATGAACTGATCAGGTGGGCAATGCAGTGGCAAACGGAATTAACTGAGAGAAGTGCAAGATACTCCACTTGGGAAAGGCTAACGAGGCAAAGAATTACGTTATGAATGATAGGAACCTGGAAGGTACTGAAGATCAGTACTTGGGGATCCTGCAGCCTTCAGAACTCAATATTGAGTTCAATCATTTTAGGCCATGAGCAGTAGCTTCCATGTTCTTTATCCACCCTCACAGCACTGGCCCTGTTGTAATGTAGACTGCTTTCAGCACAGTCACACAATTTTTACCTACTGATGGTCCCTTTTATCAGCTTGTGACTTCCTCCTTGGCTCACCATTGTCCATATCTTTGTCTCTCAGGGCTCCATCTCCACTTATCCTGTACTCTTGTTTTTACCCCAATCTCTGTCTTCAGCATATATAATTACCTTTTTCTAGCTACTGTTGGTTCTGAAGAAGGGTTGCTGGACCAGATGTTAACTGTGCTTTCACCCAGATGCTGGCACACCTGCAGCATTTCTCCAGTAATTACTGTTTCTGTTGAACATCGGAGGGATTTGGATCTGAAAATCCTCAAGTCCCTGAATACAATAGGGCAGGTAGATATAGGATATATTTCTTTATTACCTGTGGCACAGATTGCAAGAGCAGAGGAACAATGCTGGAATTACATAAAATACTGAACAGGCTGCCACTGGAGCACTACAAGCAGTTTTTATCACCACATGACGAAGTAATGTGATAATAAATATTGTAACATTAAAACAGTATTTAGATATTCACTTGTGCTGCCACAGCTCCCAAGGCTTTAAGCCAAGACCTGGAAAATGGCATTAGTGTTCTCATATCTGTGTTTTCTGGAATATTGTGTCCAGTTCTGGTCACCCAGTTATAACAAGGATATTGTTAAACTGAAGAGGCTTCAGAAGAGATTTATCAGGATCTTGCTGAGTTATAAAGACTCTTTTCACTGGAGCATTAGAGGTTGAGAGGTGATCTTTATGCAAGTTTATAAAATAATGAGGGGTATAGGTAGAGTTAATTGTAGTTGTCTTTTCCCTAGGATGGGGGATTTTAAGACTAGGGGGCACATTTCTATGGTGAGAGGAGAAGCATTTAAAAAAGGCACAAAGGGCACTTTCTTTTTAAATAAGGTGGCTCACATGTGGAATGAATTTCCTGAGGAAGTGGTGGGTGTGGGTACAATTGCAATGTTTAAAAGACATTTGGACAAGTACATGGATAGGAAAGGTTTAAAGGGATATGGGTCAGGAGCAGGCAGGTGGGACTAGTTTAGTTTGGGATTATGGTCAGCATGGACTGGTTGGACTAAAAGGTTTGTTTCCATGCTGTATGACTCTGACTGACGCGGTCACGATGGTCTAAATAGCTTCCTTCTGTGCAGTAAGCATCCATGAGTTTGTATGTTAGGAAGGGATGTAAATGTGTAGGAGGCAGTTCAGAGCTTGTTTATTAGATTGAGATCTGGAATAAGCAGTTTGCCTTATGAGGATAGGTTGGACAGGCTGACCTTGTTTCCACTGAAGTTTGGAAGAGTGAGGGGTAACTGAGTTCAAGTTAGGGTGTTACTTGCTGCAGAATTCATAGTCTCTGACCCACATAGTAATTCCAAAAGGCTGGTTTGGTTCAATTTCTGGCAATTGCAACTCTCCAGATGTTGTCGGTGGGCGTTTTAGCAATGATAATGCCATTGAACATCAACGTCACATTGAGTAAGAAAACATCATGTGAATCAAATTAATGATTGATGATCAAGGTGACAAATGTGTGTGTTGGAGGCAGAAAAATATAAAGGGATTATATGATGCTTCCTTGGAAGGTAAAAGAGGTGTAAGAGATCAAGATCTTATGTGTATTTGCAGAAGTGTGATTTGACAAAGAGGTGATTAGTTAAACATCCCTGAGAAAGATTAAAGAAAAGCTGAGTTTCTTTTACATATGGTATTATCTCCTGGATTGCTGCTGAGCAGAGCCGAAAGGTTTATTAACATATTGATAGGATTAATGTTGCATTTAAATCTGTATCTGACCTGGGCTCACTTGGTCATTTCTTAGAAGGATGAAAAGTATTTACGACTCCAACAAAAAGTCAAATCAGACAGATATGATTGTAGCTACCTACATTATGACAGTTATGCTGGCAGTACACACAGATAGTTTTCTAAGATCTAACAAGCGTAATGGAAGAAATCTACAACATTTTAAAATTATTTCTTCACACCATTTCTTGTTGGATGTGTACAATAAGCTCCAGAGTGTCCATATTTGTTTTGGCTTTGAGTTATTTCTAAAACACCGTCATACTCTATCACTGTTTTCTTACAGCAACTGAGAATGTTGCTTTCAAATGTTGATGAACTATCATTGTCATTATCAAATTGGAACTGGGTGCTAACAAAATGATGCACAAAACTGGTGTAGTTTGTGTGTTGGTGCTAATTTTGATGCATTCTTTTCCTCATAGAAATACCCTTTTTCTCCGGTGAAGAAGATCAGAGTGAACCAGAGGCCTGGAAGTCACCACTCACCCACTTGTGGCAAAGTCGGTCATACAATTTTTTAGCCGAAAGGAAATTTAATGCATCTGCTGCATTAACTGAGCCCTACTGTGCAATCTGTACACTCTTTTATCCCTACTACCAGGTAAAGAAAATCTTCTCTCATGCCTCCTGTTACTTATAAAATAAATTGTGCCGATCTGAATTCTGGTGATACCAACAATTTGTCACCATGTGAAAGTTGTAACATCTTAATCCAGCAAAGAAGTGTGTTGCCAGTTAGCACCTAACTCCCTAACAAATGTTGTTTACCATAACATGCAATTCCCAAACATGAAACGTGGTTTAGCCCATGTTCAGTATCCAACTCCTTAGAGAAATCATGCATCTATATTTTAACGTGAAACAAAAAAGCTCCAGTCTGAGTAGAGAAATTCAGTGCCAACAGAGAGGTTTATCCCGTGTGATGAGCCGCATAATGCATGCTGCTCCATCAAAATGACTGTCCTCTGTTTCCTTTAAAAGGTCACATACAGAGATATGGGACTTTAGCTTAGAATGAGAGTAAAGATGAAAAGTTGCATTTACTGAATTTCTGTTTGAAAGGTAAAACTTTAATAGTGACGCAAAGCATTTATTCACTCAAAATTGACATTTCTAAATGCTGTTCCAAGAATGGAGTTAAATTATGCAAATTTAAAGTCTGTCTAAAATTAGGGTTTGAATTAACTTAATGTGAGATGAATAAAAAGCAACCATGTGGAAATCATCCTGGCTATTGGCCACAAGAAGGTATTTGTGCAGCTCAGTGATGTAGATGCACAGAAGCTTGATTAGAGAAATGCAGTGCATTAAAGAGATTGTATTTTAATTGTTGTAATTAACCAATTATCCACATCTGTGAAAACTGTCTATGTTTTATAAAGATTGGCACCAAAGGCTTGTCATTGCGTGGACAAAACAACGACCATAGAGTAACGATAAGATAAAATGTAATTCAGCTTCGCAAACAGGCAATAATCCTTAATGTGATTCTGATTTATAACAAACAAGATAATTTGATTCACTGCTATTATTCATTTGTCATTCTCCTGACACCAGTAAAATGTGAGGCACAGTATTTTGGACTCAGTAGTTTCAGGAACAGTTGAACAAGGCACTCAGTTGCTGTTGTTCATCACCATGTGGAAGCATGACTAAGACAGTACGAGTTGGAGGTCTATTATTAGCAAGAGATGTACAAATAGAAGTGGCTTTGATGGAAAAAGAGCAGATGGAATCAAGATGTGGATGGTGACTAAATTCTTGCATTTGGCTAATAAGTCATTATAGCTATATACGTTGATATTTGTAATGTGGACAGCATGATTTCAATGAATGTCACCCATTCATCAATTGTGGTGATTAGAGAGATTTTCAAGATTAATTTTTTGCAAGTATGTTTAGTGGCAGTATAGTCCTAAACTAGTAGAGGAAGGGCACTTAAACAACAAATATCAATTCACATTTAACATAAGACTGTGATGTTACACTTGATATTTGAATGTGACTGGCTAGTTAATAGACCTATTGAAGATACTTGAATAGGAGCAATCAGGTCCCCCTGACCCCCTCATTTTTTTCTCCAATCCAATTTGTAGAACTTCTCTCTCAGCACACTAAAAGTCTCTGTCATCCCTTAGTAGTTGGGTACAGACACTCGGATAAAAGGAAATAAAACTGCAGGTGCTGAAAATCTGAAACAAAAACAAAGTGCTGGAGAAGCTCAGCAGGTTTTTCAGCATCTGCGGAGAGAAAAACAGTTAACTGTTCAAAATCTGTGATCCTTCATCAGAGATGAAAGCAGCTGGGAAATGCTGATGGTGAAATTTCCCTTTTAAGTGAAGGCGAGCATTCCATTTGCCTTCCCTATTACCCTTTGGACATGGATACTAGCTTTTTGAGATTCATGTGCTAGGACTCTCAAATCACCCTGTGTTGCAGTTGTTCTCCATTTAAATAGTATTCGACTCTTGTCGTCTTCTTCCTGCTAAAGTAATAATCTCACATTTTTTCAATATTATATTCTATCTGCCAAGTTTTTGCCCACTCACTTAACCTGTCTAGATCCCTCTATAAAGTCTTTGTGATGTCCTCACTACTTGCCTACCCATCTGTGTTTGTATGATCTGCAGAATTGGCTATAGTACACTTAGTTCCATCATCCAAATGATCAAAATGTGCTTTAAATAGTTGGAACCCCAGCATTGGTCCCTGTGCCTCTTGATTATGGGTTGCTATCCTAATAATTCCACCTATATCCCAAAGCGCTCTCTTCTATTTGTGAGCAATCCTTTATGCATGCTAACATATTACCCTCAACATCAGGGGCTCTTACCTTCAATAGCCTTTTGTGTGGTGCCTTATTAAATGCATTCTGAAAAATCAAATATGCAACATCTGCTGGTTCCCTTTTACCCACCATACCTATTACATCCTCAAACAATGGTAATAAAGCTTTCACTTGCAGTTTCACTTTGCTGACTCTGCTTGATTGTATTATGTGTTTTGAAATGCCCTGACAATACATCCTTCATAACCACTAACATTTTCCTTATGACAGATGTTAAGTTAATTGATGTACAGGGGTGAGGACACGAGTGGGAGATGGGTTGGACAAGGTTGATGGTCCAGTCATGGAGATCTACAACACAAAAAAAGGCCTTTTGGCCTATTATAACTGTACTGGTGAGGTCACCCATGCTGGAAGGCAAACCTCAGTTGAGGAAACAAAAGGAGAACATGTCAGAGATACCCTAATGGAAGGTGGCATCGTCGGAAGAAATGTAAGAGAGATAGGAATACTGGTAAAACTGAATCTTTGCAGGAAGCAGGGTGAGAGGAACTGTAATTGAGATAATAGCAGGAGTCTTCTATTCTGGGGGATATTTGTTTTGATAAACTAGTGAATTGGTCACAAGTATTTGGACTTGCATATCTTTGCTATAAAGATGACAGGCATTGATACTGCCAGTTGTGAGGTAGTTGTTGATGATTGTGACCTCTGGAAGGGCTTTGGAAGAATCCACTCAAACAAAAGGCTCAGCAGACTAAAATAGGGTCCCTGAGAAAATAGAGGCCAGAGCACTGTGTACCTTAACAGGAAATGTAGCAGAGATTGCCAGAGTGGTGTGCCTCATCAGGAGTCGTTTAACTCACAGGCTAACATCACCACGCAAACCATCATCTTGCAAGATAGAAGGTTGCCACATTACTAGTTGCCCTAAATAAAAGCAAGTTGGGGAAAATGAAATTTGTGGTGAGAAGTTGGGATTTTAAAAGTGGTGAGGGTAGGGGCACGTTTTTCCACTTCTATCACTACAGGTTTGTCACATGGTTAGATTCCGAATAAAGTTCTGAATATCCTCTTTTATTAATATACCCCGAATCTTGGTATACTGCACCATTTTGTGTATTTACGTTTCCATTACATGCAATCCTTCCAGTGTGAATGAGATTTCCAATTTAATGCTAAATTGCAGGAAGGTTTTTCTGCAGACCTGGGCTTAATGGCAATATGTTGAGACTGCATAAACTCATTCTTATAATTTGACACAATATGAGTGTGTGCTTGTAGTGCAGAAAGAAAGCTTTTTTTTAAATGGGCTGCAAATATTTTCAACCTAAAACTGCAAGTGCACTGAGGGATGATAATATATGGGGTTCTGTCGGTTTTGTCAAATATAAGCTGGGAATTATCTTTCTAAAAAAAAAACTCATATTTGCTTGAAAAAGAACATTAAAAGTTATGAGGATCGATGGATTAAACTGTGACTCTTGGTGGGATTCTTGATAGACTGAACACTTCGTTTCTGAGCTTTAGCAATTTATGAAAAGTTGAATCAATAGATTTGTTGTGGTTGCTGCTTCCACGCCTTTGTACATTTCCTTTTTTAGTGATTTCTACTTTTTCTCTTAAAAGCAGAGTTTGGATGTTTGGTCAATTCCTTGCCACCTAGTAGCTCATAAATAGCCATAGACAACAAATGTCAGTATTTGTGCCTACCTCTTGTCAATGCAAAGTGCACATTCCATCAAAAATCACTGCATCATGATTAGGAGTGGGAACCCTGGCGCCTTTCTGTGTGCTTAATGCAAGGAAACAGAGGTTAGTTGGGACAGCACAAATGTTGGCCTTGGTTGAGATCAAGTAACTATGTAAATATAGAGCAGGGAAGGCAAATTCAAATCTGTGTGCTAAGCAAAAATGCATTTATCCACTGAGCTATCAATTTTTTTATAAAAGGTTTCCACAATTTCTTGGCTATCAATTAGTGGGAAGGTTAGATTGTTGTGCTGCAGCAATTTGCAAGATGTACAGGACCAATGACAGTAATTTAAATGAAACTAGTTGTCAACCTAACAATGGAAAATAATTATTTATAATATTCAAGTGTATGTTGGTAGTGAATTCTGTATAAATATGCTGCAACCCAATACAGGAATTATCTTCAGTACCTACCTGAATAACTACTTATGCATTGTCTTTAAGAGAGCACCAAAGTGCTAATTTAAAATAGCTAATTCAGCAGGGTTATGGGAACTTAAATTGTAATTCGAGTATAGAACCTGTAGGCGAGTATAGAATTGTAGCTCGAAATAAGGTTTCAGGTCGCAAGAGGGCACCGGCAAACAAGAAGTTAGTTTGAAGTGTGTCTGTTTCAATGCCAGGAGCATCCGGAATAAGATGGGTGAACTTGCAGCAAGGGTCGGTACCTGGGGTTTTGATGTTGTGGCATGGGTGGAGCAGGGACAGGAATGGCTATTGCAGGTTCCAGGATTTAGCTGTTTCAGTAATAACCGAGAAGGTGGTAAAAGAGGAGGTGGTGAAGCATTATTAGTCAAGGATAGTATTACGGAGATCCTAGATGGCGGCGACTCAGCAAGTCTGAGTCTATAGTGCTCCTCCCAAGACCTAGGCAAAGTGGGCCACCCGCCTCCACCACACTCACCAAATCATTTAAAATAGTTTTACTTAATGTAATTAGTGGTTCAGTACTAAATTTAAACAGTTCAGTTTCCTGTAAAAATGACTAGGGGAAAAGGAGCCCGCAGCTCTCAGCAGGCAGGAGCCCCTCCCCCACCCTCCCCAGCTGCAGCAGAGGCATCCGAAGCCACCTCGGGGGACTTACCTTCGGTGGCGAGCCTCGCGGAAGTA
Organism: Chiloscyllium plagiosum; assembly: GCF_004010195.1. Classification (NCBI taxonomy): domain Eukaryota; kingdom Metazoa; phylum Chordata; class Chondrichthyes; order Orectolobiformes; family Hemiscylliidae; genus Chiloscyllium; species Chiloscyllium plagiosum. The sequence continues at coordinate 7,680,656 of NC_057740.1, forward strand.
ATCTCTAAACTCGACGCGAAGATCGATGCTTTCATTGAAGAATCCCGAAGTCAGTGGAATTCATTCTCAGCCGCGCTAGAAAAGCACGGCTGAGACATCGATGAAATTGAATGCCGAGTCGGAGGGGCGGAGCTAAAGGCCGCGACCTCCGAGGCCATTGCAGAATCGGCCGTGGATCAGGTCCGGACTCTCGAGCAACAAGTCCGGACCTTAGAGAATCACATTGACGACCTCAAGAATCGAGATCGTCGAAAAAATATTTGTTTGCTGGGCCTTCCCGAACGGGAAGAAGAAGGACAGCTTGCAATGTTCCTTGAACAGTGGCTTCCACAGCTTTTAAATCTGGAAGCTGGATCAGGCCAGGTAAGGGTGGAACGGGCCTACCGGGCCGCAATACACGGGCCCGGCTCGAACCAGCATCCCCGCCCGGTCCTGTTCCGGCTGCAGAGCTATAAGATGAGGCAGATGCTCTTGGAAGCCTCCAGAAATCTTGGGAAAGATCCCCAAGCCATGACTTATAAAGGATCCAAGATTGTTATTTCAGGACTTTTCCCCAGCTCTGGTCCGAAAGAGGAAGGCGTTTGATGAAGCGAAGAAGTGTTTAAGGGAATTAAACATTCAATACTCCTTGCGCTACCCAGCTATACTACGCCTTAGCCATGAAGGATCCGTGTATAACTTCGGATCACTGGAGAAGGCCAAGGAGCTTTTGGACACACTCAGATAAATTATAAGAGTTAATTGATGTTGTTTTGCCCAACCCCCACCCCGGTTTACGCCCCTTTTCTTTGTTTCTTTTCATTACTTTACTGTTTAATATTACCTCCGGGGGGGGGGGGTGGGAAGAAGGGTTTATTTATTCGTTCTTTACTTAACGATTTTCTTTTCCTTATATATATAGGCCAGGGGGTTGATGGGGGGAAGTTGGCTACCTTATCCTATTTTATCTTTGTCCTTGGGAGCGGGGTTGTTTTCCCCTGTTATTTTGTATTACTATATTTAATAATATAGGGGTCTCGGACTTGCCCGGTGATAATGGATGATCGGTCGATTAAATGGTGCACCTGGAATGTCACTGGGAGTAATTCACCAATCAAAAGGAGGAGAATATTATCAAACCTCAGAGATTATTTTCCACTCTCCCTTTCTGTGCAAGGAAAAACATTTTGGTAAACTGGGTGGCTGAGGGCCTTCATGGATTTTCGAGTTGGCACAGAATAATTATGGAATATACTACCCCTGGCTTCATTCTAAATAGGGTGCACCAGGAGAAAAACCAAATTACTCCATAAAATATGGCAGCCCTTCTTGAATTACACAAATACAGATATCTTGGTCATCCTACAAGGGCCTTTATTTAATTGAGAGGGTGAACCCTGCTGGTCCGGGGCCCCCGGAAGAGGAATCCCGCATGAATTCAGGTTTTGTTGTGATCTGATGTTAACACATTCCGAGCATGTATATCACTGCTCAATTTGTGTTATCTGTTGGGTTTTTTTTTCTCTTGAATAATGTAAGAATTTTAATCATATACTATGGTTAGTTGTAAGTTAGATGAGTAGTTAGTTGAGTTTTGTTTTTCTCTTGGTATTTCTGTTTTCTTGTTTGATAGATTTTGGTTATCATTTATTTAAGATTTAACTGTATATCAATGTTTATAGTTGGGTTTTTTTTTAGTTTTCTTTTGTAACCGTGTAAAAACATGTTAAATTTTCAATAAAAATATCTACTAAAAAAAAGGATAGTATTACAGCTGCAGAAAGGACGTTTGAGGACTCATCAACTGAGGTAGTATGGGCTGAGATTAGAAACAGGTAAGGAGAGAGGTCTCCCTGTTGGGAGTTTCTAAGAGGCCTGCAAATAGTTCCAGAGATGTAGAGAATAGGCCAGCAAAGATAATTCTTGATAGGAGCGAGAGTGACAGAGTAGTTGTTATGGGGGACTTCAACTCCCCAAATATTGGCTGGGAATATATAATTCAAGTACTTTAGATGGGTCAGGGTTTTGCCCAATGTGTGCAGGAGGGTTTCTTGACACAGTATGTAGACAGGCCAAAAAGGGGCGAGGTCACATTAGATTTGGTGCTGGGTAATTAACCTGGCGAGGTGTTAGATTTGGAGGTGAGTGAGCACTTTGGAAATAGTGACCACAATTCAGTTACGTTGACTTTAGCGATGGAAAGACATAGGTATGCACCGGAGGGCAAGAGCTACAGCTGGGGAAAAGGCAATTACGATGCGATTAGACAAGATTTAGGATGCAAAGGATGGGGAAGGAAACTGCAGGGGATGGGCATAATAGAAATGTGGAGTTTATTCAAGAAACAGCTACTGTGTTTCCTTGATAAGTATGTACCTGTCAGACAGGGAGGATGTTGTGGAGCGCAGGAGCTGTGGTTTACTAAGGAAGTTGAATCTCTCTTGTCAAGAGGAAGAAGAAGGCTTATGTTAGGATGAGATGTGATGGTTCAGTTAGGGTGATTGAGAGTTACAAGGTAGCCAGGAAATACCTAAAGAGAGAGCTAAGATGAGCGAGGAGGGGGTGTGAGAAGTTGTTGGCAGATAGGATCAGGGAAAATCCTAAAGCTTTCTGTAGGTATCTGAGGGATAAAAGAATAACTGGAGAAAGGTTAAGTCCAATCAAGGATAGTAATGGGAAGTTGTGCGTGGAGTCAGAGAAGATAGGGGAAGCGCTAAATGAATATTTTTTGTCAATATTCACACTGGAAAAAGACAGTGTTGTTGAGGAGAATACTGAGGAAGGCTACTAGGCTAGATGGGATTGAAGTTCACAAGGAAGTGGTGTTAGAAATTCTGGAAAGTGTGAAAATAGATAAATTCCCTGGGCTGGTTGGGATTTATCAAAGTATTCGCTGGGAAGCCAGGGAGGAGATTGCCGAGCCTTTGACGTTGATCTTTGTCGTCATTGTCTACAGCAATAGAATAGCAAATATTGTTCCCTTGTTCAAGAAGGGGAATAGACACAACTCTGGTAATTATAGACCAGTGAGCCTTCCTTCAGTTGTGGGTAACGTGTTGGAAAAGGTTACAAAAGAGAGGATTTATAATCATCTGGAAAGGAATAAGTTGATTAGGGATAATCAACATTGTTTCATAAAGGGTAGGTTGTTCCTCTCAAACCTTAAGTTCTTTGAGAAGGTGACCAAACAGGTGGATGAGGGTAAAGAGGTCGATGTGTATTTGAATTTCAGTAAGGCATTTGATAAGGTTCCCCACGGTAGTCTACTGCACAAAATACGGAGGCATGGGATTGAGGGTGATTTAGCGGTTTGGATCAGAAATTGGCTAGCTGAAAGAAGACAGAGGGTGGTGATTGATGAGAAGTGTTCATCCAGGAGTTCAGTTACTAGTGGTGTACTGCAAGGATCTGTTTTGGGTCCACTGCTGTTTGTCATTTTTATAAACTACCTGGATGAGAGCATAGAAGGATGGGTTAGTAAATTTCCAGATGACGCTAAGGTTGGTAGAGTTGTGGATAGCGCTGAAGGATGTTGTAGGTTACAGAGGGACGTAGACAAGCTGCAGAGCTGGGCTGAGAGGTAGCAAATGGAGTTTAATGTGGAAAAGTGTGAGGTGATTCACTTTGGAAGGAGTATTAGGAATGCAGAGTACTGGTTGAATGGTAAGGTTCTTAATAGTGTAGATGAGCGGAGAGATCTTGGTGACCATGTACATACACTCCTCAAAGTTGTCACCCAGGTTGATAGGGTTGTTAAGAAGGCATATGGAGTGTTAGCTTTTATTAGTAGAGGGATTGAGTTTCAGAACCATGAGGTCACACTGCAGCTGTACAAAACTCTGTTGTGGCCACACCTGGAGTATTGTGTACAGTTCTGGTCATTTGGAAGGATGTGGAAGCTTTGGAAAGGGTTCAGAGGGGATTTACTCGGATGTTGCCTGGTGTGGAGGGATGGCCTTACGAGGAAAGGTTGAGGGACCTGAGGCTGTTTTTGTTGCAAGTTTGAGAAGTGACTTAATTGAGATATATAAAATAACTAAAGAAAACTAAATGTATTGATTTTACTACAATAATGCTTTGGTAGTATCTACTAACAGTACAGTTTATAAGAGTAAATGAAACATACAACAATTTTTATTCTTTTGCCTAATACTGATTTGTCTCTGGCAGTGAGTTAACAATTGCAACCCAAAGATGCTTCCGCTCATGAAATTCTTGGCTCATGTTAAAGTAAGCAGCAAACTGTGTCTGATTATACAATGTGCTGTGAATTAACTTTGTCATTTGAAAGATGACTTGATTTGATTTATTATTTTATGTACCAAAATGGGCAGCACGGTGGCACAGTGGTTAGCACTGCTGCCTCACAGCGCCAGAGACCCGGGTTCAATTCCCACCTCAGGCAACTGTGTGGAGTTTGCACATTCTCCCCGTGTCTGCGTGGGTTTCCTCCGGGTGCTCCAGTTTCCTCCCACAGTCCAAAAATGTGCAGGTTAGGTGAATAGGCCGTGCTAAATTGCCCGTAGTGTTAGGTGAAGGGATAAATGTAGGGGAATGGGTCTGGGTGGGTTGCGCTTCGGCGGGTCGGTGTGGACTTGTTGGGCCGAAGGGCCTGTTTCCACACTGTAAGTAATCTAATCTAATCTATAATGAAAATTGTTTTGTATGCTATCCAGGCAAATGCTACGTAACATAACTACACCAGTTAAATGGAATAGAATGCAGAATATAGTATTACAGCTACAGTGAAGGTGCAGAGAAGGATCAATTCTAATATGAGAGGTCCGTTTAAAAGTATGATAACAGGCAGAAAGAAGCTTTTCTTGAATCTGTTGGTTTTGTATCGTCTGCCTGACGCAAGAGGGTGGAAGGAATATAACTGGGCTGGGAGGGGTCTTTGATTATAATGTATCTGCTTTCCTGAGGCACCATGCAGTATAAATAGAATCAATGGATGGAAGGCTGGCTTGCTTAATAGATTGGTGCTGAGGTGGAGATGGTCAAGGGCTTCAAGTTCCTCAGAGTAAATAAGACCAACAATCTGTCTTGGTTCATTTATGTCCATGCTACAGTTAAGAAAGCAGACTAAGGTCTCTACTGCCTAAGAAGGCTCAGGAAATTTGGCATGTCCATGTTGAAATTTACCAATTTTTATCAATGCATCATAGGAAGCATCCTAACTTGATGCATCAAAGCTTGATATGGTAGCTACTGTGTCCAAGCCTGCAAGAAATCACAGAGAGCTGTAAATCCAACTTTCAGTGACTTATTGTATCAAATACTTGGAACACAAGTTCCTCAATTAATTTGGAGAGATTTTCTTAGATCAATGTGTATATGTCAACACTGTATTTAAGACTTTCCCTGTTTTACATGCCACAGTGCATGTTTAGGCTGTTACTTGGCAGATAGGTTGACTCCACACAGTTAATAAATGCATGGTTGTACACGAATTAGGAGTTGGCTTCACTTTTTTTGGGTACAGAAATACAGGGCTATATTTGCCTTCTGATTCAAGCCATGGTATTGAATGGGTGATCAGGACCATGTTGCTAAAAAGATGAGCAGGAGTTTGAGGCAAGAGCAGTCTGCATGTGGTGACTGACAAACAAAACATTTTAATATATCAAAATAGTTAGCAGCAGCAACATTTCACATTTTATCTAGTTTTTATAAGTTGATCCCCGTTCCTTAAAGGGATTTTAAAAGCTTCAAAAACCAACTTGTAAGTCATAATCTATGGTAAATGCACATGGATTTCTTTTCAGAAAGTAGGAATATTGTAAAATCTTTAAACTTCCATAATTTAATAAGTGTTTCTTGATTAGTCTTTGTTATGCTTTCATACTTAATGTGATCTTTATATCTTCAACATTTCTTGGAAGGAAAGGGATGTGCATCTGTACAATTCATTTGTTGTCTCTTTTTATTAATGCCTTTTTATTTAACTGTATGTTTTGCTGTTTGTGGAATTTCAATTGTTTTTTTTATGGTGGTACAATTAAAATTTTAATTTGCAATACAGGGGAATCTCTATTATTGGAACGAGATGGGCGGGCACTATTTCGTTTGGATAATTGATTAATCGATTCAGTGCCTTTCCTCTGGGGCTCGGAGTTTTCTATGAAATCTGCTCCCTGTTCAAACTAGGCAGCAGCACACCGGAGAGAGAGAAAAGAGTCATTTAGAGACAGTGCCTGTGCTCCCATCAGTCCAGGATTGTTCTGGGCAACGGTTTTAGTGACTGGACCAGTGTTGCTCACACATCATTGATGTAATGTTTCTGAGTGGACCTCAAGATCTCCTTCAGATAATCCGATTTTTGGATAATTGGTATTTGGATAATCGAGGTTCCTCTGTATGTTTCTGACTAGGTGTGAGGAGTATGAATCCTTAATAGGTTTTACTTTTCTTTTGGGGAAAGTGAATTTCTCTTGAATTCCAGAAAAGCTGAGTCAATGCTGACTACCTGTGAAATTCCTTGGCAAGGTTGACTTTGTTATTTTGAGAAGTATCCTCCATTCTGTGTGCGCACCTCAATAGACACATTCAGGCTCTAATTGGGATTTGGTTTGCATTTCCAATAAGAATTGGTGTGCAAATAATGAGTGGAAACCTGTGGGAGTGCGCCTTGCGCACCATAGTTTAAATAGTCAATGTATGCAAATGTAGAATCTTGGTTTATGTAGCTTAGAAATGAATAGTTCACCTTTTCAGTTGTAGACAGCAGAAAACAGCTGCTATGTTGAAAGAATAAAGTATTGTTTCCAAGATGTTGCATTCTTGTAAACAAAGAAAAGTATCAAATAGCATCTTTAAGGAAGATGGTGCCCTTTGACCTTTTTGAAATGTTGGAACTGGCAGATCTGCCTCATCCAGTGATCTATCTTGTGGAGATGTTAGATTTAGTGGACAAGCTTCACTTTCTTAGCAGCTTACCTGGGTCGTTGCTAATAAGTGTTTCAGGGATTTCCAATGACATAAAATTGAAATGTTACTTAAAGGTGAATGTACAAAACTCGGCAGGAACAAAACATTAACTCGCCCATCTCTGGCAAACATGTACTTTCAATACCAACCTGATCCACATCACCTGCTACTGGGCATATCAGGGGCTTTCTGAGAACTAGGAGTCAGTAGCCACTCTCAATCAGCAAAATGTAACAGTGATCGTCTCAAGTAATTTACTTTGTATTTCTAAGATTTCTAGTTTTACCTTTTGTTACCTATGGATATGGTTAGTTTTAAACTATTACTGATCGTAGCAAAGAATTAGCAATTAGCCAAAGAATTAGCAATTGACAATATTTTTAACCTACACTTCAGGTGGATAAATGCCAAGGGAGTATGTGCAAGTGGATATGTGATTAGTGCACGTTCATCCATTTGGATTGTTGAAAAGCACCTGTCAGTAGAACTGCAGGTTTACCTTTCATCTTATAGAATTTCAGACAAGGCTGGTTTACAATTAATTTTTGCTCAGTGTTTGGTGTTACAAACAGGTGTTAGATTGAGTATCTTAGAAAATGCTGGAAACCCTCAGTGGTTTGAGAGGTCTTCATGCCAAAAGCTAAACTCTCTTGTGTCTTTTTAGATGCTGATGAGCCAGCTGTTAATTTCTAACATATACAGTCCTTATTTTTAACTTTGTAGTATATTCGCTACAATCTAATTTTGTTTACAAACTGCAACATTAGGACCACTATGTCAAAGTCCTGCTCAAATCCAGTATCTTTTGAAACTAAGCTGGGTTTTTAAGAGGTCCTTATTCAACTTATTAGAGTTCTATTTTGTAACCACAGAAAACAATACAAAGGTTATGAAGTTTTTTTAATCAGCAAATATCATCAACTTAGATCTGCTTTGGAAGAATTCCTCATCCCAGTTGTGAGGGAACTGAATTAATAAACACAGTTGACAGTACAAGAAAAAAAATCACTTGAGCACTTCATGTTAATGACTCGAGATAATTTAGTCTTATTTAATAATTCCTCTAAACTAGTTTCCCGATGTTATGAGTATTCAGTGCTCAAACAAATGACTTTTAAATCGAGAAATTAAAATTAACTTAATTTATTTGTAGCTTTTAAATATTTACTGTTCATTATTCACAATGGAACGGATGTTGTACATTCTGTCTCTGACCTTGAAAGGTTTTCTTGCTGTAGCTATACATTGAGTGAGAGAATTAATGGCAAATTAAAGTGAAGAGCATAAACGTTGTCATTGTAAACTATTCAGTTCATCTCCAATTCATCTCCAACCTCCATTTTCAAGACCTTTACCTTTTGTAAAGACCACCTTCATCCAAGCTCTGGTACAGTGCCCAACTCTCCCTCTACCACAGTCTGTTCTCTGCTACTGAAACCGTTTAGTGGCTCTAAACTCACCTATTTGAATGCTCTCCTGCTTAGTCTCCTATCCAACCCCATTCAATCTCAGCCCACCCAAAACTCTGCTTCCATATTATCATCTGCACCAAATTCATTCCTCTTCACTGACCACATTAGCTTCTGTTTCACTGGTACCTTGGATTTAATATTCTGCATTTAGGACACGCTATGGCCTTGACTCTTGCTGTCTCTGAACTCTTATTCATCCTGACTTCATAGTTTCTCTTGTTCATACTATGTGCACATCATTCCCTTCCTTTTTGACCTAGCCTGATGAGAACTTTCAACTAGCTATGCTTCACATTCTAGAATTTACCCTCCAAAGCCTGTTCTCTCTCCATATCCTCTATTCCTTTCGAAATTTCCCTTTAAACCCATCCCAAGCAAATATTTGATCATCTGTCTAATTGTCACCTTTATCCTTGTGCTTCTGCAAAGTGCCTTTGTAAATAGTCTTACCAGAAAAAAAATCATTGAGCCCAAAGCCAATGCAATCAGCGATCAGTTGCCAACAAGTACATGATGGAAGATAAATACATTTTGAGTTAAAAATAAAGTCTTGAGGATGTAGTGGTACTTGAAAGGAAAATATAGGAAAAATTAATAATCTGACTTCCCAATATTTGCTTATTTTCTGAAGTTTAAGGCTATCTCCATTTTGACTTGTTTAAGTTGGAAGTAGTAATGTCTAAGAACGAGCCTTTCTATAATTGATGGAAGAACATTTGATGTGTGCATGTAACACTCAACAAACTTTGATTAAAGTGAGATTGGTTTTGAATTGAATTTTGTTCAACATTACCCAAAGACACAGAGTTTGACACCATCAAGTAATTGAAAATGATCCTTAAATCTCTTTGTATAACGCTAGCATGATAAAATCTTGGAGTGGAGAGAGGCTAGACAAATGAAATATTTGCAGAGCAATCTACGCGATAGCATTAAGTACATGGAAATGCAGTTTATCTGAGTTTACAGCAATCCCATTAAATCACTTGAACTGATGCAGGGGAAACAAAAATGGCTGCTAGGTGTTTTTTCTTATCTTTGCAATGAAAAGCCAACCCAATAATCATATCGAGAAGGATTGACTCCCTTGTGGCTTGTTCGCCCCCTCGCTCTTATTAAAAAATCTACTGTTCCAAAATATTTAATTTTTTTGGCTTGACTACTGCATCAGCAATGCTGGAATAAACAAGTGCCAGAGCTTGTTGGATTGGATCTGTGCAATTCCAGCTTTTACCACCAGCAACACTGGAGCCCCTTAGCTGGCTGGCCTGTATGATAGCAGAAGTAGTACTGAATTACTTGCATTTAAGCTTGACGACTGTGTAAGACCTGCTTGGCTGCTTGCAAAATTGCACATCCTTCTAAAGAAGGTGCAAACAATATAAAGAGACCAATCTAATATGCTGCTTTTCCTGTCTCTCTGGCTATTTCTCCTTGACAGAACATTTTGTCAGATGTAATATTGTCATTTGTGCACACATCATTTGTCAGACTAAGCAAGTTTTAGACAATGGAAACATCCACTTTTTTTTAATGCTCATACTGAGTTCACACTTCTGTGTGTTCTTTGGGTACAGCCAGTTTTATTTTCTAATGTATTTTTGTTGCATACAATCCAGTATCCAACTCCCTTCAATGTCACCTATTTCACAAAGAAAGGAATTCTTTTATTTTCTTGATGTTGCTTATGGCTGCCATTTACTTTTGGAGTACTGTGGCTGTTGGTCTGTTATCCTTTCTGTGTCAGTAACATCACAGTCAGCCGCAGGATGGACAATTGGTTATTTGAAAAGTATATGTTGAGGGAAAAACATCGGCCAGGACAGGAGAAGAACTCTCTGCTTCTCATGCATTCGTTACTTAGGATTGAAATGTGAAAGAGGGACCTTAATTTAACTCTTCTCCCTTCAGACAGTACTTTAATCGTGTAGTACTGTGCTAGAGTATCAGCCTAGATTAGGAGCACATTTGCTGAGTATTTGAGGAAATAAATATGTAAAATTGTGTAATCATGTTACTGTATCCTTTTATTTTGAAAAAAAAGAGGCAAATGCAAAAAGCTCCTGTAATGGGCCATAATATTAAAAATTACCATTGGAAAAATGGTAAAAGGAGAAAATTGACTTGGTAGTTGTCCTCAGGATTTTTGGTGAAGCATTAATGTTTTTTTTAACTGGCAGGTAATATAAGTCTGATATAGTTGTGCAGATGAATTGTGTTCCATGTGTTTTATTATATCCCTGGGTAGCTGTCGCTTGCCCATTCCTGCCTGTCAGTTTGATGGGCACCCCTGAGAGCAACAACATAGGATGTGGACAATTTGTTCTGCACTACTGGCCTCTGACATCACTCACTTAATATTTTCCGCGCATGTAGAAAAATCTTAAATTTAGCTGCACGTCATCTGCAGATTCTAATTGTAAAATGATTCAAAATTGAATGCTTTTGATTTTATTGTTTTAAAAAAAAACTCTCTCTCTCTTTTTCTTTTGAAGCCTGAAAGAGATACTGTACAGGACACTTTCACAGCTGATGGAAATCCCTGGAAAATGACTGCCAAGGTTGGGCAAAAGACAAAGCCAATCATCCCAGAAATGTGTTTCACATCAGGTGGAGAAAACACAGAGCCTTTACCAACAAATTCATATATTGGTGATGATGGGACCAGCTTGCTCATTTCCTGTTCAAAATGCTGTCTTCAGGTGCATGCTAGTAAGTAGTTCACAGCTCAAACAAATATATCTTCAAAATGAATGGGCTGTCAGTCCTGTCTTGAAAAATATGCAATTTGTATTAATCTGTGTCACAAAGGGCATGGTAATAATATATGTTTTGGAAGTGAATATTCTGTTTGAATATTAAAATTCTTGAATACATTAAAAATAAAAAATATGAATAGCAGAGTGATAAAATGCCATTGAAGCTGTGTCAGGGGTTCTATCCAATTCCACTCTAACAACAAGAAAAACTCATGAAAGTATCGAGAATAAACCAGGATAGAATGAGGTCATGGGAAATCGAGCATTCACCCTTTTAGTCCATGTCAAGCGTCATCGTCTTACAGTACAGAAGAGGTCCTTCAGCTCATCAGGTATACACCAACAAAAAAATTCCATCACCTACCTATGCTATTCCATTTCTAGCCCTTGGCCCACAGCTTTGAATGTTATGACATTTCAAGTGCTCATCCAAGTACTTGAGAAAGGATATGAGATTTCCCACCTATACCACCCTTGCAGGCAGTGCATCCCAAATTTCCATCACCCTCTGCGTGACAAGCAATTTTCCTCAAATCACCTCTAAAGCTCCTGCCTTTCACCTTAAAAGCTATGCCTTTTCATTATCGACCCTTTATCTAAGAGCAACCGCTGCTTCCTATCCATCTTGCCTATGCCCCTCATAATCTTGCACATCTCAGTCAGGTTCCCCCCTTCAGCCTTCTCTGCTCTAAAGAAAATAACTAAAGAAAATAGCTGAAGCTTATCCAGCCTCTCCTAATTGCTAAACTGCTTCAACCCAGACAGCATCATGGTGAATCACCTCTATACCCACTCCAGTAATAATCACATACTTCCTATAGTGTGGTGACCAGAACTTCACATAATACTCTAGTTGTAGCCTGACCAAAGTTTTGCACAGCTCCAACATATCCTGTCTATTCTTATAACGTATAAAGGGAACTATCCCATATGCCTCCTTAACCATTCTATTGACCTGTCCTGTCGCTTTCAGAGATTTGTGAACAAGCCCCCCAAGATCCTTCTGTTCCTCTAAGCTTCCAAGAGTCCTGGCATTGATTGCTGCTCCCTTGCCTTGTTAGTTCTTCCAAAGTGCATGACTTTTGAGGGTTAAATTCTATCTACTACTCATCTGCCCATCTGACCAACCCATCCATATCTTCGTGTAACCTAAGACTTTGTCCCTTGCTCTTAACCATCCGGTAATCTTTGTCATCCTTAAACTTGCATATCATCCCTCCACCCCCCCCCGTTCTCATTTTATATATGATCTTTAGGAGAGCCAGTACCGATTCCTGTGGTACGCCATTGATGCCAGATTCCAGTCACACAGATGATCATCTATCACCACCCATCTGTCTCCAACTTTGGATCCATCTTTCCAAGTTACACTGGACCCCATGCACTTTTTCAGTCTTTATCAGTTTCCCTTATGAAAGCTTACCAAAGGCTCTGCTGAAATCCAGACAAACTATATCCACTGCACAATGTCATTGGGCTGAGACCCCACACATCCATTATGCAGAAACAGCTACACCTGCAAGGAAAAGATTTGTTAAGTGACACCTTTGCTCTGTGACCTGTTCTGTTCTTTGCATATACCTCATATTGAGTCACTTCAATCTTATAAGTGATATGGTGTCAAGAACTGTCTTATTCAACCTCTCCCTTTGCCTGAAGTGTGGTGACACTCAGGTTAAACCACCACAAATTGTCTGTGTCTCTCTCTAATGAGAGAGCAGTGGTCTGACAGGAATGTGGCAACTTTATCTTTTATATAGTTATGCTATGTTGTACGTAGTGTCCAGGAATGTGTAGGTTAGGTGGACTAGCCCTGGGACATGCAGGATTATAGGGTAGGTGCGTGGATCTGGATGGGATGCTCTTCAGAGGATTGCTGTGGACTCGATGGGACTGAATGGCCTGATTCGACACTATAGGGATTCTATATGCGTCAAATGTTGTTAGTGTCACTTTAATATCGTATGTTAAAGACTTCCTCTTGTGACCTGTACATGTGAATTTTCAATTTATGTGCAAAGTTCGTGCACTCCCCAAATGCATATACTCAAAACTCCCCCCACCCCCAAACATGGATGCACACCCAAGCCCAAACCTTTGTTACCTGAAATTGCTCCCTGGACATCGTCAACAGTTGGGAGGGCAAGGAAACTGAGTGAGGTGCATGGGGAAAAATGGGAATGTGTGGAAAGTGAGAGAGGGGTGAGAGCTAGAGAGCAGAGTTTTTGATTTGCTGCCATTAGTACAACTGGATGAAGTGACAGAGCACCTCCATATCTGGTAGCCAGTGGTTGCCTCCAAACTATTTCTGAGGATGCTGGAACTGATTCCTATTAACACCTTAATTCCCTGCAGTCATCCCCTGAAACAAAAGTCCTGTCGATGTTTGTGCTTGCTCCCAAGGCAGGAATGCTGAACTGTGATATTTCGTGAATTCCAGTACCTACCTCAGCTGAAAATCCAGTCCTTGATGCTCACCTTTTTTACCAATTAAAATAGCTCCAGTCTGAAATGAGTGCGTTTTAGCTTCTTCCCGCAGTTTTCTTCAACAGTGAAGTGTCAAACTGATACTCTGAAATTCCTGCTGGCTCTAATAATGCACTTTACTGACCACAAACACAACAGGGTGAGCAGAGATCAGGTCATGTGTCTGCCAGCTTAGGTAGAGATCTTTCAGAGAACATCAAAGAGGATTTGATATAATGAACAGATTTTAAAGTAAAGCACTTTTATACCTTTTGAACCAATTTCTCTACCATTGAAGTTAATTGTAACTTAAGTTCCTACTTGCTTAATTTTTCAGTGCAAATAGAACCACAAGCAAACGCCATCTTCCTTAAGAGATGTCTCAAAGTCAGAATACTAATAAAGAGGAAGCACATTAGCACATTTGGTTCAATCCCAACTCTGTCAGTTATTGAGAGTTAAAGTGTACTTGGTGCCTCTGTTCCCTCTTAATGTGTGTGGTCTGCTTGTTAGAGTACATGGTCCTTCCATAACTGACATGTAGCTGGGCATCTTAAAGGGAATGTTGCTTGTGAGCAACATCTGGGTCCTTTGGCACATACTCTGGTTATTCCATTGTTGTGCTCTCAGGCAGCACAGAGGGAACTGGTTGTTTACTGCTTTTATGTCAGCAAAAACAGCAAGGTCCCACAAACAACAAATTAGATAAATAACCTGATCTCTTTTTGTGGTATTGAGATGAATTGAATTGATGTTGAGAAGTTGGCCAATGCCCTTGTTCCTTCCGTTCAATATCATAGAATCCCTTTAGTGTAGAAACAGGCCATTTGGCCCAACAGGTCCACACTGACCCTCCAAAGAGTAACCCTCAGAGACCCATTCCCCTTTTTCATTACTCTACATATACCCCTGACTACTACACCTAACCTACACATGCCTGAACACCATGGGCAATTTAACAGGGCCAATTCACCTAACCTGCACATTTTTTGGATTGTGGGAGGAAACTGGAGCACCTGGAGGAAACCCGTGCAGACACTGGGAGAATGTGCAAACTGCACAGTCACTTGAGGCTGGAATTGAACCTAGGTCCCTGGTACTGTGAGGCGGCAGTGCTAACCATAGCCACTGTGCCATGCCAAACTCTCCATCACTGGCTTACGAGACCAGTGCTCTAATCACTGAGCTACACACCCACAAGATGACGTTATCCTAACAAGTATACAGATTTGGTGGCATATACAAGAGCAGGACTCTGTACAGTGCAGTTCTCTTGAGTTGGTTTAACATAGTGGCTTTGTAACTGGACTAATTATCTGGAAATCTTGAGTACAACTCCTCACACTCATCAATTAAATCAATAGAATAAAAAATTTGTATTGGTAGTGATCACTGAGAAAGATTAACACATTGACATAAAAATTCATCCGGTTCTCTAATCAGCTGAGTATTAACCATTTTCTGAAATGGCTTAGTCAGCCACTCAGTTGTATTTGGAAGGCACCTAACCAAAGCCGCCTTAAGGGCAATTCGGGATGGGAAGTAAACACTAGCCGTAATCCTGTGAATGAATCAGCAAAATTCTCTCAGTTCTGCACTAGCATCTACTTAGGTTGTCTATGGTAGCCTATTTGAATTCCCAATCAACTGACTCAGGGAAGAGTGCTCGCAATGAGCAAAGCTGACACTTGTACAAAGTGTAATGTACCCTGCTCTTGTTTGTGAGTGAGTGTGATGATGAAAATATCAAATATAATCTATTCTAACAACCAAGTTTCTAAATAAGTGATCTGGAAAACATTGAATTTAGATGCACAAATACAAAATTTTATGTACTGTTTGACTGAGAAAGGCCAGAAGTGAACTTATCTATTTCAAATCATTCTAACAAATGTCACTGTATAAATTGAATTTCTAGAATAGAAGAACTGGATATAAATTTGTACTCCTGTTTGCACTGATTCTTAGCAGCAGCAGCTGGTTATAACCCCACAGTTTGCCTGTTCCCCAAGAGGTCTATCAGACCATTGTTGATTACATATTTTCTCTCTATTTGTTGCTCTGGGGATTTTTCTTTTGTGTTATTGTTTTTTTTGTGTGCGTTCAAATTGAATTTAACTGTTTAGACCTTACATTCTAAATGCAACTTTGTGATTACAGTTTTCTAGGTTAATCACAGAAGCTGCTCTTCAAACCAATGAACAAAATGACTATGAAGTAGGATTGCAGAATGTTCCAGGCATCATAGCTCCTCATTTTTAAATTTAGATCCATTAGATTGTATATCCATTTTCATTGTAGTGACAAATCTTTAATGCTCTGGTATGTGGAAGAACCTGCTATCAGTAGAAATGTGTAAGTCTGATCCTGAATTTATTATTTGAAGAAAGCTTTCAAATGCTTCCATAATGCAGTTATCTGGAGCTCATAAGATTCTTCATCTCCTTACCAAAATCTCCCAAAAGCAAAACTGATCTCTTTGGCACCTTCCTGCTTTCTCATTTCATAAGCAAGATCAAGCATGCATTGTGGTAAAATTATCATGTCTAGTGTTTGATTGCCAGCTCAGATTCATTGTAATATGACCACATGTGTGCCCATCCAACATCTGTGAAACACTTCCAGGGAGTTTCAAATTCTGGAGATGGTCAGGGTGGAAGTTCGCTTCTTCAGGATTGACATACTGCACCAAATGGATCCCATCATGTCAACAGTGCAATTCAGTTAAAATTCTTTTTTGCTATAGAGAGGAAAACATTGACCTTAAAGTATTGGTTATCCAAGAAGCTGGTTATAAAGAAGAAGTTAATTATAATTGGTTTTTGTCCTATCTATTTGCCATAACCTTACAAGGTTCAGAGGTGTTTCCATTTACACTTGATGCACTTAAAATGCTCTAAGAATTTCTGGGTTGGGTATTTGGATCTAAGCTCATGATTTGGGATGAGTAGAAATGCTAGTATTCTAATTGTATTAAGATATTCTTACAGTTTTAAATGATTAAAGGATCTCCTATGCTTAATCCAGTGTTTTGTTTTAAAACCAGCATTTAGTGTGGCTATGCTCTGCAGGTTTGCAACTACCAATTGCAAAGTTGTACCAGGAATCGTTTGAGCCATGCTAAGCAGTGAAGACTAATCTTAAACTCAGCATGCTAGGGAGCTGAGGATTAATTAGTAACATGCTGGAACTGCTTTATTAAGATACTGATTTGAGGTTAAATAAACTCTTTGATTTCTAATCAGTTCTTTTGCTGTTGGCAGGTTGTTATGGCATTCGACCAGATTTGGTCAAACATGGTTGGACTTGCTCACGATGTACAGCCAATGCCTGGACAGCGGTAGGTGCTTCACATCACATACTGTACAACTGCTTTGAATGAATAGAGACCTAAGGTCTAAATTGCTGAGGTTAACTGGTTATTTTGACGGTGTCAGTGAAAGTTGGTGGAGGACTAAATGAGCTCATATCCACAATTCTGTCCCTTGTGGAATATTCAACCTGTTCTGCAAAGTAGGATTTTCAAAAGAGTGGGAGTAAAAGTGAGTGTGTTGTAAACATTCAAGCTTTCCTACCAGCCACCGACAGACCTAGTCAGTTGAAAAACAAAACGTTATAGAATGTCAGTTGATTCTGTCTAGTGTAATTTAACAATTTCTTCATGTGCAGACCATTTATTAATAATTGAAAAACTCCAATTTTTCAGTTGGATTGCATAGAAACTGCCATTATCCCTGTTAATAGAAAACAGTTGAAATTTTGCAGAAGCAGTGCTTCTGCAGGTACACCCAATATTTCCTTTCAGTGAATCTGTATGAAATATCTTAATACCATCTAGAGCCACTTCTAAGACTCTGGTTGAAATAGTAACTTGTCACCTTCACAGCAGATTATATCATGTTCAGTTTTCACTCATTCATTTAAAAGATGAGTGTATTGCTGATGTAGCCAGCACATAGCCCATTCATAATTATCTTCCAACTGACTGTTTCTGAACTGTTCAGAGTCATGTGCAGTTGCTGTGAACCTAGAATTACATCTCGCCAAAAACTCTTTAACATAACCACCATGCTATTGTTCCAATGTTTACAACTATGTAATAATTTTTGGGTTAAAATTTGAGATAGAGACTCTTTAGATGGCATTCAAATTCTAGTTCCACAAGTTAATTCATATTGTATGTTATTTAAGAGTTATTAAAACAGAAAATGCTATAAAAATAACTCAGCAGATTAGGCTGCATCTGTGTAGAAAGAGGAACAGAGTTAATGTTTTAGGCCTTTGACCTTTCATCAGAATTAGAATAGGTTAGGGATAATGTTAGGTTTTGAACAAAGAGTGATTGCGCCAAGTACAAAAGAAATTCTTGTGGGTATGGTGGAAGACAGATGGGAATGATAGAAAGATTAGTCCTCCAGTTCCGAAGGGAATAGAGTTTGGGCAAGAAAAGAAACCAAGGATGTGCATAATACAGGTGCGCTGTTAACTGAAAGGAAAAGAAACTAAAACAAGCAAAGGAATACAAAAACGAGGATAATGTGAAATTGTTAACCTCATCGTTGAGACTGTGAAGGGTCTAATTGAAAACTTAGAGGATGTGCTATTAATTTCAATAAATAGTATATCAAAAAGTAATGTATTAGTGGATTTGGTAATGCACAAAATTAAATTTTCTTCCAAGAATTCCCTTCATATCATTCTTTTCTTCAGGTGTTTGATGAAAAATGTTTAAAAATTGAAAATAGGTTTCAGTAAGGTGCATTTTATTAAGAATTATTCTATTAACCTTTGGTCTCTGTGATGTTTGTAAAATAATTGACAGATTATCCTGAGGCTTCAGGATGACAGTGTCTCGAATCTTCAAGAAGAAATCATTTTAAGTTAACGCTATATAAGTTGAGTGTTTTGCAAAACCTTGAACTGAGTGGTAAAAAGCACAAAAAACTTGTATTTAGTTAATATCTTTTAAAAACTTCGAATGTAACAGTGATGGAGCTAAATACAAATAATGGACATTCCGAGGGTTTGAACTATTGTCCATTTACCTGCATTTTGGAGCCAATCATCAACCTGCTCGGGTGTGGAAACAGCTTCCACAAAAATTCTCTGCTTCAACGAGATTTACATTGAGTGTGATACTAATTCCAATTCCAGTGTTCAGTTTAATCTGCTGTGCTGGATGATGGACTCAGAGTAGCATGGATCTTGCAGCTGTCCCTGAGATTACAGACTTGTTTCCAGATTTACTTTTAGATTTCTTGTTGTTACAAATATATGAATAAGAAATGTCTGGAGGGATATGGACCAAGTGCAGGCAGGTGG
The DNA here is from genome assembly GCF_004010195.1 of Chiloscyllium plagiosum. NCBI lineage: Eukaryota > Metazoa > Chordata > Chondrichthyes > Orectolobiformes > Hemiscylliidae > Chiloscyllium > Chiloscyllium plagiosum. The sequence continues at coordinate 7,699,584 of NC_057740.1, forward strand.
GTCTCGTTTCATTTGCGATTATGATTGGCATGGACTGGATGGACCGAAGGGTCTGTTTCTGTGCTCTATAACTCAATGCTGAAGACACAAAACACCTCACAGTGAAGAAATTCTGTTTGAAGTGTAATATTGTTGCATTTTCTGATAAGCATTTTGCACATATCAAGTTCCCACAAACAGCAATGATAATGATCAGATTTTTTTCATGGTGAATTAGGGGCAAATATTGACGAAGCCAAGTGCTAGCTGCAGTTGCCATTGCTTTGTTAGGTGGTAATTGTTATGGGTTTAAAAGCTACATTCTAATGAATGTTGGTAAATTTCTCCATTCTATGTGGAGTGGTGGTAGTGGAGGGTGATGGATGTATGCCAATTAAGCAAGCTGCTTTGTCCTGGATGGTGTCAAGCTTCTTACATGTTGATCAGATCAGATCAGATTCCCTACAGTGTGGAGACAGGCCCTTTGGCCCAGCAAGTCCACACTGACCCTCCAAAGAGTAACCCACCCAGACCCGTTCCCCTACCCTATATTTACCCCTGACTAACCCACCTAACACCATGGACAATTTAGCATGGCCAATTCACCTGGCCAGCACATTTTTGGATTGTGGGAGGAAACCGGAGTACCCGGAGGAAACCCCCACAGTCAAGGGGAGAATGTGCAAACTCCACACAGGCAGTCACCCGAGGTGGGACTTGAACCCGGGTCCCTGGTGCTATGAGGCAGCAGTGCGAGTCACTGAGTCACCATGCCACCCTTGTTGTTGGAGTTCCACTCATCCAGGCAAGTGAGGAGTATTCCATCACACTTTTGATTAGTTGCAGATGTTGGCCATGTTTTGGAGAGTCAAGAGCTGAGTTATTTGCTTCAGAATTTCCAATCTTGGGCTTGGTTTTATAGTCACTATGTACCATGAGGCTGGTCCAGTTAAGTTTCTGGTCAGAGCAACTCCCAAAATGCTCCTGGTGTGGGAGATTCAACAATTGTAATATCGTTGAATGAGAAAGGAGAATTCCTAGAAGCATGGCACTCCAACCAGAATTCTATCAACAAACACATTGACTTTTACCACCCCCTGAGAAAAAGAACAGGACATGACGTCACCAACCCAAGGAAGCCGAAACACACAAATGAAAAGCAGGCCTTACCACTAGTGCTTCACCGGAGGCTCACTGATGTTACCTAGCATGGTGACAAAACATCTGAAAATGAATCTTCCAGCTCAGCAAGCAAACTTACATCCAGAACCTCAACCTGAGCTACCGATCTTCTCAAAGCTCTCTCCTTTTTATATATTTATTCATGGGATGAGGAAATCTTTGGCTTGACCAGCATTTATTGTCCAGAGGGCGATTAAAAGTCAACCACACCACTGAGTGTCTGGAATCCCATGCACGCCAGACTAGTTAAGGATGGCAGTTTTCTTCCCAAATGACATTAGTGACCCCGGTGGATTATTCAACAATCAACAATGGGTTCACAGTCATCATTAGTCTCTTAATTCCAAATTTTTTTTAAAAATTGAATTCACATTCCGCCATCTGCCTTGGCAGGATTCAAGTCTGGGTCCCCACAACATCACGTGGGTCTCTGGATTAATAGTCCAGCGATAATACCACCAGGCTATTGCTTCCACTTTTGTGTGGCATGAATGTTACCTGGCACTTGTTATCCCAAATGTAAGTGCCGGTCAGAACCTACAGTCTTCATTTTCTGTGTTTTCAGTCCCATTCCCATTATTGAATAGTGAGCAATACCCACCATTGAGCTTATGATGGAGGGAAGGCCATTTGTGAAGCAAATAAAGATGTTTGCACCCAGAGGATTACCTTGAAAAGCTTCTGCGCTGTGATCTTCCTTTGTGCGAGGTATGACTCCTGCTGGTGGAAAGACTTTCCCCTTATTTACATTGATTTCAGTTTTAATAGGGCTTCTTGATGCTATACTGTGTCAAATGCTACCTTCCTGTCAATGGCAGTAACTTTCACCTCCGTTCTTGAGTTCATCTATTTTGTTTATATTTGGATCAAGCTGTGATGAGGTCTGGAGTTCAGTGGCCCTTGTCAGCATCAATGAATAAGTTAATGATGAGTAAGTGCCACTCCATAGCACTATTAAAAATTCCTCTGATTGAAGGTACATTGATGGAACAGATTGGATTTGCCCTGCTCTATAATGGATGAAACTTGGAGTTGATGAGTTATTGTGTTGAAACAGCTTGGCTGGGAAAATGGCTAGTTCTGGAACACAAACCTTCAGCTTTGCAACCAAAGCTGTGTTCATTATGCTAAGCAATTTTTTTTTCGAATGTGGAATGAATAGAATTGACTGTAGCCTGGATACTAGGGAACCTCAGGAGGAAACTGAAATGGAATGTCCACGTGACACTTCCAGATGAAGATGGTTGAAAACCCATCAACCAAGTCCTTTTGTATTGGCGTTGGTGTCTACTACAATCGATGAGTAAAATAAAATGAAGAACTGTGGATACTAGAGATCTGAAACCAGCAGAAACAAATTGCTGGAGAAACTCAACAGGTCTGACAGCATCAGTTGAGAGGACAGTTAATGTTTTGAGTCCAGTGACCCTTCTTCAGAACTGGTGAGGATGTTTACGGAAACTTCATCAGTTTGTTTTTAATTGTACATCACCATTTACAGCTGGTCGAGGCAGGACCACAGACCTTTGGTCTCTTCTATTAGCTGTTCGGATCTGTTTCTGTCTGGTGCAAGTTGCATCTGTTGTTTGTTGTGCTGTGTTGCTTATTAAATGTCTGTTAGACTTCCTGTAGGGATTTCCTCCCAAAATCACATTGTAGCTTCAGAGTTAACCATGGGGCAGCCACGAAGTTGTTTGTAGTACTCATTTTCAAGAAAATTTCAGAGAGCAATATCAGCATCTTAACATGCTGTTCAGAGATGTAGCTAAAGCATTTGACAGTGTGATTCAGCCTGACCTGTGACAGTTGCCATCCATGTCAAAAATCCTACAACTTCTGCAAGGCTAGATATGTTTATGTCAATGGCGAGATGTCCAGTGCCTTTGCAGTAGCCAGCATCATAAGATGAGTATGTGCCTCTATTCATTTAATGAAGCCAGCAGAGACCAGCATGCTACTGTCAGTATTAAATTTAAGTCTGGAAGTTCTCTCCCCAGATTACATGCCTCCATGGCAGTCACTGTATGCAGGTGACTTGTCCTAGCTACCATGACATAGAAGACATACAGACTGTGGCAAAAATATTCTTCAGTGCTGCAAAAAAAAATTCAGTCTCCAAAATCATGATTTTATTTCAGTCTGCACCAGGTGCATGCTTTGAAGCAACAAACATAACTTGATGCCATCAATATCAATATTGAGAATGATCTTTCTCGGAATTCTTCTGATGATAGTGCCTGTGCATACATCCAGAAAGCAAGTTCTGTCAATGACTGACTCCATGATCATGTCTGGAAGCAGTAAGGCATTAAACTAAAGATGAATATTAAACACTGCCAAACTTCCATCCTCACCACATACTGTATGGTACTATATTAGGGTCTGCTTTAGGCACCACAGCAAAGCTTTAGAATGCTTCCACCACAGATACCTGAGGCACAGCATAACAATTTGACAACAGGGTCAAATCACAATCAGCAAATCCCATTGTGTTTATGTCAACAGCATAGGACAGGGTTTAAATGTTTTAGTAGGGTCAGAGGGGGGGTAAAAGAGGGGGAGGTGTGGCATTGCTTGTCAAAGATTGTATTACAGCAGTGGAAAGGACGATGGATGAAGACTCGCCATCTGAGGTAGTTTGGGCTAAGGTTAGGAATAGGAAAGGTGAGGTCACCCTGTTAGGAGTTTTTTACAGGCCTCCTAATAGTCCTAGAGACGTAGAAGAAAGGATTGCGAGGATGATTCAGGAGAAGAGTGAAAGTAATAGGGTGGTTGTTATGGTGGACTTTAACTTTCCTGATATTGATTGGGAAAGCTATAGC
>NC_057740.1:7705793-7723305 GCF_004010195.1 Chiloscyllium plagiosum
GATGTGGAGGCACTGGAATGGGTGCAGAGGAGGTTTACCAGGATGTTGCCTGGTATGGTAGGAAGATCGTATGAGGAAAGGCTGAGGCACTTGGGGTTGTTTTCATTGGAGAAAAGAAGGTTTAGGGGTGACTTGATAGAAGTGTACAAGATGATTAGGGGTTTAGATAGGGTTGACCGTGAGAACCTTTTTCCACGTATGGAGTCAGCTATTACGAGGGGGCATAGCTTTAAATTAAGGGGTGGTAGGTATAGGACAGATGTTAGGGGTAGGTTCTTTACTCAGAGTCGTGAGTTCATGGAATGCCCTGCCAGTAGCAGTGGTGGACTCTCCCTCTTTATGGGCATTTAAGCGGGCATTGGATAAGGCATATGGAGGATAGAGGGCTAGTGTAGGTTAGGTGGGCTTGGATCGGCGCAACATCGCGGGCCAAAGGGCCTGTACTGCGCTGTATTCTTCTATGTTCTATGTAACTGAAAGTTCAACTTAGATGGGCAGGGTGATTACTTAATCTCTAAGCAGATCTTCTGTGGGGAAGTGTCTCAGGACACGTGACATCAAGGTGATTAGTTCAAATGATACAAGGCCACATTTAAAAACTTTAAATAGTTCTGCATTGCAAACCATCTATGTTGGGAAGACACTTCACCAACCAGCCCGTAATATTGCAAGCACTTGCAGCTTGGATACACTTAAATAACTAAGCATCCACCATCAGTCCGATTGTTATAGCCTCACCTTATTTCTAATTATGCCTGATGCTGTAGGTGAGAATGAGGTTACAGATCGTGGTTGAACAAATCTGGACAAAAACCACAACCTGTCTAGGTGCATGCATTATGGGACATTCTTGGGCTATCCATGATGCCTGATCACTTTGGACCTGTAATTTTGCCAACATGTGGCGCAGGCTCAGTTGCAAATATGTTCTTCAGGAGTTGCCCAATTGGTCGCTAGTGATGCTACTGAGTCACTCTAGTTATATAATTACACTGCCTTTCCAGAATACATTTTGTGTCCTTGCTGCCTTAGCACCTCTTCCAAGTGGGTTTTGATGTGGAGCCATGATCAACTGAAGCAGAGCAGTAGCTAGTTTGGACTGCAGTTTTCCTTGTCCATGTTTTTACCTGATGCATTGAGACTTATTGGGATCCAGGGTTACTGTGCAGAACATCCGCGGCCACTGCATTCCCCTTGTACATTGCTGTGTCACCTCTGGAAGCTCTGCCGTCCCAGTGGAACAGGAAGACCAAGCATAGTGATAAAGAAGCAGAGGTCATTGGCTGTAAGACATGATTCTGCAACTTCTGCCTATGTCTGGCTGTTGCATGGTTGGTCTGTGGGATAGATGTCCCAGTATTGGCACCACCTCCCATGCATGAGTGCAATGCACTTCACAGGATCGGCAGAGCATGATGCAATTATGTCATATCTGGTGCCTGTGTTGATGCTGAGTGGTTCATCTGGTTTTATTCTTAATTGACTTTATGTAGTGGTTTGATACAACAAAGTGATTTTCTGAATCATTTCGGGGCGAAGTAACAGTCAACTCCATTGCTGTTGGTCTGGAGTCACATGTAAACCAGACAATACAAGGATTATAGTTTTCTTTTCCCAAAGAACAATGTTAAAGTAAAGTATGTTCATCTTACAGCTTAGTTTTAATTTGAAGATTCTGACCTCTGGTTCTATAGTATTTTGGCTTATCAGAATGTTCATTCGCATCAGTGAATTTGTTGCAGTTGCAGTGATGAGCAGTCAAAAATGTCAGTACGAAAGATACAAAGAGTGTCTGAGTCATTGCCAAATTAAATACTATACTTGAATAACTGTGACTATAAGTTTAGTACATAGCAATAAGTCAAGAGAAAACATCTGTTCCGGATGTTTGTTTAATCCCCACTCACTGTATCCAGTCATTTGAGGAAAAAGAAAGTCCATAAATTCTGTTGGCTTGTTGTGGAATGCGGTGTAATTTTCCCCCTCTGAAAATTTCACATAAAGCCAGATGTTAATTTTTTTTTCTAATTGAAATAGTACTCCTCAGGTTTTACCCCAGGTAGCATCAAGATTGCCATTCGTTCGGCTGTGCTTTGCCCTCCATTTCAAAGAGCTAACTAAGCATTTAATCCAATTCCTTTGCTTTTTGCCAATAATTTTGAAAATGCTCCCACTTCAAATATTTATCCAATTCTCTTTTAAAAGTTATTATTGACCTGTTTCCACCAACCTTTCAACTAGTTCATTACAAGTCCTCGTAACTGGATATATGAAAATGTTGCTCCTTGGGCAAAAGAGATGTCCAAAAGGACTGGAGAGCAGCTAACGTGGTAACACTATTCGAGAATGGTAGCCAGGATAAACCAGGGAACGTTATGCTAGCATGTTTAACATCAATGGTAAGGAAAGTTTTGGAAAATGTACTAAGGAACTGAATTAATCTCCACTTGGAGAGACATGGGTCAATCATAATGGCTTTGACAGGGAGACATCATGTCTAATGAACTTGATTGAGTTTTCATGGAGGTGACAAAGTTCCTATGTGAAGGTGATGCAGTTGATTTAGTCTCCACAGACTTCGGTAAGCTTTTGACAAAATGTTGCATGCAGATTGGTCAAGATGAGTAAGATCAAAATGATTGGATCCAAAATTGACTTTGTGGCAAGAAGTCAAGGTACTGGTTTGTTTTTTTTGTGCCTGGAAGCCTATGTCCAACGGCATACTACATGCAGGGTTCAGTGCTCAGCTACTCACTGTTTGTACTTTACATTAATGATCTAGACATGAATGTAGGAGGTTTGATCAGTAAGTACACATATGGCATGAAAATTGGTGGTGTAATAAATAATCTGGAGGATGAGATGGGCCGATTAGATGGTCAGAACAGTGGTAAATTGAGTTTAATCCATAAAACTGAGAGGTGATGCATTTTGGTAGATCTAACAAGGCAGGGGAGTACACAATGAATGGTGGGACCTGAGAAAAACTGAGAATTAGGGGGACGTTGCTGCTTCTCTGCATAAACCCTTAAAGGCAACAGGGCAGATAAAGACAGTAATAAGAAAGTAGGTGGGATGCTTGCCTTTATTAGGTAAGGCGTTGAATACAAGAAGAGGGAATTGTAGAAAATCTCAGTTGGAGTACATTGTGCAGTTCTGGTCACCATACTATAGGCTAGATATGATTGCATTACAGAGGGTGTAGAGGAGATTCAACAAAATGTTGCCCGGGCTGATATGTTTCACCAGTGAAAGGAGACTACATAGGCTGGAGTTGTTTTCCTTGGCATAGAGAAATGTGAGGAGATGCCTGTCTGAAGTCTAAAAATAGGCAAAAGCGAGTAATGCAGATGTGGAGATTACAGTCAAGAGTATGGTGCTGGGAAAGCACAGCAGGTCAGGCAGCATCCGAGGAGCAGGAAAATCGACGTTTCAGGCATCCTTCCTGATGAAGGACTTTTGCCCGAAATATCGATTTTCCTGCTCCTTGAATGTTGCATGATCTGCTTTTCTGGCACCACAATCTTGACTGAGGTCTAAAAATGATGAGCAGCATAGATAGGGTAGCTGTAAAGGAACCTTTCCCCTTTGTGGAGGGGTCAATATCCCAAAGGGCATTGATTAATGGTAGAGGGTTGGAAGTTTAGAAGGGATTTGAAGAAAACATTTCCTCCCAGAGGGTGATCACTGTCTGGAACTCATTGCGTGAAAGGATGGTTGAGGCATGAGTCCTCTCAGCATTGAAGAGAAGCACTGAAAAAGCACAGCATACAAGGCGAAGGGCCAAGCACTGGAAATGGGGTTAGAATAGATAGGTGCTCAGTGACCAGTGAGGACACAATGGGCTGCAGTTCCTTGATTTGTGCTGTGCTCTGACTGCGACTGTAATTCTAATAACTTTTTAAACTTGTTTCTTCTGGCTACTGATTCTCTTGGTGCTTTAAAACTGTTGTATTCATTTACTCTACCAAAATATATTTTTTTCACCCATTTTCTGCTGTGAGCTCTGCTTTTCTAATAACATGGTCTCAATTAAATCTTAATCAGCATTGAGAGCATTTCTGTTGAGGAAGGCGGTCAAAGATATTTTACAAGTTTCACTAATTGGAACCACATTCATTTTCCTTTCAGCGTGCTTCTGCTTTAGGTTTCTTATTTTTCCCTTACTCTATCACTTTCCTCCCATTCACTTCTGTTCTTCCAGTGATCTCTCCCAGTGATTAAGTGGGAAATGCCATGCAGATCCGAGAGTGACACGTTTTTTTGTAGAAGGGTCTCTTGCTAGCTCTTACTGTGACATTAGGAATCAGTTTTGTCCAAATGTCTATCTTATGAAAAATATAAATGCTATGTACATTCAGAGACAGAGCTTCTAATTTTGTCTTTTTGTTAATTTTGTAACATCTAGTCTTGACTGTGTAAGTGTTTATTCTATCTGCCCCAACATGCCATTCCCTGATTTCATTTCACCTATTATTATTTCGCTCTTCAGCCTTGTTTGTTAATAATCCCTCCTGCTTGACACTCTTCCTTGATTTGCTACATGTCTCCCCACCCAACCCCTATTGTGTGGTTTATAGTCCTCTTCTTCTCTAGATTTTTTAATTTGCTAGAATACTGGTCTCAAAATGTTTCACATGCAGACATCTCGAAGACTCTGCTCCTATTTTCCCCAATGCTCATGCCAATGCCCCACACCAAAACCCACATCTTATACTACAGTCTTTCAGCCATATATAAATTTGCTAATCTCTTATTCCCTCTGCCTATTGGTACATGGCTGAAGAAATAATTTAGATTATTATCCTTGAGATTCTGCTCTTCAGTTTGCAATTTAGCACCTCGTACTGTCCAAGCAGAGCCTCTTTCCTAGCCATACCTATAACTGCCAACTGGATCCTTTCCCTCCCACTCCCAAAGTGCTGGCAACCCTGAGCAGATGTCCTGAATCCTGACACAAGATAGGCAATGTAACCTTCTGGACTCTCTCTCTTTGCTTTTTGGATCAGTGTCTAACCCTTTCACTATTATATCTCCATTAATTAATTTAACTCTCACTGTTTGAAAGGCATTCTGAGGCGAGGCATCCTGGTCAATCCACTTATCCTCCCTACAAACCTTGCTTTCGTCCACATAAGTGAACACTTCAAGCTTGTTAGATCATGGTCAAGGCTGAAGCTCCTGTACTGCAGTATTGCAATATGTCCCTTTACTCTTTCCCATTACTTGCCTTGCTCATGGTCACACCCTCCTGTCCCTTTCTACAAGTTTCTCCAGAAGCTACACATCCTTCAGCTGTAACCTATTGCCTGTCCCACTGTTGTCAGTGTGCTAATTCATGAAATGTAATTTTGTTAATTTAATCAGTTATCTGAAATGAGTTGCGTCTCTTAACCACAATGTTACTGCATTATTAAATATTGATGCCACTTACAATTGAATGTTATTTACTCCTTGATTAAACAAATAACTGTCTTGTGTAACTATATTAAAATGTTACTGCTTTCTATTTCCAGACCTTCCCTAAGTCTTAGCTAGGCTGTTTACATACTAAGTCCCACACTGAGCAGGGAACAGTGAATCAGCTTACCAGATTTCTGTGGTGTTTTTTAATTTTTTCAAACGGAACACACACAGTCTCCTAGCAGCTGAGCTTGCCTGCTTCAATTACGTTAAGTAAAGCAAAGGTAAATTTTCTCTCCCACCTCACTGATCTCATACATTTCCCAAAGTCCCAAATTCCACTGTATACCAGCTGTGCTCAAGGTACACATAGTAAAAGCTAATTTATTTAAATTTCATTTCATTGTTTTAAATTCCGTTGTGTGAATTCAGATTGAAGTCTGCCTGTTAACATTTAATTTCCATTTCTTAAGCTTGAAATTTTATCTCTTATTTCAGGATTGCTGTTTGTGCAATTTGAGAGGTGGGGCACTGAAAAGCACCACGGATAAAAGGTAAAGTAATATTTGTGTTTTGAGACATACTTGAAATACTCCTAGAGTTTTAGATTGATTCATATATTGTTTAATCGATGATAAACAGGACTGTCACTTGATAGTAAAACTTCTGAATTGTATCTCCAGCATTCGATCGACCTTGACTAATTAGGTCATACTTTTCGCTCATGCATCTTTATTGTATCTTGTGCCCTTTGTGTGTTGGGTTTACGTTCACACTGCTTTTGTTAAATAGTATTTGCACAATTATTATTTTGATCAGGAACGGTACTTGTGTCATTTTTGCAAGTTAAAGTTAAATGGTTAGGATATGGTTTATGTAAGCTTAGTGTTTGTGAGTAGTCCAAAAGTATTTGCCAAACACTGACTTGCCCATCAGTGAACCGTAAGCTGAGTGAGGCCACTGGTTCAATGGGCATGCTATGGTGCATTAATTTGCATTCAAGACCACAACTGTCTTCGGTACACCTGGGTTAAAGAGAGGAAAATTGGCCTGTGATCCTGTCGCTGATCTCTATCCAGTGGCTTTACTGTGCTATTTGCATGAAACCTGATGCTCCACATTAAAATATAATCTAAATATGTGTGTAGATTATTGAACCTTAACATTTGGATATTACATAGAAATGTCAAAGAACTGTGGGTGAAATCATTGTACAATATTTGTTGCCGCCAATTTTAATAAAATCATTTATTTTAAATTAAATACTGATTTCAAACAGCAAAGAAATTTCATAAATTTGTATTTTGATGTGATCAAACTCATTGTTACTGTTTGGTAGTACACTGTTATTTTCATGAAATTATAGAATGGCACAATGCAGAAGGAGACCATCCAGCCTAAGGCTTCTGTACCAGCTCTCTTCAAGAGCAATGTACCTGATCCCAATATCTAATTGTTAACGCCCAAACACCCTGTCATTACTCCATTGAGCTGTCAGGCTGAGAATGAAATTGATCTGTCAGAATAATGGGATGCAGCCTTGGGGGGAGAGTCTTTCTTGCCCTGGAGGCTGGCTCACCCAAAGATGACACTCTTGGATAAATTCATCTGCTAAATTGCAGTGAAACTATTCTTTACCTTGGTTCCATAATCCTTGTTTCCTTGATGGCCTTATTAAATGGAAATCTATCAGTCTCAATTTCTCTGAGCAAGCATTTGTTTTCCATTTTGTTTGTGTGGTCTATTTTATGATGTTAAAGATCCTTTAAAAATACAAATTGTCATTGTTGAAGTGTATCCTGACAATGTCCTTGAATGGCCAAGCTTTAATTTTAAGCTTATGCCCTCATATTCTGAACTCCCCAACAGAGGAAACAAGTTCTCTGTACCTACCTTACCAAACATATTTATCAAATTAAACATCTCAGCTAAATCACCCCTAATGTTCAAGGGAATACGAGCCTTGCTTATGTAATCTTATGTAACTCTTTAGCTCTAGTAACGTTCTGGTGAATCTGTGCTACACCCTGTCTATGGCCGATTTATCTTTCCTTAGGTTTAAGAAGCCTCAACCTTTTGGGATCATTTTGTTTAGTGTCGAACAACAAGTCACAAGTCTAGCTTCTTATATTGTAATGCCATAATAACCTACATTTTTTTTTAGTTCATTTGAGAGATGTGGCATTACTAGCAAAACCAACTTTTATTCCCCATTCTAATTGCCTTTGAGAATTACATTGGTGGTGAGCTACCTTTCTGGCTGCTGTTTGTGTAGTATAAAACAGGCCTTGCTACTTGATTGTTAAGTACTGATAGTTAAGCCATGCAGACTTCTGGGATCACTCCTGTAATTTCTAATTGACAGTTAACATTCAAGTTTTCAATTAACAGCTGCTAACTTGTTTTAAGTGATCTAACATCAAATATCAATGTAAATTATTCAAATAATTTGAATGGTGGGGGGTTATTTGTTATCAAATCCGATGCCTTTCTAATTTCATGCTTGCACTTGTCTGTCTGTTTAGGTGGGTCCATGTCATCTGCGCAATAGCAGTCCCTGAGGTGAAGTTTTTGAACGTGTTGGAACGGAATCCAGTTGATGTCTCTGGGATTCCAGAGCAGAGACAAAAGTTGGTAAGTGTTATAGGGATCATTACCAATCCTGTTATGTCAGTACTTTTGTATTGTTTTTCCAGGTTCGTTTAAAGTAAGGGCAGTGAGGGGAATATGCAAGTCATTTAAAGAAGGGGACACTTTGAACTTTTAATTTCATTGGCTACATGGCCAAACTTTTCACACTTGGTTGTTTTTGCTGCTCATGTTTGTGTATCCCAATTATTATCTACTATTAGGGAAGAATAATTCCAACTTTTTCCCCACCTCAAAACAGCTCAAAACAAAAAAGCCTCCAGTATAAGACTTGGTATTTGCTGATCCCACTGAAGGTGGTGAAGACAATACAATTAGCCTGTATCATTAGTGCTCTAATGACCAATCAGCATGATTCCTGCTCCTAACTCTAAAGGAGTGAACCCTGTTCATAAATGCTAACATTTGAAAGAAATGTGCCTCAGTGTGGTTTATTCAATGATTAAAAAATGTAACTAGAATGACTGATGTGAACAGTGACTATTTGGACCAGCACTTTTAGAAGGAAAATGGAATATTAAACAAGTGGTGTTTCATAAACTTAATGAGTTGTTTTCTCTTTTGTATGATTGACAAAGCTGGTTAGTTAAGCAGAGAGAATATGTGTGCGCTCTATAACTGGATTCCTACTCTAGGCCTGGTCCCAATCAGGTACTAGTATACTTCCATCTCAGCATGAACTTGATAAAGAGTACTTTGGAGAGTTTTCTAATAAGATAACATTTATAAAATCAGACACAGTTTGGCATTTTCCAGCTTTTTCAGGCCCAGAGATCACGGGTGCTGATCTCTGTGGTAAACTTCAGGGTGTTTCAGCATTTACTGGGGTTTGTGAGTTAGCACCTCGTTTTGTGAAGATACCAAGAAGAATGACACAAACAAACAGTTAGGACCCTTTGGAAATGTGTCCAATACAGAAACTATTTCTCTGTAAAGAAAAACTCAAAAAAATTGTAACTATAAGTTTGCGTGCTATTATCAGCTTTGTACTTCATTGGCAAATTTGACAATTATTTTCTTTTACTTGCATTATTTTGTGTAGCAAGGTGATAGTTTAGTAGTATTATCGCTAGACTACTTGTTCAAAGACCCAGGTAATGTTATGGGGACCTGGGTTTGAACCCTGCCATGACAAATGGTAGAATTTGAATTTAATAAAAATCTGGAATTAAAAGTTAAATGGTAACCAATCAAGCATCGTTAATTGTTATGGAAACCCCATCTTGTTCACTAGTATCCTTGAGGGAAGGAAACTGCCATCCTTACCTGATCTGGCCTACTTGCGATTTCAGACCCATTGCACTGTGGTTGACTCCCAGCCAGTGATATCCACATCCTGTCAATGAATCTTTTAAAATTATGCCATGTTATTGTAAAATTGGATAAAGTCATACACCCCAGAAACAGACCTTTGGTTCAACTTGTTCATGTCAACCCAGGTTTCCTAAATTTGGCCCATTTTCCTCTAAAGCCTTCCTATCCATGTACCTGTCTTTTAAATGTTGTAATTGTACTGGCCTATACCACTTCTTCTGGCAGCTTGTGCCATATATGCACCACCCTCTATGTGGAAAAAGTTGCCCCTCAGGTCCCTCACCTTAAATCTATGCCCTCTAGTTTTGGACTCCCCTACCCTAGCAAAAAGGCCTCGGTTATTCACCTTACCTATGCCCCTCAAGATTATATAAATTTCTATAAGGTCACCCCTCAGCCTCCTATGCTCCAGGGGATAAAGAAAATCACAATCTATCTAGCCTCTCCTTGGATAACTCAAACCTTTCAGTCTTGGTAACACCCTTGTAAATCTTTTTTGCATCCTTTCCAGTTTAGTAACAGCCTTCCCGAAGGTAGGGCAGCCAGAATGGTATGCAGTAATCCAAATGTGGCTTTACTAATTCTTGTACAGCTGTAACATGATGTCCCAACTCCTGTTCTCAGTGTTCTGAGCGATCAAGGCAAGCATGCCAAAAGCTGCCTTCGCCTCCCTGTCTACTTGTGATGCTATTTTCAAGGAACTATGTATGTGTATCCCGAGGTGTCTGTTCGACAACACCCCTCAGGGCCCTACAATTAAGTGTGTAAGTCTCACCTAGTTTGTCTTACCAAAGTGCAAAACCTTGCATTAATATTAATTATATTCCATCTGTCTTTCCTCGGTCCACTGGCCTAGTTGATCAAGATCTCCTTGTCCTGTTCGATAACCTTCTTCACTGTCTACTATACCACCAATTTTGGTGTCATCTGCAAATGTATTAACCATGCCTCCTATAACTCATCTAAATTGTTTATATAAATGATGAATAGCAGTAGAACTAGCACCAATCTTTATGGCACACTACTGGTCACAGGTCTCTCAGTCTGAATAACAACCCTCTACTGCCACCCTGTGTCTCCAACTGTCAAGCCAATTTTTTATCCAGTAGGCTAGCTCTCCCTGGATCTCATGCAGTATATCCTTACAAGCCAGTCTACCATGCAGAACCTTGTTGAAGGCCTTGCTAATGTCCATGTAGACAACGTCTGCTGCTGTGCCTTTATTTATCCTCTTGGTCACCTCCCAAAAATCTCAGTCAAATTTGTGAGACATGATTTCTCATGCACAAAGCCTTGCTGACTATCCCTAATTAATCCTTGCCTTTCCAAACGCATGGAGATCGTCTCTCAGAATCCCCTCCTACAACTTACCCACTACTGACGTTAGGCTCATCAGTCTGTAGATGCCTGCCTTTTCCTTGTAGCCTTTCTTTAATAATGGCACAACATTTGCCACCCTCCAGTATTCTGGCACCTCTCCCCTTGGTTGTTCATAATACAAATATTACCACTAGGGCCATGCTGTATCTGAACTCTCTTTATCTCGCTTTTGAAAGCCTCCCACTTGCCAGGCATCCCTTTACCTGCAAAGAGCCACAGGAGATTCCTGCTTACTTGCCCTGGCGATCACCCATCTTCCTGACTGAACCTGCGGTGCAACCACCTCCCTGAAGTTACTATCAATCTCACTGTCTGCCTCCTGTATGATTTTCAGTGCTTCCAACTCCTCCAATTGATCCATATAGCCTTGAGAGGAGCTGCAGCCACTTCCTGCAGACATAGTTGCCAAGGACACTTGACTGCTCCCTGATCTCCCACATCTGACAGAGGGAGTATCGCAGTCCACTGACTGCTTCGTCTGCACTTTTAACGACTAGCGGACTTACAAGGAAAA
The DNA here is from genome assembly GCF_004010195.1 of Chiloscyllium plagiosum. Taxonomy (NCBI): domain Eukaryota; kingdom Metazoa; phylum Chordata; class Chondrichthyes; order Orectolobiformes; family Hemiscylliidae; genus Chiloscyllium; species Chiloscyllium plagiosum. The sequence continues at coordinate 7,717,054 of NC_057740.1, forward strand.
TAAAGATCTTACCATGACCATATGTTTGTTGCTGCTCACCCTCCTCAATGAAACCTGGTATTTACTTAGGCCCACAGATGGAACTAACTAGCAGCATGTCAACCCAAAGCAGCCCTCTGCAAAAATGCCCAGAACAAGACAGAACACAGCAATGCCTCCCTCCACCTCTGCTTGCCTAAATTCTCATACATAGCTCAACTCCGTGTTTTCGCTAGTTTCCAAAAACACTGCAATATTGTATTATCGTTACTGATTTACCATTCATTTCAACCTTTTGTTTTTACATAGGGTAAGCAACTTCAGGAAAAAAAAGTGAACAACTTGGTTAATGGTAACATTATTCCTTAAAGTGTTGTTGGCTTGGGGAGTTTTTTTAATTAAAGAAATGCTTTTTCTCAGTTATCATCTTTGTCTATGTAAATTTTAGTGTATATGTTAAATTTTAATTTTGCTAGTTCACTTGTTCATAACGATGAATTTATTACATAAAACATTAATCTCCGTTAAAAAAAAGTTTCTCAGGACTCAGCAAGCTTTCCTAACAATTTCTTGTAATTTTCTGACCAGGATAGATCAAAGATGTCCCAGATTAGATTCCCAGACTGTATAGAATTTGCAGTGGTAAGATGCTCTGTGACAGCCTTTGGTCCTCCTCTTGACTTGAGAGAAGGAAATCAACCAGAGATCTCATTTCCAATCTACTTTCAGCAATCATTGATGGGGTAGGCTGTATTGTTATCACATTGTCACGTTTGCTAATAACGTGGGCGGCACGGTGGCACAGTGGTTAGCACTGCTGCCTCACAGCACTAGAGACCCGGGTTCAAATCCCGCCTCAGGCGACTGACTGTGTGGAGTTTGCACATTCTCCCCGTGTTTGCGTGGGTTTCCTCCGGGTGCTCCGGTTTCCTCCCACAGTCCAAAGATGTGCAGGTCAGGTGAATTGGCCATGCTAAATTGCCCATAGTGTTAGGTGAAGGGGTAAGTGTAGGGGTATGGGTGAGTTGCGCTTCGGCGGGTCGGTGTGGACTTGTTGGACCGAAGGGCCTGTTTCCACACTGTAGGTAATCTAATCTAACCTATCCTGCTAACAATAGAAATCAAATCTCACAGGTACATAATTGTCACCAGGAGGAGGTTTGGCTAGCTTAATAGGCTGGTTTGTGATGTTGAGTGATGTTAACAGCGCTGGTTCAATTCACATATAGGCTGAGGCGATCATGAAGGTCCCACTTTCTAAAACTTGGCTTTCACCTGATGTTAACCTCACCTCCAGTCGTCTCTCTCGAATGAAAGTGAATCATTTGGACCTCTGGCAGTATAACAACTTTCACTGTTACTATGTGACTGATCCACATGGAAACAGCAAAGAGCTGATGTCTTTAAGTGATGAAGGGAAAAGTTGACCAAATATGTACCCTGGTTGACTGCTTAATATTCATAATTTAAAGCACTTAAGGTTCAATATTCTCAATCAGTTTGGTTAAATGTGAGCACTTCAGATTCCAGCAAAGCAATCAAGTATGGCATTTGCATGTACAAAGTAAATTCATTGTTATGCACAATATATGTATCCGTGAGACTAACCTTGTTTACCAAAGGTGAAGTATGCAAAATGGATTAGTTATTTAATAGTCATTCAAAACTCATATGGTCATATTTCTATGCCAACTGTCGATAAAGGCCCTTCCATTTTCTGTCTGCAAATTTGCTTTCAATTCAATCTGTAAATATGGAAAAAAATGGGGCCCAATCTCAGTTTATGAATCGTATGGAAATTAGACATGATACTATGTCAAATCAATACCTTGGAAGCTATTAATGGTTAATTTTCATGTTCAGTCCATGAAGCAATATTTTCCTGAAGGTTAATTGTTGAAAGTCTGATGTGGTTTTGAGGCATGCTTAGTGCCTGTATTGGCAGAATATAACAAATTAACCAAAGCCAACTAATATAACAGTCATGTGATAACCAATAAATTGTTCTCCCTTTGTGGGCAAAAAGTAGTTGTGTTAACATTGTAGGTATTTGAATCGCTTTTACTTGAAGTGTTATAATATTGTTGCAATGGTATATTCAATTCCCTTGTGTCACTCAAATTTTATTTGTAATTTGTGTTCAATTTGTACTTGCAGTCAAAGTTGGAAACTTGCTATAAAATGGTGCATAGAGTTTTTGCAAAGCATTTCATATTAACAGGGAATTATTTTGAAGTGCAGTAACTGATGTCTTGCAGCCATATATAACAACTATTTTGTGTATACGTTGCCACAAATTTGTAATATAATGAATCCTGTCTTGACTCTTCTAATGCTGTCTTAACAAAAACCTCCAACTTCCCCTCCGCCCACAGAAAACCAAATCCTCAACTACACTTAACTTTACCTGGATTTCAACCGATATGAGTTAAATTGAAAATAGAGGAGCACAGCAACTAACTGTTGTGACCAATTGTATGTATGCTTGAAATAATGTCTCTATATAACATGTATCGGTAAGATGAGTATTAAATCGAAGGCACATTTGGAGTGTATTATGTGCATAACATCTGTCATCTTAGTCTGTGCTGACTCAGACATATTCGTAGAACAACTACAAAGCACTGGCTCTATTAGATACGGGAGCCTTTATTTTTCTTTGAGCCAATCGCTTTGGTGTTAAAATTGTACTTTGCCTTCTCCTTGGATAATTGTAATCCCCTCGTCTCTCTCTTTATCTCTTTTCATGCATATGTTCCTCTCCTTCGCTTGAAATTAGATCATATTGATCATAACAGCAACATTTTGGATACTGGATTATAACCGTTAACAGTGCCACAGGAGAATAACTTGTAATTGATTAATTATGGTTGATTAGGAACTTGATATAACCATGTGACCAAAGCTGAATAAAGATTCATTAGATGTAGCAGCATATTTGGAGAGAAGAACAGCTCTGGTCTTCTATCATTGAAAACTATTGAGTTGGATTTCCCAGTGGCTTTCAAGACTCTAACAGCGAGATCATTCCGAGGTCCCAGTCTGCACATCAGTCATGTGACATGATTTCCAGTGAAGAAGGTCCTAATTAACCTGGAAGCCACATTGCTGCTCTTGAATGGGCAGGAGGTGAGAAAGAGTTATTGAGGGCATTTTTGTAAGTCAACCATCACTGGTCTTGCCCTGGCTTAGAGGAATGGAGAGGCAGGAGAGCAAAGGACCAGCAGCCTCCAAGTGCAGACAAGTGTCCAAAAGCTAACTCAAGCTGCTCCAATCAAGTGATGGTCACACTTCATTGGAGTAGCACACTAGAAATCAAGCCTTGCTATTCCCAGAGCCTTTGCAAAAGTTTAAGGTTTTCTAAAAGTATGCAGAATTTCCCAATTTACTTGGCTTTTAGACCCAGGTTGACAGAAAGCACGGACCGGGTTTCTGTACTTAAGAATTACTGTGTATTACAATTAAATACATTCTAGTTACATGTAAACAATTATAGACTGTCAGCATATACCACTACTAATTAAAATTCAAATCCCCATATAAACTCCCCTTTATACACTTACACAGACAGGAAGGAAAAAAAACACAAGGGTGAATGGATGAAAAACTGAGAAAGCAGTTGAGTGGTCTCTGTTTGCAGGATCTGCTGAAATGATTCTTATGCTGGCCACTGAATTCTGCTTCAGTCTTCCTTCTGTAGATGCCTCGACTGGTTTTTAACATGACTGTTTCACACCTTTTCGGTCTCTGAATTATTAATTAAAAGTCGTAGCTTAAAGCAATTGCTGGAGGAGAAAGAAACCATTTTTTTTAGGCATAAATTTCAGCCTGAAAAAGTGCCTGAGCTGCTGGAAGTCTGAAAAGTTATCTGAGACCTAATCACATTATTTGTAGACAGGCAGAAGATCTTTCTCATCAATAACTGATCAACCAGCCACATGGTGCGAACCAAAGTTCCATTTGTATGCAACCCTTTGGCTCCAGCTGCTTTACAAACCACATTGCAACATGTGCTAAAAGCAACAACTGTGTAAACAGTGTTTACAATGAGCGTTCAGTTGCTTGCTTTCAAAAATATGCAGCAGTCCTTGGTTTTACAGCTGTTCTTTTCTCATTTCAGTCCATAATTAAAAATGCAAAAGAAAGGACATAGTCTTTACAATGGCAACTTTGTATCACTCATTGGGTACATCTGTTTAACTATCCATACGTTATATGTAAGGATCCTTAATTCATATTAAATTTTCACCAGCAGCCACAATGAGTAGAGGCTCCCCAATGTACTCCCAACAACTCTGCAATAACATGTCTCAGACAGTTTGTTCTTACCATTTTTTAAAAAAATGTCATCTTCCCTTTGCCAACTTTTGAAAATTTGGATCTGTCTCTCTTGGTTAAAACAAGCTCTTCAAGGGGCTTAAGAGCAAGTTAATTGGAGGCATGTGGGTTGCCACCTTCTCCACCTCTGACCTGTGCTTAAAAAAACTCCAGCACATCATGGACACCTTAGGAGACTGATGCGTCATCTAACTTGCTTCTTTCTGACCATGTCTGCTCACAGAAGACTGTAAATTCTGTGTATTTTCTGTTTGTGGCCTGACCTGCCGAACAGGTGTTTTGTTTGTTTTGATGAGTCAGTCCTTATGTTCCTGCAATTAAAATTAGGTCTTTGTCTTCAAACATGTCAGGAGATTGGATAAACAATTCTAATAAATCTCTAAGAGTTCAGACATTGACATCTTGGGATTATTTTGTATTCTAGAGCCATCCTCTAGAACTTGGATTCAGACAGAAGTCAGATGCGGAAATTACCCTGACCCCCCATTCAAGAATAAATGTTAACAGGGTTACAGTGGTGACCTTGACGATTAGTCTTTTCCCTGCAGTAGTTCAGTGATCAGCCACACTAGCATCAGTTCTGTTAAAGATTCTGTAAATGATTCAGGCGATCAAAATCGAGTTGTTCGTGTGTGGAATGAACTTCCAGAAGGAGTGGTGGATATGGGTATATTTGCAACATTTAAAAGACATTAGGATAAGAACATGAATAAGAAACATTTGGAAGGATATGGGCCAAATGCAGGCAGGTGGTATGTTTAATTTGAGATTATGGTTGCCATGGACTGGTTAGACCAAAGGGTCTGTTTCTGTGCTCTAAGACTCTGATTCTATCTAGTTTTATTCAGTTCTTCAGATTCACCAAGATGTTGCAGGAAAGCTAAAGAAATATGTATGACTTATAAATGTTAATAACTATTGTAAATTGAGTTGAGGTGCATTGAGTGTAAATTTGATATACATCATCCTTCCTGCCCCTGAATCACTACCTGATTCTGGCTTTGGCTGCAAGAGAGACCACAAATTAAATATTAAGATCACAAATTAATTATTAAGCACATGAAAATATATGCTTTAATGCTAGGGATTTTTGAGAAGATTTGTAGCTCAAGTTGATGGTAAGTATGTAAGTTAGCTTGCTGAGCTGGAAAGTTTGTTTTCAGACGTTTTGTCACCATCCCTAGGTGACATCATCAGTGAGAGTCGATGAAGCTTTAATGCTGTTTTCTAAAGAATAGTGTTGTTGAGGTTTGTGGAGATAATTTTGCTTATAAAAGCAAATGCAGTGCCAGGTTAGGCTGTATCACCAGCGATAAATGGCAATTACACACACAGTAAAAGACTTCTCTCACTGGGACCTTCATTACAGTTGCAGTTCACTTTCCTCCAGTCATTCCTGTGATACAGAGAAAATCAGAGATATTTTGGTTACACCATGTTCCTCTTCACAATCTAGTGTCATTTTTTCAGAATAGTATCCAGTCCAAGGAGGAAATTGCTTGTCATGCTAGAAATAGGGTAATATACAAAATGGGTGTAGGGGAAGAAGAGAAACATGTACCAAACTTTGAAAATGTGATGATTCGGAGATGCCGGTGTTGGACTGGGGTGTACAAAGTTAAAAATCGCACAACACCAGGTTATAGTCCAACAGGTTTAATTGGAAGTACACTAGCTTTCGGAGCGACGCTCCTTCAGGTGATTGTGGAGGGCTCGAATTTATAGCAAAAATTTGCAGTGTGATGTAACTGAAATTATACATTGAAGAATTGATTGTCTGTTAAGCCTTTCATCTGTTAGAATACAGTGATAGTTTCACTTCTTTCATGTGTAAATCACAAAACCCTTTTTTTTAAAAGTTGCATTCTCGGGTTAGCTGTTAACAATGGTGATAGCTAGACAATATGTTGAAGGTGTTAGCCCCCTCTGTTCTCT
>NC_057740.1:7724582-7786082 GCF_004010195.1 Chiloscyllium plagiosum
AGATCCTGCATAGAGAAGAAATCTTGTTCGAACCTGTGCATAAAAATGCTGGCATATTGGGGTGCAAATTTGGTCCGTGTGTATGGATGAAGAATTGGTTGTCCAAGGTGAAGACGTTATGATCGAGGATAAAGCGGATGAGTTGTAGGATGGTGTTTGGAGACTGGCAGTTGTTGGTGTTGAGTACTGAGATGCCATCATTGTGGGGGATGCTAGTGTAGAGTGCGGAAACATCCATTGTGACGAGGAATGTTCCCGGTTCAACTGGTCCATGAGTGCTGAGTTTCTGTAAGAAATCCGTAGTGTCGCGACAGAAGCTGGGGATTCCCTGTACAATAGGTTTCAAGATGCCTTCCACACAGCCAGAGAGATTCTCACATAGGGTCCCATTTCCCGACACGATGGGACGACCCGGTGTGTTGGCTTTGTGTACGTTTGGAAGGCAGTAGAAGTTGCCTACACGAGAAGTACGTGGGATGAGGGCGCGTAGGGAGCTCTGAAGGACTGGATCCAAAGTTCTGATCAGTGTGTTTAATTCTCGGGTATGTTCTTTGGTCGGATCAGCTGGTAGTTGCCTGTAGTGTTCCTGGTTGTTCAGTTGTCGGTACACTTCCTTGCAGTAATCTGTTCTATTCTGAATGACAACGGCTCATCCTTTATCTGCTGGTTTGATGACAATGTTGTGATTGGTTTTGAGAGCCTGGATGGCATTGCATTGGGAACGGGTGATGTTTTGCTCTACCTTACGGGTACAGCTGATGAATCTGGCATTTATATATTTCCTGACAGTTTAAGCATACATGTCAAGCCCCGGGCAGAGAACACAGGGGGCTAACACCTTCAACATATTGTCTAGCTATCACCATTGTTAACAGCTAACCCGAGAATGCAACTTTAAAACACATGATTTACACATGAAAGAAGTGAAACTATCACTGTATTCTAACAAATGAAAGGCTTAACAGACAATCAATTCTTCAATGTATAATTTCAATTGCATCACACTGCAAATTTTTGCTATAAATTCTGTGTTACGATCGAGCCCTCCACAATCACCTGATGAAGGAGTGTCGCTCCGAAAGCTAGTGTACTTCCAATTAAACCTGTTGGACTATAACCTGGTGTTGTGATTTTTAACTTTGAAAATGTGAAGTTGTCTGCAAGTTTAGAATCTGCGTTCTATTTGAGAACAAGAAATGTTTTACTTTGAAGAGCATTTGATTAGTAAATTTGACCAAAATTGATATTGTCAGAATTAATTATAGCTAAATGTAATTATTACTTTGATTGCTAGCTAATTTGCATAATGAACGATCTGTCACGTTACAGCTGTGAATCCTCCAAGAAGTTAATTGCTGTCAGTTAGTAACATTCTGCGTGGTAGATTCTGGATTAGATGGGCATCTGATGAGCCACCGTGGCATCTGCCATTTTAACATTAGTTTTTAAGGATTCTAATTTTGTGTGTTTTGGAATCTAATTGAAACTTACAGTATACTGAGAGTCGTGGATAGGGTGGACGTGGAAAAGATATTTCCACTAGTAGGAGAGACTAGGAACTGAAGGCAGAGCATCAGAGTGCAGGGATGATCTTTTAGAACGGAGATTGGGAGGAACTCCTTCAGAGGATGGTGAATCTGTGGAACTCATTGTTGCAGAAGCTGTGGAGGCATTGAGTAGATTTAAGACAGTGAGTTAGTTTCCTGACTCTTCAGAGAATAAAGGTTTATGGAGAGAAGGCAGAAAAATGGGTATGAAAAACTTGTCAGGCATGATCAAACAGTGGAGCGTATTCGCTGAACTGAATGACTTAATTCTGCTCCCAAATCGTATGGTCATTTAAGGGAAACTAGAAAAGTGTGTGATTGAGAAGGGAATAACTTGTTAAGTTGTCAGGTAATGGTAGAGGCATGAATTGAACATTGTAACACTGGATTAGGTGTTTAGTTATGCCAAATGGTCAATTTCTATGCTATTAAATGTTATGTCCTTCTACGTACTAGTTAAAGCCTCAAAATTTTATCTTTGTTGCTATTGATCACAGCATTGCCTGTTTACGTATTCCTTGCTTCATACAAGTCTGGATTGAAAGGTGTTTTGTTCAATGTGTGCTGCATTGCAGTGCAGTTACATCTGCCTATGAAGCGGAGGAACTGGTGTTGGACTGGGCTGGACAAAGTTAAAAATCACACAACACCAGGTTATCGTCCAAAGGTATATTTGGACTCCAAATTTTTAACTACGTCTGTGTGATTTTTAATGAAGTCTGCTTATGAACAGGTTTAATTCTCAAAAATCGCTAGGTTTAATACCTGTTTGTTCTGCTTTTCAAAGCGGAATTAGACTCAATGTTTAATATCCATCCTTCAGCTTGATGGGCCAGTGCCAATAAGTCCTCCTGTAAGCAAGTTATGTTCTCCAAACTGTGTGCATAACCCTACACCTACCCAAGTTACTGCTTGTGGCTCTGTTAATGCTGATTCACTCACCATATCGAAAATCTTTTACAACGCATGCACCGTTGGAGACTTTCCTCATAAGTAAATTTGATTCCACATTTACTACCATATATACTCGTGTAAAAGTTGATCTCATGTAAAAGTCAACACCTTATTTTTAGCCAAAAAATCTTGTAATTTTCATAAGTCATGTAAAAATTGACCCTACTATATCACATTACAAAGGAAACTGCATGTTCCTATTAACCTACTTAAACAAAATTGCATTCACTCATTCACACCAGTAACTCTACTCATCGCTGTTTGTTTACTATGTTGTGTCTCCGTTCATTCGTTTGTTCATTCACTGAGTCTATCGGTAATTGTTGCACCTTGTTTACTATACATCCAAAAGTTAATATCGTTATAAAGTTACTAATTTTAACTATGCCATTTTATCTGAATTAAAGTGAGATATATTAGCTACATATATAGAGTCGATAGCCAGAGACTATTTCCCAGGGCAGAAATGGCTAACACGAGGGGTCATAGTTTTATGCTGGTTGGAGGAAAGTATCGAGGGGATGTCAGAGGCGGGTTCTTTACAAAGAGTTGAGAGAGCATGGAATGCGTTGCCCGCAGCAGTTGTGGAAGCAGGGTCATTGGGGACATTTAAGAGATTGCTGGACATGCATATGGTCACAAAAATTTGAGGGTGCATACATGAGGATCAATGGTCGGCACAACATCATGGGCTGAAGAGCCTGTTCTGTGCTGAACTATTCTATGTTCTATCTTCAATTCTTTGACAAATTTGCTAATGTTGCTGAGGTTCACAACATACAAGAGTAAATGGGAAGGAAATGGAAGAATTTGGCGGGAAAGTTCAAGGCACATGTAGAATTTAATAAATGTTTCATTTTAAGTGTGCCATTATACCAGGCCATGACTATGTTGAGCAGTATGACTTTGCAGGATTCCAATTAATCTTTGACATGTTAAATTTTCATACCGGTATGTATAAATAAAATTTACCACCAGTAATTCACTCTTGTTTCTAATGTTTTTATGCAGTAACTAGCTTTACTGTAATTCATTGTGTTTCTCTCTTTACCCGGGATTAGTTGTGCAAACAAGTCGATTTATGCTAATAATACAGTATTTTAAACTGCAGCATGAATTTCACCCCCTCAAAACAAGTATTGTGTAATAGTCGACCCTATAAATTGAACCTTTAAAAATAGTCTAAAAAAACTTGACTCTTACACGAGTATATATGGTTTTTGTAAATGCATTTTTTGAGGAACAGCAAAAACATTTGTCAGCCCTTAGTACCGAATAGACTGAAATGAGTGCTATCTCCTTTCCTTCTTTGATAATTCTCAGGAATGAAATCTGACCACTCTATAACCCATCATAAGAAGATAAGAAACAACATCAGGTGTAGGCCCAGTTCCCCTCAGTTCAAAATCATAGTTGAACTATTAGACCAACTACACTATTCCCATGGGATAAATCTTGCAATTCTGACTTAATCAACATAATACAATCCATCTATTTTTTTAGTAGGTTTTTTGTTGTAAGATCTGATGAATTTTCTTGCCCTATCTTACCAAGCTCACTAAATTAATTACCTACCCTGCCCCATGCAATCAATTTCTGCCCCATCTTACCGCATGTCATTCTCATATCTTGCCATTTAATGGATATCAAGCAAAATACGAGCAACACTTGCACCTGTGCCACCTTTTAAAGCATGTTGTGCAGCCAGACCAGCACTAACATTCCAAAACTAAGAACTGTGCTCTGCTTGGTCAAGAATAAATTCTGAACATGTCAGAGAAGGGGAAGATGGCACTGTAATTTCCTGACATGTACTTATGGCAGAGGAGGGCTGTCCTCTTCTCAAGGGACTGGCAGAGGACACCATGTCACCAGATCCTGTCAGCCTGGTCTGAGGTTGTCATCTGGATCAGTACCATCTCCAGGTTATGGAGGAATGGCTAGCAATGCAGAAAGAAGATCAATGACTTCTGTGCCAGAGTAAGTAATACACTCTTCTCTCTGTCACCTCACACTTAGTCCATCTCTACTACTGCACACATTTCCCACCAACAGTCATACATTATCACTCTTACTATTACATATAACACCATCTCTCACTTACTTCCGTCCCACAGCCTCCCATTAGTCCTTTATGCCCAATACCAGGTCCAACGTCCTCCGAGAGGCACACATACCTGCAGTCCATCACCCCATCACCCTAGCCATTGTTTCCCCGGAGTGAAGGTATGACAACAGATGGGACAGGAAACCTTGACCCCAGACTAGGTGCCACCTCCTCACAAAGAGACAAGATAGTACTAGGAGGTATCTAGCTGGAAATGGAACCACACCCAGGCTCCTCAGCACTTTCTGTGACCGTGACATTGTGTATTGCATAAATGTTGTACTTTATTTCCCAGTTAGTAATGGGATAGAATGTTAAGTTTGAACGTTGTTTAGTAGCATTTATGTCAGCAAAAGTTTGACTTCTATTGCAATTTCATTTCTCCAACAAGAGGAGACTGCAAATATTCGATGGGATTTTTAGGTCAGTGCGGATTCTTAATCGGAAAGGGTTTGAGACAGAACTTCCCTCCACTGGCCTGTTTGCCAGTTCACTACCAGTATCCTGATCCAAAGCTATCTATAATGGATATGGCTCATGTTGGTTTAGCTCCCTGTTGGAGAGTGACTATCAGCCAATTATTAGTAATTATGGAGCTATTAAGTTTCCAGCTCCACAAGGCCTTGGGTTCCCAGTTAGCACAGCAGATGGCACACATTGGCGTGCATTAGGTCTAAGTGAGGGCAGTGGGCTCAGGATGAGAAGTATGTGTGTATTGAAGTGGGGAGTGGAATGAATCTCAAAAAGGACATGCGCATACACCTCTCCCCTTCCCCAGTCTTGATGTATAATCCTGTGTCAGGTGTGGTCATTCAAGATAGTCTCTCTCGTGTGTGTGTATGTGTGCACACTGTCTCACCACATGCACGCATTCTCTTGCCATGCACTGTCATGGACTAGGCCAGACCACTCTGGCAGACCAGACCATAACTTTGCAATTTGTTTCGGTAAGTGTACAGTGAAAATTACCCAGATTAAGTAAGCGAGGTTGACTACTAGGTTTTAATACAGACAAAAATTTATTCATGAAATTACACAATGAAATACAAAGAACAGAATAAAGAACCCCTACAGAACTGACTATCCAAACTAGACTTAATTATGCTGTTCTGAATATACACAACAGTCCCAATTAGCAAACCTTTTTTTAAAAAAAAGTTTAAAAATGGAACAAATGCATACAAGTTGAAGTTAGAAGGGCAAGAGAAGAGAGAGAGGGGGTTTGTTTCCACACAGCTCACTTTCAAACTTCTAAGTAGTTCTGGACTGATCTGCTCAGCTAGAGAGCTGACCACACCCCTTTCATTATACCCCTTTCGTAGGACTCCTCCATCGCCAGACCATAGCAACACAATGGCTGGAGGAAGAGCGCCTCATCTTCCGCCTAGGAACCCTCCAACCACAGGGATGAATTCAGATTTCTCCAGTTTCCTCATTTCCCCTCCCCCCACCTTGTCTCAGTCCCAACCCTCGAACTCAGCACCACCTTCTTAACCTGCAATCTTCTTCCTGACCTCTCCGCACCCACCCCCACTCCGGCCTATCACCCTCACCTTAACCTCCTTCCACCTATCGCATTTCCAACACCCGTCCCCCAAGTCCCTCCTCCCTACCTTTTATCTTGGCCTGCTTGGCACACTTTCCTCATTCCTGAAGAAGGGCTCATGCCCGAAACGTCGATTCTCCTGCTCCTTGGATGCTGCCTGACCCGCGCTTTTCCAGCAACACATTTTCAACTCTGATCTCTAGCATCTGCTGTCCTCACTTTCTCCCCTTTCATTATACAGGTCACTTCTAAAACGTGACCACTTTGGCCTGAAGTCTCATCTGTTTACATATAAACAAAAGGCCTCTCAAAATCCTTTTCCTCTCTGTACCAAACTAGTTTAATCGGAGTGAGGCCTGTTTACGACCCCTCTGAAAACGTTCAAGGACATAGTATCCTTTAGAAAGTGAACAGCTTTTAGAAAAAAGGGATCAACTTTGTGACAGCATTCTCTCTCTCTCTCTCTCTCTCTCTCTCGTCACATGCACACTCACTCACTCTCGCTGTGCATGTGCTCCCTCTCTTGTACATGCTGTCTCGCCACCTGCACACATTCTCCCTCTCTCTCTCTTGCCACGCGCGCACTCTCTCGCCGCGCACACATTCTCTCTCTCTTTCTCTCCATGTGAGTGCACAAACTCTCACTCTCTCGCAATGTGTGCACTCTCTCTTGCTCTCTCTTGCCACGTGCACACTCTCCCACTTTCTCTCACTGTGCACGAGTGCTCTGTGACACTGCTCTTGCGCTGTGTGGGCACTTTCTTGTCTTGCACACACATTCTCTTTCACCATGCCCGCCCACTCTCGCCATGCACGCACATTCTTTCTCCACGCATTCTCTCTCTCTTGCCATGCACACACTCACTCTTGCCATGTGCACGTACTCTCTCCCTCCGTGCACACATGCACTGTCTCTCTTGCCACCCGTGCACGCTCTCTCGCCGTGCGCGCACCCTTTGTGTGTGTGTCTCTCTCTCTCACATACACGCACACACTACCTCACCACACATGCACACCTCCTAATGCCCCAATCACAATTATCCTTTCCCAGCACCTGTATCCCTGCCCCTCATGAGAATAGGAGCAGGAATGTACACTGTCACCCCATTAAGCCTGCATTGCCATTCATCAGGATCATGGGAGATATCCCTACTTCATGTCCTTACCCCATAACCATTGATTTCCCCTAATGATCTTACCCCCACCCCAAATACAATTGAGCCATTTAAAAAATAGTTCTGTATATTTTGGAAGCCCTGAGTTCTGAATGATTAATTCTCTGGAAGTAAGTTCACTCTGTTTGCATATTTCAAATAGGAATTTCACAATATTTATTGTAATGAGCCTGGAAATAAATTGTGTCCATATGCAAAGGAAATTCCTGTCATTAGAAACTCTCAAAAAACGTGACTGCCGAGGATAAGCAATCTTAATTTTAATTCAGATGAACTGCCAAGTAAAGCTCAGGATATAAGTGTGATCCTGGAAGGGTTAAGTAGTGAGCACATTCTGCAATGTGAAACAAGATTTCTGCCTGTTCATCTGATTTTGTACATTATTGTCACTTTAATGTGAAATTTTCAGAAAACATGGTTGTCAGGTTAAAATATTCAGGTTTTTTTGTACTTTGTTTTAAACATAAGGACTGAATATCAATTAGGAGTTTTCAATGTGAGGAGATGTTGCCAACTAGAACATTACAGCTAATTATTATCCTACCAAACAGACAGACTGAATATGTTGTGACTGATCTTGCTTATTTCTAGCTTGATCTTTCTGAAACCATCTTGACACTTCTTCTCCATTCTGTCATCACAATAATGATTTTAAAAGCCTATTATCAGAGCCAGAGCTAATAATCCTTAATGACTTTGGTGCATAACATGGATGGGGAGTGGGGAGACATTTCAGTCCATAAATACCGGAATAACTTCATTGTCAATGGTTCAACGTTAGGTATTTCTTTTTCCGATGAAACGTTTTGAAATAACCTTGCACATTTTATGAAAAAGGATGTTTGGCTTAACTTCAGTCAATGCAAAGATTTTGAAGCTGAGGTTGATAAGTGGCCTGGATCAACTGATACAAAAGGGAACGTTTCCCCATTGGAGGAGTAATTTTCAGAGCCTATATGACAAATCAGTCCATTTTTATTTGACAGACCAAGGAGAGAAATTTTTTTTATTCTTAAGCAGTTGCTGATGAATATTATAATTCTAATTTCCCAGCTGGCTTGTGTATTGCATCGATGTACTTTATTTCCCAGTTAGTAATGGGATAGAATGTTGAGTTTGAACATTGACGTGTATGTAGCCTTCCTGTCAACAGAAGTTTGACTTCTATTGCAATTTCTTTTCTCCAACAAGAGAAGACTACAAATATTCACTGGGATCTTTAGGTCAGTGTGGATTCTTAATCTGAAGGGTTTTGAGACAAAACTTCCCTCCACTGGCCTGCTTGCCGGTTCACCACCATGATCATGATCTAAAGCTGTTTATAATGGATATGGCTCAGGTTGGTTTAGCTACCTGTTGGAGAGTGATTATGGGGCTATTACATCCCCAAGTCCACAAGGACTTGGGTTTCCAGTTGGCACAGCAGATGGCACACCTTGGCCTGCATTAGGTCCAAGTGAGGGTAGTAGGCTCAGGATGAGAAGTGTGTGTGTGTGTTGGTGGGGGGGGAATGGAATTAATTTCTAAAAGGACATGCGCACACACTTCTTCCCCTCTCAACCTTGATGCATTATTCTGTTGTGGTAACCAGGACATAACTGCTCATCCTATAGAAAGCTTACTCTTCCAGAATCTCAGCTGGATAGCTCTGGTTGCTTAATTTAAATAAAAGACTGATCTCTTCTTCATGGGGCATTTCCAGACAAAGGGCACCTCACTTACCCTCCTATCACAAATTTGCAACTCCCAAATTGGACAGTGGGATTGCCAATGTAGCGATGTTGGCTTCCCATTGACCCTCCACTCTTGGGAGAGTTGTCATTTTTAATTGGAAAATGTGCCCGCTTGGCCTGGTCCTTTAGAGATCACTGTGAGCAGTCTGGAGAGCACTGAGACTCAGGACTCAGAACTGACCGACTGGTCTGGTTGTCTAATTTTAATTTCTTTTGACATGAAATTCTTCTACCGAGCCGGTACCAGATGTGCCAAAAACGTACAGAACTAAATTAGGATGGTCAAATTTCAGCATCTATCATGTTCAATATTGTCCCTGTTAGCCTGTCTCAAACAGTGTACAGTTAAAACATGCTGAGCAGAATGTTCTGGGTTAGATATCTAATCTTAATTAGAGAATAATGACTGTCAGTTTGTTCCATGAAGTGGAGAGGGAAAAATGGAGTGGGTTCTTGTTTTCAACTTTTCCAGCGATCTTTCGGGGATAGTGCTTGGCGGGTGAAGATGGGAACTGTCTTGGGTATAATGCCTTATTATCAAATTAAAGTGTGAGGATTTTCATTTTAGAAGTGAGAATGAAAGAACAGTATTATTCAACTGGAGAGAAACTGCAGAAAGCTGCAATACAAAAGGACATGGGGATGTTTGTGCATGAAACACAAAGCTAGCACACAGGTGCAGCAGGTAATCAGGAAGGCCAATGGAATGCTGCACCTTGTTCCAAGGGGTTTGGATTTTACATAGATAAGTTTTACTGCAACTGTACAAGATGCTGGTCAGGCACATCTGGAGTACTGTGAGCAGTTTTAGTCCCCATATGTAACGGATACAAGTCCAATCTGTCCAAGCTTTACCAATAAGATTAACCCCTTTATCCCAGGAATCAATCAAATGAATCTTTTTTGAACTGTGTCTTGAGAAAAGATATGGTAGCACTGAGACAGTCCTGCAGCTGTGGTCTCAATAATGCCTGAGCAAAACTTCCCTCCTTTTATATTCCATTCCCTTTGTGATAAATCATAATAACTTGTTTACTATCCTAATTACTTGCTGAACCTGCATATTGACTCGTGATTTATGTACAAGAATGTCCCTAGATCCCTTTATCCCAGAATCTTGTAAATTGCCTCTATTTAAATAATGTACTTCTGCCAACATTCAGTTCGCATTTTCCTATGTTCCACTCCATCTGTTTTTTTTGGTCAGTCCCTTAACCTAAC
Organism: Chiloscyllium plagiosum; assembly: GCF_004010195.1. Classification (NCBI taxonomy): domain Eukaryota; kingdom Metazoa; phylum Chordata; class Chondrichthyes; order Orectolobiformes; family Hemiscylliidae; genus Chiloscyllium; species Chiloscyllium plagiosum. Next base: position 7,734,866 of record NC_057740.1, read on the forward strand.
TAAATTTCTTTGTGGGTTCCTCCTCCCAATTTACTTTTCTGCTGATCTTTGTGTCATCAAAAAAAAATTAACAACCTTACATTTTGTCCCTTTATCCGCCATATATGCTGCTTGTAAATAGTTGAAGCTCCAGCATAAAACCTCGAGGCACTTCATTGTTTACAGCTTGCCAACCTGAAATGACATTACACGCTACACCTGAGATCTGTGCGCTGTATGTGACATCGACCTGCAGGGCCCCTAATCCCAGGCGATACTAATACATTGTTTCCATATATACTACGCAACTCCCTGACTCAGATATTGCTGACCATTTCTCTCGCACCAACATCTTTGGACACCGAAGCCAGACAATAATTAAGGATGTTTTAGGATGGAAAGCAAAGGTTTGGGCTGAACGTCTTACTGTATATATGCCTGGATCATCATGCTTTCGGAGGCTATGATGGGCATTCAGCATACACATTGATCCATGGTGCAGCCAGTATGGACATATGTATATCAATATATGTTGCATTAAAGGCTATATAGAGACTCAAATAAATAGATCTAATACAAATAAATAGACATAAAGCAAATTGATACAAACCTGAAATAGTGCTATGTCACTCATGCCAGCAAAATGGCCTGATAGTTTTTTCTGTTTTTCTCCTGTCCACTAATACAGGGAAAACTAGCCATTTGGAAACAGAACTGGCTCAAAGGTAGAAGACAGAAGGTGGTGGTGGAGGGTTGTTTTTCCGAGGGGAGGCCTGTGACCAGTGGAGTGTCACAAGGATCAGTGCTGGGTCCAATACTTTTCATCATTTATATAAATGGTTTGCATGTGAGCATAAGAGATCTAGTTAATAAGTTTGCAGATGACACCAAAATTGGAGCAAAGAAGGTTACCTCAGATTACAACGGATCTTGATCAGATGGGCCAAATGGCTGAGAACTGGCAGATGGGAGTTTAATTTAGATAAATGCGAGGTGCTGCATTTTGGGAAAGCAAATCTTAGCAGGACTTATACACTTAATGGTAAGGTCCTAGGGAGTGTTGCTGAACAAAGAGACCTTGGAGTGCAGGCTCATAGCTCCTTGAAAGTGGAGTCACAGGTAGATAGGATAGTGAAGAAAGTGTTTGGTATGCTTTCCTTTATTGGTCAGAGTATTGAGTATAGGAGTTGGGAGGTCATGTTGCGGCTGAAAAAAAAGCACCGAAATTTGTTGGAAGGAAACATTTGCAGTTGGACCAGCCTGAGCAAGAAGCCTTTGTGTAGAGATATTGGTGAATTTTTGCTGGGTTTGGTAGTTATAAGATATTGTTGGATAAAAAAGAATAGTGAGAATTTGAATTTTTTTACACGTTTGTACTGAAATATTTCCAAACTTCTTGTCTTGTCTAACATAGTCTGTGTTCTTCTTGTCTAATAAACACTTTATTCTTTGTGTTAGAAATACACTTGTAGATTGTTCAGTAACTGAACTGCACCGTTAGGGTCAATCAAGTCAAGTTTTAATCTGAGATCTAACTTGTTCATTATTAACATCAGCTGAGTAGATATATGAATTTGCAGTGGTGGTATCTCTCTGATTTCACTAAGGAGTTGGATATAGTACTTAGAGCTGAAGGGATGAAAGGAAATGGGGGGAAAGCAGGAACAGGCTGTTGAGTTGGATGATCAGCCATGATTATAATGAATGATGGAGCATGTTCGAAGGGCTACTTGTGCTCCTATTTTCTATGTTCCTACAGGTATCAAAAATTTGACAATGGACAGTAAGTTTTTTGAGATACGTGTAAATCTTGCAAGTTATTTTTTCAAATAAAGAATCATTCTACACAGAAGGAAGACAGTTGATTAGTTGTGACTGTGTTGGCTCTTAAAAAAGGAATTATTGATAGTGATGCAGCAATATTTTGATTGCTTCCTCATCAATAATGTCTTAAGGTGGACATCTTGTGGCTGTCAGTATTTTGCTTTTCTAATGGAACAATACTGTCCCCCTCGCCCCCTTATCTCCCTGAACAACTTAATGGATAGTTAGAAGGAAAGGAGTGAGATGACATGCTGCTCTCCTTGTTGGATCTGTCTGCTTCAAAGATGAATGTGAAATGAACCACAATTGTACATGTATTTTTTTCTGTAATGTGATGGTTGCTTTCATGTATGACCCTGCGCTATATAAAAATGGCACTTTATATTGGTGATGCAATCACACTGTAACCAACACACATTTTAAAAGCTCACGCTTTAGAAGCAGCGTCCCCTTTTCATCAATCGCGTCGCAGCTAATTCACGTTATAGCTGAATGACCTGTATTCCAGTTAACTTTACCTAAGCTTCCCTAACAGCGTCAAAATTATTTCCAAGTATTTTAGTGCTTGCAGTTGTATCATTGGCACCTTTAGTAGATTGGGTTAGGATATCTAGTCGGCATGGATGAGTTGGACTGAAAGGATCTGTTTCTGTGCAATACATCTCTGATTCTATGACTCAAAGCGCTCAGGTTACACACTAAGCATCATCTTTTCATCTATTCCTGTGACACTGTTCATTCCTTGAAAAGGATGCTGTATAAGGTCTCGTTTATGTCCAATAAATAAAGATGAGTGGTGATGAAGCTCTCATTTCTCAATCAGATGGTCTTGAAGATCTTTGAATGCCTCAAGGTTCTTTCTATCCTCTGTAGTTAGGTGTCACCCCAAATAATGGCACAAATAAATTACCTTCAGAAGGATAAATCAATTCAACTCAGCTCCCCCGTCTTATTTCACATCATCTAATTATTTAGAATTAAGATGAGGTTGAACAGCCTCGAGTGTTCTTAATTTTAATGGAAGCTGCATTTCGTAGAAAGTGCCAGAAGTAAGGTTTAGTACAGAGAACATTCAAGAATTTTTAAAACAGCTTCACACAACTTTGATGACTTCCTACTCATGTCTACTTTTTCAGATTAGCGTTAGAATCTTTGAAACCTTCCAATCATGTTCAACAGTGCCTAATATTTGTTCCTTGCCTCTAAACTCTGAACTTATGTAGATGCTTAAGTGAACATTTTCTTCAAATGAAATACCTTCTGAGTTTTCCATTATTTTGTATGTATCCTCAAGTTACAGTTAAGTTCATTTTAAACAGCTCCTATTAGAAGTACATGATTGTTACCATAGTTGTATTATTAAAGGTACATCTCAAAAGTCGTGAATGTTTATTAAAGTGAAATTGGTGTTCCACAAGCCTCTATTTTTGTTGGCAAAGGAGACTATAATTATCCATTCCTTATCTGTTGATCTTACTTTCAAATATCTTGTTTTACCTGGACTCGGCTAATAGGATTTACAATGGTTTCTATCCTTAAGCTGACCCATGTTAGACAGTAGCTTTCCTCCTCCATCACACACTTAAATTTGCCAGTATTTAGATGTTCTTTGCTGAATTCACAAGCTTAAACCACACATCCATGTATGTTTAATGGAGAATGCCTGTCTCAATTGGCTTTAATCACAAAGTTCTTTGAGTTTTTGCTATTTCTGTCTTTGGTGCCAAGCTTTCAGCCACTATTTTCCTTGCACTCAAGAATTTTCTTCTAATTCCCTTGTTCCTGCTAGAGTTTTACTTTGTAAACCCATCCATTTTGCATCTGTCCCCACCCAACTTCAGCAGTATCTTCAAAAGTCAACCTCTTTGCACATCCTGCCAATTCCTTCCCACTTCTGCCGACCTGGAAAGAGTCTGCGGTCCACCTGATGCCTGAAAAACTAATAAAATTCAAGATAATGAAGCTGTATCTGCAGCAGCGCCCATTGCCAATTCTTGCTCTCCTGAGCTTGAAGAGTGATTCTATCTTTTTTAGAATTCGAATCCCTACAGTGTGGAAACATACCCTTCAGCCCAATAAGTCCATACCGATCCTCTGAAGAGTAACTCACCCGAACCATTCCCCTATCCTGTATTTACCCCGACTAATAACCTACACTATGGGCAATTTAGTATGGCCAGCTTACTTAACCTGCACATCTTTTGGATTGCGGGAGGAAACCCACACAGACACGAGGAGAATGTGCAAACTCCACACAGACAGTTGCCCAAGGCTGGAATTGAACGTGGGTTGTTGGCGCTGTGAGGCAGCAGTGCTAACCACTGAGCCACCCCAGGGCACCTACATGATATGGCAAACAGAGTAAACTTGCTGTGTTCAGAGCCAACCTGGTCAAATTATGAGGGTGGAATAGGAGCATATATGTCAGATACTTAGTGATGAACATTGACAGTGAAGTAGATTTGTTTGTTTTTATTTTGAAAGATTTTGTTTGGAGAACACTCTTCAAGAACAACGCAACAAAATCTGATCATTCTTATTTCAACATATCACCGTCCTATATGATTGACAGAACACCTGATAGAAGGCAGATTTACTTGTGAAACATGCACAACTTGGGTGAAGTTTAATCATTCTACATTACTTCCTAAACATTATCTACAAGGACCCATCCAGTGACCCATAAAGGTGATCTGATCTTTATCTGTACCCCCGGAACATTAGGTATGCTGAAACTCAGTCCAGGTTCAAGCCGGAGTTGGCCTTGATTCAAATGTTCTGACATTCAGAAAGTTTCCAGAAGTTGCAGAAAAATGTGATTTCTTGCAACAGAATGTAAAGCTTTTGTTCTGTGGACTGATGATTCTTGGTGATCCTGTCGGAGCATCTGTTGTGCACTTCTGATTTACATTGCTGAAACTTCAATGAGTTCAGCTGCTAGGTGTATCTTATCCAGGTGACACAGCATTCTCTTAATAGTGCAACACTGCAGTTTGTATTCACCACTTTTTAATGAGGAGCTTTTATTTTACATGCACCTTTTAAAGTCGAGTGTGTGGTTTTTGGAAAAGCACAGCAAGATGGCAACATCCAAGGAGCAGAATTAACATATTGGGCATGAGCCCTTCATCAGGAACTGATGAAGTGCTTATGCCCAAAATGTCGATTCTCCTGCTCGGATGCTGCCTGACCTGCTATGCTTTTCCAGCACCACACTTTAAATTCTGATCTCCAGCATCTGCAGTACCCACTTCCTCCTACTTGATTTTATATACCTTTTAAAGCCAATTTTCAATTCCTTTGGTTGTTTTGTTCCTCAATTCCAGGTGCGGATGGGTAAATCAAACTTAACTGATTTGAGGAACAGTAATAACAATTATGTCACGCTGTCTCTGAGAAGAAATTGAACAATAACACACCAGCCATTGTCATTCTGCTGGAGCTTTAATTTTAATGTTCCAATCATTTTGATGCACATTTTGGATGAAAATTTAAATGTTTGATCTTGTGGTTTGCAATTTCTCTCCCTTCCTTTCTCCCTTATCTCTCCCCCAAAAACAACTAATATTGACACTACCGAAACTGACACCAAATTATGGATTGTTCTATGCCATGCATTGATGAACATTTACCTTCAAATTTCTTGAACTCAGTGCATTCAATCCTGTCAGAAAAAGGAGATGCTATGAAGTCAAGACTTTGAGGCTCACCGTTGCCATTGGCCCTAGTTACGAAGATGATGGATGAGCAAGACAAGTGTCGAATGGCAGGAAATTCTTGCTAAATTGATCGTCTATGCCGATTGTCTGTAGACAGTCATTTGAAAATGTTGAGATCTCCATCTAATCTGGTGTCACACTGATAGAATTCCTTTCAAATGTGGTTTCAGTTTTTCAGTAAAACCTATATTAAAGAAGATAAACAGGTTTTAATGTCCTGTAGGAGGGGTAAACCACATACCCCCATTTTGTCAAAGTAACAATCACATCATGCATGAGATGTAGATTGCCATTTGGATTATCTGTGTAGAGTGATGCTAAAGATTGTGTTTAAATGATCCTCTCCCTACACCATATTGCAGTATTCTAACTAGAATTTTTGTGGTCTATATTTTCCTAAATTTATCCAAGTGCTGATAAATCCTTTAACGAATAATATGCCTAAGCTTGCTATATGTCACTTTGATAGTGTCTTCCTATTCCTGCTGTCATGATTTAGTTTTGAAGTACACTCTGGATTTACCTTGTTGAAATTTGATGGAGATCAGCTGCCAGGCATTTTCCCTATAAAACATCACTGCTGTTTTTTTTAACTCAGTACTTTTTAATGATCAGCAGCAACATCTTATTTCTGAGCCAGAAACTTGTGTATTCATCTGAAATGCCATTAATGTTTGTAAGGAATTGAGCACTTAATCAAGGTTGACACTTAAGCATATTACTAAGGAAGAACAACATGTATTTGAATGAGACATAGAATCAAGGTGCTTTTGTGAGGGTGGAGAAAAAGTTTCAAAGGGGCCCTTGGGAGAACACCAGGACAACCCCAACATGAAAACAGATTAACGTTTCATTGACCTCCTAGTCATGAGCAATTTGACTAGAATGTTAATCGAATGAACATGTGACTTGACTTTGAGTGATTCGTGATTTATGTATTGGCAATGTCTTTGCAATTAAGTGGAGAGGACCAAAAAACAAATCACTTGATTTCTTTCTTTCTTGCTTTCAGTTTCACACCTTCACAATCTTGAAATGCTAAAACTCACTTCTTTTTTGCCCTTTTTAATGTTTTGTAAAAGTTACTCGAAGTTTTATATTAAGTAATATGAAATTGGGTTTTACATCAATCTTTTTATAGTTGTATCTTGTCGAAGCAGTCAATCCTGGGACCAATAATTCATTCTTCGTTAGAGGTGCAGCAATAAAATCATTGAGTTTTGAGGAACATGAGATTCAAAAATTACCTGATCTTTCTTTCTTTCCTTTTTCTTTTTTTTTCACCCCACCCATCTTCATGTCATTTGCTCACAGTCCTGCCTCAGTCTTGTTCAACCTGTACTTAAAGATTATTTAAGAGTCAAGTCATGGATTAATAGCACTTGTGTCAAAATCTGTGAACAACTCAGGATGGTGTAGGTCACTGAAACTTTGTTTAAGCTATTGGCCGTTTGGATTCTAGTTACACACATACATTCTGGACCTAAACATGTCTAACAGTTTGAGATATTTTAGGAGGAATGGAGGAAGAGGCGAGTACAGAATGTTGCATTCAATGATATTCTACAGGGAAATTACTGGGGAGTGACGCTTTGTGTTTCAAAGGGAAGCCCAGATCAATTTTGGTCGGCATGGACCAGTTTGGGCCAAAGGGCCCGTCTCTGTCCTGTAGGACTCTTTGACTCTATAAATGTTTTGAGGTTTCTGTCAGTGTTCAACTATTTAGAGCAATATTCTGTTCAGCTAATTTAAGTGATTTGCCATTAATGTGCATAACATTCATGATGGAAGTAAAGTTTTGAAATTTGTTCAGCAAATGATTATTTAAATGGAAAATTCAGATTACATCCAGACATTGGGTTTGATCTTTTGATCAGTCATGTCTTCCTGAGTACATGAATCTATTCGTAGCAGTTACAATGCAACTATAGGCATAACAATTTAAGAAACAGATGGGAACACCTTTTGTTTTCATTCCCAATATAGATATTAGGACTGACACACACTTAGAGTCATAAGCAGATGGTGCCTTTTGGTTCCTTATGTACAATAACAGTATTGAAACTTGACCAAAGTTATCCTCTTGAGACCTTACTCTATAGTTCATATTTTTCAATTTAAATTTGCTTCATGGTAATATTTATTCCTGTTAACATGTTCAGTTTGTCAAATTAATGAACCAATGAAATATTTTGCTGCTTACAAGCTGGTAAAAATAAAACTAAAAGGTATATTCTTGTTTTCTTCTCTTGTCTTTATCAGAAATGTGTGTACTGCAGAAAAAAGGTGAAGAGCTACTCAGGGGCCTGTATCCAGTGTTCATATGAACATTGTTCTACATCATTTCATGTGACATGTGCTCATGCTGCAGGGGTTGTAATGGAACCAGATGACTGGCCGTATGTTGTGTCTATCATCTGCTTCAAGCACAAAACAACCAATCAGAATGTAAGTATACGCATCAATTACATTGGGCCAGTCATGGCAGAGGATAATTTACAATTGAGCTGGTGACTTGCCAAGTCTATCATTACTTGCAATACTGTTATGATCTGCTCAGGAACTGTTAAATAAGCCGTAGTATCTAATTTTAACCGATTGAACCATGCTGTAGATTTACTTTTTTAAATAAAACAAATGTTATTGTATATTTTTTAAAAGCATAAAGAAAACAAGAACTATTATCTTATAAATAAGTTTGTTATGCATTCTGATTTACTTTTTAAATCTAAAGAGTTCTCTTGTACTACACAATTTGGAGATGCCGGTGTTGGACTGGGTTGGACAAAGTTAAAAATCACACAACACCAGGTTATAGTCCAACAGATTTAGTTGCAAGCACTAGCTTTCGGAGCGGGCTGCTTATCCACCTGATGAAGGAGCAGTGCTCCAAAAGCTAGTGCTTCCAAATAAACCTGTTGGACTATAACCTGGGGTTGAGAGATTTTTAAACTTGTGCTGCACAACAGTCTTAAAAGTTATTTACTTCTCTAGGTCCACCAATAAGTATGCCACAGTCCTCTGGTGAATTTTTCTAAGCTGCAGAAATTCTCAGAAGTAAACTTTCACTTACCTTCTCTTGACAATGGAGGTCTTCATCCCTTGTTCTGGTTGCTGTTCCAATACCTCCAAGCTGCTTCGCTACTTTTTTTTTGCGCTAACACACTGCGAGGCTGACTGTAGATTCTCCCACTGACTTTAGATTGAAATTTTTCAGTTTCTGTTGTTCATAAAATTCAAATTAAGATTAAGCCTCTTCCACTGTCCTCTTGGTCATTGATGGTGTTCTGCTCTGCCTGTAATTCTTTCTTAACTCTCACTTATTTTGGCTGACTTCACTCACTGCACACAAGTTTCAAACTGCAACTAAAAATTGTCCCAGCAAATATCCAGAGAAATTGCAGCTAGAGAGCCTTGCAAAGCTCCATCCATCTGCATGATTACATCACCAGCTTTTGGGCTGACCACAAGATAGATTATTCTAGATTAGAGTGGTGCTGGAAAAGCACAGCAGTTCAGGCAGCATCCGAGGAGCATGAGGTGGGGGAAGGGGAAATGAGGAAACTGTTGAAGTCCACATGGATGCCCTGGGGTTGAAGTGTTCCGAGTCGGAAGATGAGGTATTCTTCCTCCAGGCGTCTGGTGGTGAGGGAGCGGCGGTGAAGGAGGCCCAGGACCTCCATGTCCTCGGTTGAGTGGGAGGGGGAGTTGAAATGTTGGTCCACAGGGCAGTGTGGTTGATTGGTGCGGGTGTCCCAGAGATGTTTACTAAAGCGCTCTGCTAGGAGGAGGCGTCCAGTCTCCCCAATGTAGAGGAGACTGCATCGGGAGCAACAGATACAATAAATGATATTGGTGGATGTGCGAGTAAAACTTTGGATGTGGAAGGCTCCTTTAGGGCCTTGGATGGAGGTGAGGGAGGAAGTGTGGGCGCAGGTTTGCAATTCCTGCGGTGGCAGGGGAAGGTGTCAGGATGGGAGGGTGGGTTGTAGGGGGGCGTGGACCTGACCAGGTAGACACGGAGGGAACGGTCTTTGCGAAAGGCGGAAAGAGGTAGGGAGGGAAATATATCTGGTGGTGGGGTCTGTTTTGGAGGTGGCGGAAATGTCGGTGGATGATTTGATTTATCTGAAGGTTGGTAGGGTGGAAGGTGAGCACCAGGGGCGTTCTGTCCTTGTTACAGTTGGAGGGGTGGGATCTGAGGGCAGAGGTGCGGGATGTGGACGAGATGCATCGGAGGGCAACTTTAACTACGTGGGAAGTGAAATTGCGGTCTCGAAAGAAGGAGGCCATCTGGTGTGTTCAGTGGTGGAACTGGTCCTCCTGGGAGCAGATACGGCGGAGGTGGAGGAATTGGGAATACGGGATGGCATTTTTGCGGGAGGTAGGGTGGGAAGAGGTGTAATCCAGGTAGCTGTGGGAGTCGGTGGGTTTGTAAAAAAAAAAAATGTCAGTGTCAAGTCGGTCGTCATTAATGGAGAGGTCCAGGAAGGGAAGGGAGGTGTCAGAGATGGTCCAGGAAAATTTAAGGTCAAGGTGGAATATGTTGGTGAAGTAGGTGAATTGCTCAACCTCCTCGCGGGAGCACGAGGTGGCGCCAATGCAGTCATCAATGTAGCGGAGGAAGAGGTGGGGAGTCGTGCCGGTGTAATTACGGAAGATCAACTGTTCTACGTAGCCAACAAAGAGAGAGGCATAGCTGGGGCCCATACGAGTGCTCATGGCTTCCCCTTTGGTCTGGAGGAAATGGGAGGATTCAAAGGAGAAATTGTTAAGGGTGAGTACCAGTTCGGCCAAACGAATGAGAGCGTCGGTGGAAGGGTACTGTTGGGGACGTTGGAAGAGGAAGAAATGGAGGGCTTGGAGGCCCTGGTCATGGCGGATGGAGGTGTAGAGGGATTGGATATCCATGGTGAAGATGAGGCATTGGGGGCCGGGGAAACGGAAGTCTTGGAGGAGGTGGAGGGCGTGGCTGGTGTCTCAAACGTATGTGGGGAGTTCCTCGACTAGGGGGGATAGGACAGTGTTGAGGTAGGTAGAGATGTGTTCAGTGGGCAGGAGCATGCTGAGACAATGGGTCGGCCAGGGTGGTCAGGCTTGTGGATCTTGGGAAGGAGGTAGAACCGGGCATCCCTAATATAAAATTTATTCTTTGATCAGAAGAAATAACAAGTTTTAGTGTTTACTTGAATGCATTGAAAGTCATTTATCTCCAAATCGCAAAATAAAATCATCTCTCTGGACTGCACTTTTTGCAAGGATGGCAGACAACCAGCTGTTTGGCTGTGGGCGGCACGGTGGCACAGTGGTTAGCACTGCTGCCTCACAGCGCCTGAGACCCGGGTTCAATTCCCGCCTCAGACGACTGACTGTGTGGAGTTTGCACGTTCTCCCCGTGTCTGCGTGGGTTTCCTCCGGGTGCTCCGGTTTCCTACCACAGTCCAAAGATGTGCAGGTCAGGTGAATTGGCCATACTAAATTGCCCGTAGTGTTAGGTAAGGGGTAAATGTAGGGGTATGGGTGGGTTGCGCTTCGGCGGGTCGGTGTGGACTTGTTGGGCCGAAGGGCCTGTTTCCACGCTGTAATGTAATGTAATCTAATCTAATCTAATTTATTTCAATCTTTTCTTTTAATATTCTACATTTTAACCTCTAAAACAACATGGCTGAAATTATTTACATGTAATACACTTCATGCTGATTTAATTGCATTTATTCCATTTTGTACAGTTAATTTTTAATTTCTAAAAAGAAACATTACGTGCTGTGATATAATCCCCAATGATATTAATACTGGACAAATATGATCCAGGAGTGAAATCAGGCTCGATAGGCCATAAGTTTAATTTTTGCACTTGATTACTGTAATGCTCAGTCATTGAACATATTTACATGAGACTCCAATTGTTCTTTAACAAAATAAGCTAAGTTTATTACACCAAAACAAATATCGATATAATGTGACAATTCAAAAGTTTCATACAATCAAAAAATCCCTACAGCGTTGAAGCATGCCATTTGGCCCATCAATCCCACACTAACCCTCCAAAGATCATCCCACCTAATACCCCCCCCCCCCCCCCCCCGTCCCGTCCCGTCCACCAATTCTATCCCTATAATGCTGCATTTCCCATGACTAACTCACCTGGCCTGCACATCCCTGGACAACATGGGGCAATTTAGCGTGGCCAAATCCACTTAACCTGCACATTTCTGGATTGTTCCACACATAAATAGCAAAACAAAGTTTCAGACTGCTTTCCAGTAATATTCTTGTACAGATACTCAATCCTAGTTAAGTACCTGTTCTATCTCAACTTTAAAATTTATTTCTTAACTGACTCTTTCCAGTTGTTTTTGCACTGCTGAAACAGTTTTATGACTTTCCAGTTCTGCTGACCTGATCCTCCTTTCAGTTCTGCTAGTCTAAACATCTTATCAGCTCTGACAACTTGAAAACCACTGTACAAGCTCTTCCAGCTCAGAGCTTTCACAAACTAAAACTCTTCTGCTAAGGTGACTGAACTGAAAGCTTGTTTTTCTGCTACAAGGAAACTGTTCTCCAGATGTGACCTGCTGACTCTTCTCAACTGCATCGACAGCTTAACTAGTAACCCTAGTCTGTTTTCTCTGTCAGTCATAAACTCAGCTGTAAAAACATTTCTTCAAAGAACAGAACAGATGACTGGCCAGGCATTTAGAGTCAAACGGCACAGAAACAGACCGTTAGGTCCAAATCATCCATGCTGACAGTTTCCCAAACTAGACCCCATCTATCACCCCCTGAGAAAAAGAACAGGAAGTGACTTCACCACAGAAAATGACGTCACCAACCCAAAGAAACCCAAACATATAAATAGAAAGCAGGAATTATCAGCAGTGCTTTGTCTGAGGCCCACTGAAGATGTTACCTCTTAGGGAGATGAAACGTCTGGAAGTGAACCTTCCAGCTCAGTGAGCAAACCCACATCCAGAACCTCAACCTGAACTACAAATCTTCTCAAAACTTGCTACTAGTCCCACTTGCCTATGTTTGGCCCATATCCCTATAAACCTTTCCTATTCATGTACCTTAACAAATGTTGTTTAAATGTTGTAACTATACCTGCATCTACCACCCTCTTTGTGAAAATGTTGCCCCTCACGTCCCTTTTAAATCTCTATCTTCTCTCTTTAAAAATATGCTCTCTAGTTTTGAACACCCTCGGGAAAAGACCTTAGCTCTTTACCTTATCTCTGCCCCTCATGACTTTATAAACCTCCAAGGTCACCCCTCAACCTCCTACGCTCCAGTGAAAAATGTCCCAGCTTCTCCTTATACCTCAAACCCTCCAGCCCCAGCAACATCCTGGTAAATATTTTCTGAACCCCTTCCAATTTAATATTATCCTTCCTGTAGCAGGCCACAAGAACTGTGCACATTACTCAAAAAGTGGCCTCACCAATGTCCAATACAATCATGGTCCAACTCCGATACTCCTTGGTCTAACCAATAGAGACAAGCGTGCTAAATGCCGCCTTAACCACCCTGTCTACCTGTGGTGCAATTTTCAAAGAACTGTGTATCTGAACCCATAAGTCCCTCTGTCTGATAAAACTATCCAGGGCCCCACCATGAACTGGCCTTATTTGTTTTACCAAAATGCAATATCTTGCATTTGATCCAAATTAAACTCTATGTGCCACTCCTCCAGCCTATTTGTCCAATTGATCAATATTACTTTGTAATCTTAGATAACCTCCTTCACTGTCGACTATATGAACAATTTTGGTGGCATCCACAAACTTACTACCCTCCCTCTTTGTTGAGGCTTTAAGTTTAATTGAACAGTGATATGATTAGGAATATTGATGAATTCTAATTCTGCTATTGTGCGAGTCCAAAATGCCAATAGATCAGTACAAATACATAATATTGTCACTGAGTGTGTATGTCACATAATGAAGGTAGTAGTAAAACTGACAAAGAAGCCCCTAAAAATCATAAAGTAACCCTTGAGAAGTCTTAGGAGGAACACTTGAAAAAGAAATTGTTTTGAGCCCTGAACCAAATTGCAGGTATTTCAAAGCCTGCCATTCTAACTATTGTAGTTCAAAACCTGCTATTCGACAGGTGGGGGTTCTTGCAAGGGACTTGTTCGTAATGTTAACTCTGAATGAAAATCTTCATGACTTTCCTAAACTTACCTTCAAGTATTTTAAACAACTGTCACCTTATCCAAGGCAAAGTTAAGTTTGAATTTATTTTCACATTAACCTTTCTGCGCTACTTACTAACTTATGTCTTCTGAGATCGTCACTCAATATATACTAGTTTTTTTCTCTTCCTTCTGAAAGACATGTTAGAACATGTTCAAGTTTTGATGTTCAAACATCTGATCTATTCAGTTTATTGATCCAATTCAGGTAGTTCAGCCTCACTCTTGAGGTGATTAAGATGGGCAGACAGTGGGACTAACTGCAAGTGAGGGTTAAAAATAAAATCTCTTTATCCTACAAAAGAAAGCAAATGTAGCAAATTAGCCAAATCTCCTTTGCATGTATTGTATACATCATATCAAAGAGAGAGCTCATAATACTTAAGCAATATCAAATGGGTTGTTGAACTGTACTTGTATATACAAGCCTAAATTCACTTGTGCCAATGCATGTTTGTCTGCTCATTAGTTCTGTCAACTGAGTGTGAAAGGACCAACTGCCTTAGAGGTTCTGCACATTAATTTCTAACTCTTATTGAAGTCTTAAATTCTAATAACCAGATTATTGATATTTGATTTTCTGACAGTTTCATTGAGCATTAATATGTAGAATTGGTATTACTCTTGTCTAGTATTTAATCCATTGGTCCCTACTGTCTTAAATCAGGCTAATCACATCCGATTCTCACATTGATCATGTTTTCTTCTTCAAAAGTCACTCTGAAACCACAACATGAAGTGAGCAAAGCCTAAATAATTAATTCTTTTTATAAGGATTGATCGATCAAATATTTGTTCATTGTATCGTAATTCACTTGTCAGCCTACTGCAAATATGGGGAGCATGTGTTCCTATCCCTCGTGTGTAGTGAATCTATTTTGAGGAAAACAGTGGGTTTTACTGAATATGATGCATGAATAGATTAGCATATCAAATACTACCCAGGTGAACAGACAAAATGAAAGGTTGTGGAATTTAAAATGAGGGATGACTGATAATGCAGGATGAAAATTATAGGTTTATTACAGCTCATGTTGTGCTATCAGAATATGAAAATTTTTGAAATTTCCTTTCAAGTTCAGAAGTATTCAGTGTGCCATATGTAGAATATTGTGCTTAAATTTTAGAAAAGGGATCTTTTGGATGTAAACTGTACATAGAGCCAACTTGACATTTTGAGTCCAGTAATTGACTTTGGACTACTGGAAACTATGCAGTACGTTTTAGTCTCAGCTTTTGCTGTTTTTTGTGCTTGCTTTTGAATTTGTTCATTGGATATGGACATCACTGGCTGAGCCATTATTTATTGTCCTTCCCTAGTTGCTCTTGAGAAGGTAGAGGTGAGACACTGTCTTGAACTGCTTCAGTCCATAGGAAATAAAAACACATATTAGGAAGGGATCTGATTTGACTAATACTGCATTTGAGCAATCCTAGGAAATATGCACCAAACGTGTGAAGAGTCGTAGGGATGTTTGGCATGGACACAGACCCTTGGGTCCAACTCTTTCGTGCCAACCAGATATCCTAAATTAATCTAGTCCCATTTGCAGCTCTTGGCCAATATTTCTCCAAACCCTTCCTATTCATATACCCATCCAGATGCCTTTTAAATGTTGCAATTATACCAGCCTCCACCACTTTCTGTGGTAGCTTGTTTTCCACACATACCACTCTGTGAAAAAAATTGCCCTTTAGGTCCCTTTTAAGTCTTTCCCCTCTCACCTTAAATGTGCTCTGTAGTTTTGGACTCCCCCATCCGGGGGGAAAGGTCTTGACTATTCACCCTAACCATGCCCCTCATGATTTGTATAAACTTCTGTCAGGTCAGCCCTCCGTCAACGACAGTGCAAAGTCATCTTCTCATCAACCTGTTCAGAGATTACACATCTCTGGAGCAGGTGGGACTTGAAGCCAGACCTCCTTGGTCCAGACATATGGACACTACCACTGCACCACAGGAGTGTTCCCAACTTGGAATTCAGTCTGGTGTCGAAATCAAGACTTGTAACTAACAGAAGTTCAGCCCATTAATTCTGTGTGTCTCACTACCAATGCAACTGTTCTGCTCGTATTTGAAGCATTCTGTGTTTATTTTGGGGAATTGGAATCATTAATTAAAATATAATTTCAGGAAGAACTGAGTTGAGATGAGGAATAGCACTGGCTCAGTCACGTAATAGGGAATATTTAACAAATTAAGCTGTGGAGTGAAAATTGAAGATGGGACTTTTAGTCAAATTAGAGGGACAGATTTAATTGTGGAAGATTTTAATAACAAGGTAGGGAAACAGTGTTAAGAGGAAGTTAATATTTCCAGTTATGTTCAGAATTTGATTGTTTTAACTTGTGAACAAAAAAAAATGTTTGGAGCCATGGTTTTGGATAATGAGGTGGAACATGAGGTGGAACATGCAGGGAAGCATTAGGGATGCAGTGACCACAGCATAATTCAATTTAGTTCAAAAATAGGGAGAGAAAAAAAGAACAAGAAAGAAAGCAAGAAAGCATGACTGGATAAAAGGAAATCATACTGAAATTGAAAGGAGCGTAGTCTGCATTAAATGGAAGGAAGACTTTAGAACATAGAAAAGTACAGCACAGAGCAGGCCCTTTGGCTCACGCTGTTGTGCCGGGATTTAATACTAATGTAAAATATAGAAAGTTAACCTACGCACCCCTCAACTCACTGTTATCCATGTGCATGTCCAGCATTACTTAAATGTCCCCAATGACTCTGCTTCCACCACCACAGCTGACAACGCATTCCATGCATTCACAACTCTCTGCATAAAGAACCTACCTCTGACGTCTCCTTTATACCTTCCTCCTAATATCTTCAAACTATGACTGCTCGTACTAGTCAATCCTGCCCTGGGGAAAAGTCTCTGGCTATTGACTCTATCTATTTCACTCATTATTTTGTATACCTCGATCAGGTCTCCTCTCTTCCTCCTTTCCAGAGAGAAAAGTCCGAGCTTATTCAACCTTTCTTCATAAGGCAAGCCCTCCAGTCCAGGTAGCTTCCTGTTAAAACTTCTTTGCACCCTCTCCAAAGCCTCTGTATCTTTCCTATAGTAGGGCAACCAGAACTGGCCACAATATTCCAAGTGTGGTCTCACCAGGGACTTGTAGGGCTGCAGCAAAACCTCGCAATTCTTAAACTCGATCCCCCTGTTAATGAAAGGCAAAACACCATATGCTTTCTTAACAACCTGATCCACTTGGGTGGCAACTTTGAGGGATCTGTGTACTTGCACACCCAGATCCCTCTGTTCCTCCACATTGCCAAGAATCCTGTCTTTAATCCTGTATTCAGCATTCGAGTTCGATCTTCCAAAATGCATCACTTCGCATTTATCCAGGTTGAACTCCATCTGCCATTTCTCAGCCCAGCTCTGCATCCTGTCTATGTCATGTTGCAACCTGCAGTAGCCCTCTATACTATCGACGACACCTCTAACCTTTGTATCATCGTAAATTTACTAACCCACCCCTCAACCACCTCATCTAAGTCATTTATAAAAACTACAAAGAGCAGAGGCCCAAGAACAGAGCCCTGATTCAACACTGACCTCCAGGCAGAATACTTTCCATCTACAACCACACTCTGCCTTCTGTTAGCCAGCCAATTCTGAATCCAGATAGCCAAATCTCCCTATATCTCATACGACTTGATTTTATGAATGAGCCTACCGTGGGGAACCTTATCAAATGCCTTACTGAAGTTCATATACACCGCATCCATTGTTTGACCATTGTCGACCTGTCTTGATACCTCCTCAAAGAAATCAATAAGATTTGTGAGGTATGACCTGCCCCTCACAAAGCCATGCTGACTGCCTTTAATCGCACTATGCTTACCAGGTAGAACAATAGTGGGAAAGAATTAAACAGGATACTACTATCAACTACATGCTGGGCAGAAAAGAAGAGTTTGTTGAAGGTTTGTATTTCATTGAATTGAGCAATTAGATCAAAATTGAAACTGAAAAATCACACTTATTGGTTATGGTGCAAATAATAAAGCTGATCAAACAAGATAGATATATAGAATATGTATACAAAAGCTAACAAAAATTGAATTAGATAACTTTGGGCTTAAGGCAGGTTCGGAGTAGAGAATGAAGGATAGCAGAAGGTTATGGAAAATAACTTATTTCGTATTTCTAAGGTGGTTATTCAGGCTGCAAAACAACTAGAGAGAGAAATCAGACTGTTAGCAGAGAATACTGTTCGAAGAGAAATGATACTTTGATTCCCATGAGGAAAAAGTGAGGTCTGCAGATGCTGGAGATCAGAGCTGGAAATGTGTTGCTGGAAAAGCGCAGCAGGTCAGGCAGCATCCAGGGAACAGGAGAATCGACGTTTCGGGCATAAGCCCTTCTTCAGGAATGGGGAAAGTTTGTCCAGCAGGCTAAGATAAAAGGTAGGGAGGAGGGACTTGGGGGAGGGGCCCCCAAGTCCCCCCTTCCCATGAGGAAGCCATGGTCCAGAATAGCCAAATTCACCAACTAACCCCAAACACAGAAATTACCGACTAGATTTCACTTTTTGTAACTTTAACATGAATCAGAACTTATACAAATTAAATATGGTTTAAGAGGGGAATGGCACTTCAGATTAAAAAACAACATTGTCTAAATAGTTGATTCACTAAATCACTCCCGCACAATATGCACTTGTTAAGTTCTGAGAGAATTCCATCTCCTTTTAGAATTTTGCCCATGTATTTAGTTATTCCCTACGTTGTATTCCCTGGCAGCTGTATTTAATCAAAGCTCATATGGCACAGTGGTAGTGTTTCTGCCTCTTAACCAGGAGACCTGGGTTCAAGTCCTACCTGCTTCAGTGTTGCATAATAACATTTCTGAACAGATTGATTGGAAAGTATCTATGAACCCTCTCATTCTGGTCATGTCAGCCCTGATGGCATAACTTACCAGAATTTCTTTTCAACTGACCAATTAACAACAGCCAGTTTCATGATCTGGTACTCTGATACAAAGACTTTTGCATAACTGAGCTCTTTGCATTTTTTTTTAGATTCAGTCCCTTTTTGATTGTTGGTGCACAACATCCCCAAGAGTTTCTGAATACTGCTTTTTCGTTTTACTGTTGAAACAGAACTTTTCTTTTCATCGAGACTTTTGTTGACTTCTCCACACACATTGTGTTCCTCTTCTGACTTTTCTTTACCTGCACTTTTGTGCCAATCGCTGTCACCTTCCAGCTTGTGTCTTGCAGCTCTGTGTCTCACCACACAGTTCCTGTCTCTTAGCCAGTTACTGCTTCCAGGTCAAGGGTAGCCAGTTCACATGAATCATGTATTTGTTCTTGTCCAAAATTTACAATGATCTCTTTGTGAGTTATAAACTCTTAGAAATCCTTTACAAACATTTTAAAAACAATTGCAGATTCTCCAAAATTTTCAGATCAAAGCGGGTCACGTATTAAAGAAATTGCTCAAAATCATCTTGTGAAAGAAGTCTGGGCCAAATGATTTTTTTCTGAGAGGATCTTAAGGGAAGAATTATTAAGGCACTATCTATAATTTTCAAAATTATTTAGTATAGAAACAACAATGAGGAGAAGACCTAGACTTTAAGTGGCAAGATTTGAACTGGAGGGAGGAAGTATTGGGCATGCAGATACATACACAAAAGATGACAATGCGCATACAGATATCCACATGAAAAGCAAAGCATTCTTTGCTTTTATATATTCTATGCCTATGTGTATTTTAAACAAAAGTTATTTTGAACTAATTCCGAGCTTGGTAAGCTGCTATTGGAATGTGTGCACAGTCTTGGGCAGCCAATTGCAGGAAGGATATAATATGATGTTAAAGACACAATGTGGATTTCTTAAATGTGTTTGTGATGACAGACTTAAGATGTCTGGTTGAAGCTGAAAAGGTTAAGCTGCTAAAGGTCTGAAAGATTACAAAGAGCAACAGTGAAGTAAATGGTGTTAACTCATTTTCCATTTCTACACAACATATCCAAGTTAAAATGATCACAAGATGTGAAAGGGAAAGTTAAAAGGAAGTTTATTACACGAAGGAAGATTACGTAGAACATAGAACAATACAGTGCAGAATTGGCCCTTGATGTTGCGCCGACCTGTGAAGAAATTAAGCCCATCACCTTATGCTAACCCATCATCTATCTGCTTATCCAAGGACTGTTTAAATGCCCCTAATGTGGCTGAGTTAAATACGTTGGCAGGCAGGGCATTCCACGCCCTTACCATTCTCTGTGTAAAGAACTTGCCTCTGACATCTGTCTTAAATCTATCGCTCCTCAATTTGTCCCTATGCCCCTTTCTACAAGCAGACGTCATCATCCTAGGATAAAAACTCACTGTCCACCCTATCTAATCCTCTGATCATCTTGTATGCCTCTGACATCTGTCTTAAATCTATCGCTCCTCAATTTGTCCCTATGCCCCTTTCTACAAGCAGACGTCATCATCCTAGGATAAAAACTCTCACTGTCCACCCTATCTAATCCTCTGATCATCTTGTATGTGTCTATTAAATCCCCTCTTAGCCGCCTTCTCTGCAATGAGAACAGACCCAAGTCCCTCAGCCTTTCCTCATAAGACCTTCGCTCCAGACCAAGTGAGGCCGCACTAGCGTTTTGTATAGTTGCAGCACGTTATCACAGCTCCAGAACTCAATCCCTCGACCAGTAAAACCTAACACACCGTATACCTTCTTAATAGCACTATCAACCTAGGTGGCAACTTTCAGAGATCTATGTACATGGACACCAAGATCCCGCTGCACATCCACACCACCATGAATCTTTCCGTTGACCCAGTATTCTGCCTTCCTGTTATTCTTCCAAACTGATCTCCATTTGCCACCTCTCAGCCCAATTCTGCAGTTTATCCAAGTCTCCCTGCAACATTCTTCCACACTGTCCATCACGCCACCGACTTTAGTATCATCTGCAAACTTACTAATCCACCTACCTATGCCTGCGTCCAAGTCGTTTATAAAAATGACAAACGTCATTGCTCCCAAAACAGATCCTTGTGGCACACCACTAGTAACCGGACACCAGGCTGAATATTTTCCATCAAACACCACTCGTTGCCTTCTTAAAGAAAGTCAGTTTCTAATCCAAACTGCTAAATCACCTTCAATCCCATGCCTCTGCATCTTCTCCAATAACCTACCATGTGGAACCTTATCAAAGGCTTTACTGAAGTTCATGTACACCACATCAACTGCCCTAAAGTACCCTTGAAAGGTTAATGCAGAAGAGTCTAGAGTGTGTTGCTGGGAATACACAGCAGGTCAGGCAGCACCCGAGGAGCAGGAGAATCGACATAAGCCTGATGAAGGGCTGTTGCCTGAAATGTCGATTCTCCTGCCCCTCGGACGCTGCCTGACCTGCTGTACCTTTCTATCAACACACTCTCAACTCTGATCTCCAGCATCTGCAGCCTCGCTTTATCCTAGTTAATGCAGAAGAGCCATTTTTGCTTTCATCTTCCAACAACCTTTCATATGCCACCTATCTTGCTGTCCAAGTAACTGACATCCTGAGTTTTCACCATTTTAGATGCCTTCTTGAAAAGCAAGATTTTGAAATGTATTTTTCCATAGGATATGGCTGTTGATGGCTAGACCAGTATTTGTTGACAATCTCTAATTGCACCGAGTGGCTTGTTCAACCATTTCAGTGGGCATTATGGGGTGAACCACATTGTTATGGGTTTGGAGTTAGATATAGGCCATGCTGGGTGGTAAATTTGTTCCCTAAAGGAAATAACTATTCAGACAGATTTTTCCAATCGTCCATGATGGTTGTCATTACTGAGACAAGATTTCAGTTCAAGATTTATTAACTCAGCTGCTCAGCTGGTATTGCAGGGACATTAGCCTGAGATTCCTGATTACTAGTCAAGTGACATTACCTCTAGGCCACTATTTCCTCTATAATTGGTGACATGAGAGCTTTACAAAATCTGAATCTGTATGATGAGTGGTCCTGGACTCCAACTAAGATATTGTGCTTCTCTGTTCTCCATGAGGAATTCAATCCAAGAAAGATAACATCTGACACAATTTGCACTCGGGACATTGCAATAACTGTGATATATTGATACAAGTTAGCACATAATTCACAAATCATGATAAATGTAAGAGAAGAAGAGTAAGGGAAATGTCACTATAGTATACATTCTTCACATTGATAAAGGGAATTACACTGCAGGAAAAATTATGGTGTACATAGACTTTATTGGAAGGAAGGGTGAAGTAATTTTTTATCATAAAGAAAAGCATGGGTGGTCACCTGGGAGAGAATTGCTTTTATGCAATTTGAAAACGAGTGGTGCATGTCTTGGAGGTGTGATATTAGTTGTATAGTCAAGAAGGAGTGGTGTTTACCCTCATGTCGCATTTCCTGAAAAATATTCCCAGCATTTCAAGAAATTTCAATCTGAGACTATTACAGGCACAGTGGGATGCAAGACTGTATCATAAATGAATAAGTATTCATAGTCATACAGCATAGAGATGGGTTCTACAGCCCTCCATATCTATGTTGACCAACAGACACAAAACTACACTGGTCCCATATACATTCACTAGCTCCATAGCCGACTAATCCCCAGCATTTTAAATACTTATCACGATGCTTCTCAAATGTTGTGGGAGCATCTACCTCCATTGCTTTCTCAGGCATCATGTTGCATGCATTTGCTATTCTGTGGGTGAAAGAATTTTTCCCAGATTACCTGTAAACCACTTACTCATCTTAAATTTATTTCCTCTGGCCTTAGACATAGATCGCGGCACGAGTCTGTACTTCTCAATTTTGTTAGACCTCTCAAAATACAACACCTTGCCCTTATTGGGATTAAATTCCATTTATTAGTGCTCTGCCCAATTTCCCACCTGATCAATATCACACTGTAGACTGAGACCATCCTCTTCACTGTCAACAGCAGCCCAACTTTCATGTCATCTGCAAACTTTCTCATTAAACTGTCTATATTCACATCCAAGTTGTTAATGTACATAATGCATGATGGTTCAGTGGTTACCACTGCTGCTGCACAGTGCCAGGGACCCAGCTTTGATTCCAGCCTCGGGTGACTCTCTGTATGGAGTTTGCACATTCTCCTTATGTCTGCGTGGGTTTCCTTCCACAATCTAAAGATGTGCAGGTTAGGTAAATTAGCCATAGTGTTAAGGGGTATTAGTCAGGGGAAATGTTAAGCAATAGGGTAGGGGAATGAATCTGGGTGTGATACTCTTTGGAGGTTGGTGTGGACTTGTTGGGCCAAATAGCCTGTTTCCACACTGTCGAGGTTCTATGATTCTATGATAACAAGCAGCAAGAATTCCAGCACTGATCCCTATAGTACTCTGCTGGTCACAGGCTTCCAATTCCAAAAACAGCTCTCCACCATCACCTTTTGCCACCTCTTTGCAAGCCAATTTTGGATCCACTTTACCAAATTGCCTTGGATCCTGTAGATCCTTCCCTTTTGGACTAGCCCTCCATGTGCTCAATTAAAGGCCTTCTTGAAGTCCATGTAAACCACATCAACTGCACTACCCTCAATATTTTTAGTCACGTTTTCGAAAAACCTTAAGACAGGACCTCCCTGTAACAAATATATTCGGACTATCCCTGATTAACTCTGCCTTTCCAAATATTGATGAATCCTAACCTTCAGAATTTTTTCCAATAATTTTCCACCACATATGTCATTAGCTATCTTTCAGTCATTTGCCACTTTGCCTGTGCCCAGCAAAATATATCTGCCAGAATCTCAGCATCTCCTTCCTTGCCTCCCACAGCAGCCTGGGCTATACCTAATCAGGCCCTGGGGAGTTTTGCACCTGTATGCCTGTTAAAACATTTAATACTTTCTCCTTAACTTCATCATCACAACTAATACCCCCTGCTAAATGCCTTTGTCCTGTGTAGATAGATGAGAACTGTTCATTTAAGACTTCAACCATATCCACTGGCTCCATGGACAGGTTGACCCTTTGGTCTCGAATAGGCCCCACTTCTTCCATGGTAATCCCCTTACTCTTAATATACTTATAAAAAGTGTTGGGGTTTTCCTTGATTCCATCTGCCAAAGATATTTTGCAGTACATTTTTGCCCTCCTAATTTCCTTTATATGTAGCCTTCTACACACGCTATCCTTTTGAAGGGCCTCCTCCATTTTTAAGGAGAAAATGAGGTCTGCAGATGCTGGAGATCAGAGCTGAAAATGTGTTGCTGGAAAAGCGCAGCAGGTCAGGCAGTATCCAGGGAACAGGAGAATCGACGTTTCGGGCATAAGCCCTTCTTCAGGAATGAGGAAAGTTTGTCCAGCAGGCTAAGATAAAAGGTAGGGAGGAGGGACTTGGGGGAGGGGCGTCGGTGTGGTCTGACGTTGGAGGAGTCCAAAGACCTGCATATTCTTGGTGGAGTGGGAGGGGGAGTTGAAGTGTTGAGCCATGGGGTGGTTGGGTTGGTTGGTCCGGGTGTCCCAGAGGTGTTCTCTGAAACGCTCCGCAAGTAGGCGGCCTGTCTCCCCAATATAGAGGAGGCCACATCGGGTGCAGAGGATGCAATAGATGATATGTGTGGAGGTGTAGGTGAATCTGTGGCGGATATGCACTTTAAAAATTCCACCCCATCTAACCCTGTCATTATTAACGTGATCCCAGTTAATGTTAGCAAAATTGAGTCCGTGACAACTATAAACTGTGTTTCTCTCACAACTTTCCATGATTTGCAATTCATATCTGTCCCTGTATCCCCCTCTGACTGTTGGAAGGCCTGTAGTATAATCCCAGTAAGGTAATTGCCCCTTTTTAAAAAACTTCTAAGCCAATACCCACATGGCCTCATTTGAAGACCCTTGTCGATGTCCTCCCTCAATTTTTTCGCACCTCCCTTTCTTGTTCTCCCCCCCATCATGCCTGAAACTTCTATACCCTGTAATTTTGAGGTGCCAATCCTGTCCTTCCTCAACTATGTCTGAATGATTACAACAATGGCATATTCCTAATTGCTGATCAATGCTCTAAGATCACCTGCCTTTCTAGTCAAGCTCCTTGCATTAAAATAGAAACAATTTAGTTTCTTGGACCTTCCATGTGCATTATCTTGACCACATCATCTCTGCCTTCTGAACTGTCCTAGCGTTCCTTCTACATATATGATTAGACCTTGTCCCCAAGTTTACATCTACTCTGTGCCCCATCCCCTTGCCAAATCAGTTTTAAACGTCTCCAGAGCAAGACCAAACCTTCCAGAAAGAATATTGGACCCATTCCAGTTCAGATGTAACCTGTCCAGTTTGTACAGATCCCATCTATCCCAGAAGGTGTCCCAGTGACAGTCTGGTGATATCATATACTTCTCCTTCAATAACCTGTGAATCTTTGAATAAACAACCCTTGAATCATCCTATTAATCATGTGACCCAAGAGAATTGCTTCCTAATTATGTGAATCGCAGTTTATTTGAATGCATGCATGAATGTAAACAGTCTCTGAATATGAAGGAGTGCAACACGTGGACCACAAAAACATCTTCATGTGGACTGTTTGGAAATATTATCATAGAAATAGTAATGGAATACTGCCAAGTTGTCACTGTACAGTCTGTGACCCACTTGTGGTTGCTTTAAGGCTGGCAAATGGCTCTCAAGCAGCAGTTAATCAGCTCTGTTTGCACTTAACTCTCGTTAGTTTGTTCTGTTTGAACAATTCCTGAAGAAGGGCCTGTGCCCGAAACGTCGAATCTCCTGTTCCCTGGATGCTGCCTGACCTGCTGTGCTGTTCCAGCAATAAAGTTTCTGTTTGAACTAGGTCAAAAGTCAGAGTCATAGTGATATACAGCACAGAAAAGAACCCTTTGATCCAATTCGTCCATACTGGCCAGATATCCTATATAAATCTAGCCCCATTTGCCAACATTTAGCCCATATCCCTCTAAACTTTTCCTATTCAACCATATGCTTTTTAAATGTTATTGTACCAGCTTCCACCACTTCCTCTGTCAGCTCGTTCCATGTGTACACCACCTTCCGCATGAAAATGTTGTCCCTTAAGTCCCTTTTAAATCATTCCCCTCTGATGCTAAACCTATGCCCTCTAGTTTTGGACTCCCCTACCCTGGGCAAAAGACTTTGCCTAATCACCCTATCCATGCCCCTCATGATTTTATGAACCTATGTAATGTCACCCCTCAGCCTCCAATGCTCCAGGGAAAATAGCCCCAGTCTATTCAGCCTCTCCCTATTGCTCAAACCCTTCAACCCTGACAACATCCTTGTAAATCTTTTCTGACCCCTTTCAAGTTTCGCAACATTCTTCCTCTAGGAGGGAGACCAGAATTGCAAGCAGTATTCCAAAAGAGGCCTAACCAATGTTGTATACAGCCACAACATGACCTCCCAACTCCTATATTCAATGCACGGCCAATAAAGGCAAGCATACCAAATGCCACTCTGTCCACCTGCGACTCAACTTTCAAGGAACTATGAACCTGGGTTTCTTTTGCTCCTGCCCTATTTGCAAAGTTGCAGCTTTCATGTGGTTCCCATGCCTGTTCAGAACTGCCTTTCCTACCCAAGCTTGGTATTTTACAGATCTGACCTCACATCGCCCATACCTCTTACCTATTAAGGGCCAGTCCTGTGATTCCTGTGCCAAACATCATCCCCTGAAGTAAACGACCTCTCTTGTTTAGAGGAGTCTTGTGTCCGGCATTAGTGTTCCTCATGCCGGTTCTGTGTGTCTCCTCACTCGTTCTCTCGCACAGACACACACATCCGGTTTAACCTGGTGTGGAGTGTTCTCCTTATCAGCAACTCTGCTGGAACTACCCCTGTAGTTGCATGAGGAGCCATCCTAAAATCAAACAGGAGTTGGATCAGTTTATCAACTGAAGCTGTGGGCTGTTTCTTTAAGCCTCTCTTCAAACGTTGGACTGCTTTTGCTGCCAGACAATTGGACAATGGATGGTATGGAGCTGTCCTTACTGCTGAATGACACTCTCGGAAATACTTGTTTCCGTGTACTTGCAACTTTGCAGTCATCGTCCGTGTTTGACAAATTAACTCTATGCACATCTAAACACTATGAAAGGGCATCCATGATGGTTAAAAACATACAGCCAATGAAAGGTTTGGCATATTCAACATGCAACCAAATCCAGGACATTTCCACGAATGTGGGAGGACCTGCTGGCTGCAACATGGATATGTCAGCATCCAATCATGGTCACCAGACATACATTCTCACAAATATCTTCATTTTCAAAAACTCTGGATGACTCTGGTGGAGTTCAACCAGTATCTGGTGGCGGCTTTTGCTTGGGAAGATCACATTTGTTTCCCATAATATACTGTCCTCTGCGATAATCTGATGTACCGCCTGATATTGTCAGTGGTGACCAGAAGGGTGTGCAGAATGTTTAAAACCAGAATAGACTGTACTAGTGGCAGCACCATTGGTGATACTTGGCTTCCAGGACTTTATTCCAACTTGTAACTGTAAGCACTCAGTATAAGAGCCCACTGCTGAATTCAACCTGAGGCCTTCCTCTTTGAGTACCCAGCAAGGGTTTGTAGTCCAATACTATTACAAATTTACATCTGTAAAGGTATTGGTGGAACTTCCTTACACCAAAGATGACCGCCAACCTATTCTTCTCTATGTGAGAGTATTTTGTTTGGCATCAGCCAAAGTCCAGGAAGCATACACTGAGGCATTCCTCCCCGCTTGGCCACCGGTGAGCCAACGATACCTCGATACCATAGAGGAGGCATCGTGTGTCAGCACCACATCTCGCTTGGGTTTGTAGTGTGCCACAACCTTAGACGACGATAGCTGCTTCTTCACTTAGAGTCAGAGAGGTACAACATGGAAACAGAACCTTCGGTCCAAGTCGACCAGAATGCTGCATCTTAACTACGAGACCATTTCCAAGGCTGAAGTTTTGGAAAGGAAATAATCTCATCACATGACTGTAATTAAGAAAATGCAAGTGGCCTTATAGATTTAGACTTCAGATGTGACCCAAAACCCCTTTTGGTTTGTATCTTTAAACTCCATTTGGACGAAAAGCTTGAACACTTCTGGATTAAAGACCAATAGATGAGGGAGGATAGGGCCTCTGAGCACACACTGTCCAGGATGATCATACAAAGAAAAATTAAGAACTTAAAAGAGAGCAGCTCATTATAAAGTGAGCTGGAAAACTTCTGTTAGATTTGGTGTCTTTCACCTGTAATTCATGTATTACGTTTACTATCAATTACATTTTTTAAAAAGATTAAATATTTTATAACTTTTCATATTTACTGAATTGTTTCTCTTTTAACTCCTCACCACAACCTTTAGCAAAACCAAGATCATTGGCTCATCTCAGTAGGTCAGATGGTCATCGCAAAAAATCGAAATGGACTTTACTACAAATGCAAAGTGATTGGGACTTCTGCACAGACCTTTTATGAAATCAATTTTGAAGATGGATCTTACAGTGACAATGTGTACCCAGAAAATGTTGTTGTAAGTTGTCAGTCTTATATCTTTTGTACTGATTTGTTTTAATTGTTCAGCGTGTTTTTTCTGGTTAATGTAAAAGTCTCAACCACAGCCTTACAAGAATCCTTTGGCTAAGAGAGTATTTTTGTAGGAGAGGTCATAGATCTCCTAGATCTCAATTGATACTAATAAAAGTACTAAGTAATATGGTACATTGAAGTAAAAAAAAAATGGGATGGTCATATGAAAGTATAGATCATTGTCAAAGCTCTTAATGAGTAATAAATGGGTTAGTGTCAGGTAGTATATTGGAAATCAACGTAATCCTAGGCATTATAATGACAGGGAATGCATTTGTTTCTGTTGTTAATGGTGCCATCAGGTGCATTATGATAGGGCTGAAGAGAGTAAAATGATTCATGTTTGCTCCTGTGATTCCCTACCCGACAAATTGCCCCACGATAGTAATCAAGCATATTGATGCAGGTCAGTACAGATAGTTTATCTATAATTCGATGCTTGTGTTCTTGTGAAATTCCACATTATAGAAAAATCACGTTTCAGAAACAGTGCTTAAAGTTTTGGTGATGTTATCGTGTTACAGCCAATACACACTTTACAAGTTCGTGCTTTTGAAACAGTGTCCCCAATTCGTGAGTCGAATTACAACAAATTTGCATTAATGAAACACGTGTTATAGCAGAACGAATAGTATCAAAATACAATTGAAAAGAACATAATTCAAGATACTTCCATGTTGTGTCGGATGTTCCTTGTGGTACTATCAATTCATTTCTTCAAATTCGCCACACCTGTCATATATAGTCAACAAAATGCTTGCTTAGACCCCATTGTTATAGAATAAAACTGAAATCATTTTCTGGGCATTTTCCAAGCGTAAAATGGTCAGTAAAATAATTTCTAAGTCTGATCATTATGGAGACCAGACAGGAATCCGTTTCTTCAGTCAAATAAGCTACCCGTGAAGTTGTTGACGAACAGCTCCCAACATTTGGAGTTAGAATGCAGGATTGCATGCTCTCTGAGAGTAGTTAGTTGTATGTCCATGCAATCATAGTAAAGTACCATGACCATGTCGAAAAGCATACAATGTACAGGCAGCCTTGACTGTACTAGCTCTTTGAAACAACTGTTCATTTAATCCCACTTCTCTGCTCTTTCCCCATTGCCCAAAAATGTTGTTTCTTCAAGTATTTATCCAATTTGCTTTTGGGCAATACATTGCAGATCCTTTTTGTCATTTTTGTCTACTTTTTGTCATTTACATAAATGATTTGGGTGCGAGCATAAGAGCTACAGTTAGTAAGTTTGCAGATGACACCAAAATTGGAGGTGTAGTGGACAGTGAAGAGTACAACAGGATCTGGACCAGATGGGTCAATGGGCTGAGAAGTGGTGGATGGAGTTTAATTCAGATAAATGTGAGGTGCTGCATTTTGGGAAAGCATATCTGAGCAGGACTTATACACTTAATGGTAAGGTCCTAGGGAGTGTTGCTGAACAAAGAGACCTTGGAGTGAGGTTCATAGCTCCTTGAAAGTGGAGTCGCAGGTAGATAGGATAGTGAAGGCAGCGTTAGGTATGCTTTCCTTTATTGGTCAGAGTATTGAGTACAGGAGTTGGGAGGTCATGTTGCGGCTGTACAGGACCCCCCTCAATCTCCTTTTTTCTAATGAAAACAAATCTAACCTACTCAACCTCTCTTCATAGCCAGCACCTTCCATACCAGGCAACATCCTCGTAAACCTTCTCTGTACCCTCTCCAAAGCGTCCACATCCTTTTGGTAATCACAGATAGGCCAAACCACTTCGAGTCAGAGGATGTGGTGGAGGCTGGTACAATTGCAACATCAATTGCAACATTTAAGAGGCATTTGGAAGGGTTTGGAGGGATATGGGCCGGGTGCTGGCAGGTGGGACTAGATTGGGTTGGGATATCTGGTCAGCATGGACGGGTTGGACCGAAGGGTCTGTTTCCATGCTGTACATCTCTATGACTCTATCCTACCATGTCAACTGCAACGATACTGTTCTCCAGTCTCGTCTCTAGTTTTTCTTTGCTAATTACCTTAAATCTGTGTCCTCTTCTGTCAGGAGAACAAAAACACTTTTTCTAGTGTTCCTATGTAGCTGCACCCCTCACTTCATTTTTGTATGATTTCCATGGAGACCAACAAGCCAGAATACTAAATTGATTAAAGGTCCCCACTTAGAACGATAGTGGATAAGATTTCACGTTATTTCATCAACCAATCAAAGTCATCATAAATTAACATGATTTAATAGGAAAATTATCAATTTAAACTATGTTGTTCATTAGAACATAGAACATTACAGCTCAGTAGAGGCCCTTCAGCCCTCGATGTTGCACCAACCTGTGGAACCAATCTGAAGCCAATCTAAGCTATACTATCTCATTTTCATCCATGCGTTTATCCAATGACTATTTAAATGCCCTTAACATGAGTCTACTACTGTTGCAAGCAGGATGTTCCACACCCCTACTACTCTGAGTAAAGTAGCCACCTCTGACATTTGTCCTATGTCTATTACCCCTCAATTTAAAGTATGTCTCCTCGTGCTAGCCATCACTATTCAAGGAAAAAGGTTGTCACTATTTACCCTATCTAACCCTCTGATTATCTTATATGTCTCAATTAAGTCATTTCTCAACTTCCTCCTCTCTAATGAAAACAACCTCAAGTTTCTCTGCCTTTACTTATAAGACCTTCCCATCATACCAGGCAGCATCCTAGTAAATCTCCTCTGAGCCCTCTCCAAGCTTCCACATTCTTGCTATAATGCAGTGACCAGAACTGTACGCAGTACTCCAAGTGCAGCTGCATCAGAGTTTTGTACAGCTGCAACATGACCTCGTGGCTCCAAAACTCAATCTCTCTACCAATAAAAGCTAGTACACCTTGTGCCTTCTTAATAGCCCTATCAACCTGGGTGGCAACTTTAAGGGATCTATGTACACGAACACCAAGATCCCTCGGCTCATCTACACTACCAAGAGTCTTTCTATTAGCTCTGTACTCTTTATTCCTGTTTCTCCTTCCAAAGTGAATCACCTCTCACTTTTCCATATTAAATTCCACTTGCCACCTCTCAGCTCAGCTCTGCAGTTTATCAATGTCCCACTGTAACCTGCAACATCCTTCAGCACTGTCCACACCTCCACTAACCTTAATGTCATTCGCAAATTTACTAAATCATCCTCCCCCCGCCCTCATCCAGGTCATTTATAAAAAATGACAAACAGCAGTGAACCCAAAACAGATCCTTGGGGTACACCGCTAGTAACTGTACTCCAGGATGAACATTTCCCATCAATCACCACCCTCTGTCTTTCAGCTAGCCAATTTCTGATCCAAACCACTAAATTACTCTCAATCCCATGCCTCCGTATTTTGTGCAGTAGCCTTCCATGGGGAACCTTATAAAATGCCTTATCAAAATCCATATACACCACATCAACCACTTTACCCTCATCCACCTGTTTGGTCACCTTCTCAAAGAACTTCTGGGTTTGTGAGGCGCAACCTACCCTTCATGAAACCATGTTGATTATCTTTAATCAACTTATTCCTTTCTCGATTATTATAAATCGTATGTCTTATAACTTTTCCAACACTTTACCCACAACCAAAGTAAGGCTCACTGGCCTATAATTATCAGGGTTGTCCCTACTTCCCTTCTTGAACAAGGAGACATTTGCTGTACTCCAGTCTTCTGGCACAAGACAATGGCAACATAAACATCAAAGCCAATTTGAATAAAGATTAAAGAGCAAATTCAGCCATCTGCTCAGTGTCCATAGCACAAGTTTGAGCCCAAATGTTTTTGAAAGCTCTAAACTTTCTCTGGTAGAGTTCTTGCTCCATTTTTGTTTTGAGGGTTTAGGCTGGTCCCCAGCTGACAGTGGCACCCCACCAATCCGAATTCCATAAGAATGCCACAAACCTGCAGAATCTCCTGCCCTCTACCCACAATGCTACTGGTGACATAGATCCACCAATGTTGTTTTCATATATAATAGAATCAGAAGATTACAGCACTAAAGGGACCCTTCAGCCCATCAAGTCTATGCTAGTCATCAATTGTCAATCGACTTGAACCTTATTTCCCCACAAAGGAATACTAATTATCCTTAGTTAAGCCTTGTCTGTCCAAGTGTGAGACTATTAGCTCCTTGATTTTTTTTTTGTAATAAAAAAATTTCCCTACCACTAATGTTCGACTCACTGGTCTATAGTTCCTGGTTTAACCCTACCACCGTTCTTAATAATGGTACCCACATAAGCTGTGTTCCAGTTGTCCGGCACCTCTCCCTGTGGCAGAGAAGATTTGGAAATTAATGTCAGCGCACTGGAATCCCCTCAAAGTTACAGCAAATAGGTGTTTCCTTCTCCCAGCTCCTGGAACCAGCCTCCATTGTCTTCATCCTGTTGGTACCTGTACTTTGTGGGCGGCACAGTGGTTAGCACTGCTGCCTCACAGTGCCAGAGACCCAGGTTCAATTCCCGCCTCAGGCGACTGACTGTGTGGAGTTTGCGCATTCTCCCTGTGTCTGCGTGGGTTTCCTCCGGGTGCTCCGGTTTCCTCCCACAGTCCAAAGATGTGCAGGTCAGGTGAATTGGCCATGCTAAATTGCCCGTAGTGTTAGGTAAGGGGTAAATGTAGGGGTATGGGTGGGTTGCGCTTCGGCGGGTCGGTGTGGACTTGTTGGGTCGAAGGGCCTGTTTCCACACTGTAAGTAATCTAATCTAATCTAATCTACTTCTGGGATCCAAGCTGAAACAGCTGTTTCTTTTAAAACTGCTTTCAGTCAATGTCAGTTTCTCCAGATTCCTGAAGCCATTGTTTCCATTTTAGTTTTACTAAAACCAGGGAGGCTCAATTTCCCTTTCAGTTTTATAATTGATGTTTCAGTCCGTGAAAATGCACTTCTGAAACAGTGGATTTCATCACATTCATAGAATCATAGAAACTTTTCAGTGCGGACTCAGGTCATTCAGCCCATTGAGTCAGCACTGACCCTCCAATGAGCATCCCACCCAGACCCACCCCCCCTACCCTAGCCTTGTAACCCTGCATTTCCCATGGCAAATCCACCTAGCCTGCAGATCCCTGGACACTATCGGCAATTTAGCATGGCCAATCCAGATAACCTGAACGTCTTTGGACTGTGGGAGGAAGCTGGAACACTCGGGTGAAACTGACACACGCATACGGGGCAATTGTCCAGACACCTCACAGACAGTCACCCAAGGCTGGAATCAAACCCAGGTCCCTGATGCTGTGAGGCAGCAGTGCTAACCACTGAGCCACCGTGCTGTCCATTGTCTAAATTAGTTTTCTGCCAAGTTTGTTTGAGGACTCTTGGGCATCAACTTTCTCCTTAAATGTGTAGTTTCTCCAGCAATTGCAGAGAATGTACGCACCCTACAGGCTGATTGCTGGAAGTATACGTGAGAAGCAATTTGCACTCTGGCAACATCGGTCATTGGACTGTCTTCCATTTTAACTAGCCGACTCAAAGTTCGCATGTTACAAATTGTACTCAGTCTTAGTGATTGTAACCAGCTGTATATTACTGTTTGTAGCAAGGTTTGTACTTGACTCAAAGATGGTTTGAGCTGTCAATGTCATTTCTTCTAAACTGAATCTCAGCATTAATCTAATACTGTGCACCATGCTGTTCTGTGATTGTATTATCTGTAATGTTTGCTTACTCTGTGTACAGAGCAGGGACTGTGTACAGCATGGTTCACCCGCTGAGGGTGAGGTCATCCAGGTGCGATGGACTGACAGTCTGGTGTACAGTGCGAAGTTTGTTGGTTCCCAGGTCAGGTACAACTACCAGGTAAGATTTAGGTTATATTTTCCTTGCTGCAACGGCAGTGTTGACCAGTTAGTAACCAGTTGCTTACCATATGTGGAATACTGCCTTTTCTTTGTTCAAATAATGATTGTCACAAAACAATGGAAAAAGATGACATTTCGAGTCATGAAACAAGGTTTTAGTGTACATTTAGTGGAGAGATAAGGCAGAAATTGTCCACAAAGATGAGTAGAACTACTAACTGATAAAATTGTGGATGAGCACCAGGAAGCATTTTAAAAAATTTAGTTGGCTGACCATAGAATTGGATGTACTCTGAAGGGTACATTGGTCAACAATGAACTAACAGCCCTAGTATAAAACTAACAAAGGGTTTATACCAAAACAAAATCTTGCAGCAGGATAAGAAGAACAGTGAAGGAGCACAAATGAGGTAGTAAGAGCCACAAAAAGAAATATAACTAAAACCTAATGAGAGCTGTCGAATACAACGCTAGAGCTGTGTTTGACAAATAAATTGAGAAGGAATAGTATGGGCCCCTTAAAGACAAATGGGAATGATACTGTAATTGGAAATCAGAACGTGAAAGACTTATTGAATTCATTGACCTTGACAATCAAGAATATGCATAATCTATCAGAGGTAGAGGGAAGGTAGACCAAGGGAAGCAACAAAATATTTAATATGTTTAAAATCAGTTGATGGAGAAACTAATGTGAATAAGGATGCCATTGATTGTTCCCACACCAATGTGTTAACAGAAGAAGCTAAAGAAGTTGTTGATGCGTTAATCGCAATCATCTTCAATTCAGAAATTGTCCCGTTGAATTGGAGAGCTGGCAATGTTACTCCATTATTTAAGGGTGAGGGAGATAAACTAGGCAATTAAAGATCTGTTAGTTTAACATCAGTCGTGGGCAGGTTACCAGAATCTTTAACTGGGGACAGGGTGATTGAGCATTTTCACAAATATAAGCTGATCTTGGAAATGCATTTGAACGTTATTATATGAAATGCCAAGTATAAAATAAGCGAAAATAAGCCCATGGATTTGGAGGTGCCCAGAGGAGCAGGCAGCAAGTTCAAGCCACCAGGTATCTGCACTGACATTCACATCAGGAATTGCCAATATCTTGTTCCCTCGCAAAGAACAGGAAGCTGCCTATTAATTACACGAGGTTTGTTGTTAACATTAAGGTTTAAAAGCAATAATCCCCCAGTAATCTCGCCACTCCCGAATATGAATCTTGCCTCGATGCCCATCAGTCTGGTTTAAAATGCAACAAGTTGATCCTGACGTGGAGATATGCCATATTTCTCACCATGGTCCACAATGTTCAGCCTGCTACGAGACTCTGTTGAGTAACTAGAGACCAATCAGCCTAAGTGAAATGGTGGTAAAATTATTACAAAGAACTTTGAAGGACAGGATAAAGCCTCATTTACAACTGCCCAGATTAATCAAAGCATGAAATTGTTGAGGGAAGGTTACGCCTGACTACACGGTTCACCTCCTAATTCCCGATGTCAATCAAAGCATTCTTCCAAATCCATGTGCTTATTTTCGTTAAGTTTGTGTAGAACATTATTTTATACTTGGCATTTGATTTGTTTGCTCTCAGTCCAGGGTCAATGCCTCTGCAGTTCAGGAAATGGCTGAGAGTCAGTCCTTAACTCACAGTAGCTCCTTAGTCTGAGATTAGCACTGACACTGCCAGAGAGATGTAAAGGTTTGAGCCTGGGCTGTTGCAATAGATTGCTCAAGAGGGGTGGGCCACAGTCGATCTGTCGTTTCGATCCAATAAAGGCAAGAAGTAAAGGTGTGGAGGGATGTCGTAGTAAGGGTGGACCCCTGCTGCAGGAGAGATGAGCAAACCTATTGATGGGAGTTGGGGACTGAAGACAGGTTGGGTTGGGACATGAGGTGGTGCAAAGCCTATAGGGCTCATGGGAAGGTCAACAGGAAGGGGATTTGGATGATTGGAGCCTCACCAACAGGTAAAAGTGGAACCTGGAAACTGGAACAGCCAATGGGAAAAAAAATGGCCACAGGCACTTCCAGAATAAATGGGAGGAGTTCAAAATCCAGTGACATGTGTCCTTTCAAGAGACAAAACACTACACATGCACCCAATCACTGCACAGGGCACATACCCATAGGTGCCCAATTCCTGCCAAAGCTTATTCATTGTCTAACTGAGCTACACATCTCCCTGTCTGAAACGCTGCTGAACATTTCATTGTCAATATCTCGTTCCCTTGCAAAGAACAGGAAGCTACCTGTTAATGAGGTGAGGTTTGTTATCAAATATAAGGTTTAAAAGCAATAATCCCCCAGTAATCTCACCACTCCCTAATAGGAATCTTGCCTCGATGCCCAGAACTCTGTTTGAAAATGCAACAAGTTGGTCCTGACGTAGAGAAATGCCACATTTCTCACCTTGGTCCACACCTTTGTCCACTGCAGCCAGTGGCACTGTGCCACTATCTGGATAAATAGTGTCTCGTCACCAGAGACCCTTCTAACTGCAATGGTCATATTGCCTGCGTGTGGTGCAGGGGATTCTCAAGTCAGGAATTGCTCCATGGGGACATGACACATGTGAGCTGATGTTTGACTTCTGGAGTTAAGGTAGGGGGCTACACTGAGACGCAAGTAAATTGATCTAGTGGCACTCTGAATATGTTTCAACAAACGTCAGATGCCCTTTGTCATGGAATTTCCCCCTGCCACCAATGTGCCCTTGAGGTTTCTTCTTTCTTTACCTCCCATTTGGAAGGGCAATCCCAGGTTCCAAAGCTGTGGCTGAAAGACATTGGTGTCTGGAGCACCGAGACATGCTGAATGTATCCTTTTCAGAGGCAAGTGCACTTCCCTCTGCTCCATCTCCCATGGGAGTGAGTTGAAGGTAAAAGGCCATGCCACCTTTGGAGTGTCCTGACAGGGACCACCGAATGGCTGTGTTCAGTTCCTGTTCTGGCTGATTACCTACTGGTACCGCCTTGCCTCTTTTAGAGGCCAAGGTGACCTGCCCTAGCCTTGCCACATTGCTTAGAGACTAGGGTGATGGATTGTGTGTACATCCAACAGGCCCTTACACTGCTGGACCTGGCTCTCCATGGCAGCTGCCTCTCTGTCTATGGAGGTTGCCAGTCGTTTGCATGTTTGCAGTACCTTCCCCTCATGACATGGCCACAATCCTGCAGCCTCTGGATTCTGAGTGCTATTGCTTTCCACCTCCCTCCCTAATGGCTGACACTGAAGTCTCCTCCTACCCTGAGGCTGACCTGGTCTCTAATAATGCCAGTGATCTCGAACATTTCAGCCAGCTGCAGAGACATGGCAGTGATGTGCTCACCAATTTGTGCTCCCACAAATATGTCAGTATGTGAGCTGTTTATTGGGGGGGGGTGGGTGTGGGGGCACTTGCCAGTACTCCCTCTGAAGCCTTTGAACACCCTTCAGAGATGCTGGAGGCCCTTTCTTGTGGATGGGTCACTTGGCCACCAAGATAGTGGACACCTCATTCAGACCTGCAGAATACAGAAGGGAGGCAGAAAGCAGCCAGTGGTGTATAATTAATGACGTCAGCAGGATGATGGAGTGGTACCTACTCAGCTAATGTATGTCTCTGGATCCCTGCAGGTGCAGTCTCAGTCTTTTCCTATGAGAGCTAGGATTCTCTTCTCAGGGTGTGAGGGATATGGGGGGGGGAAAAGGCAGGGAACTGACCTCGGTAATGGAAATGGTGCAGGCATGATGGGTCAAATGGTCATCATCTGCACCATAACAGTTCTGTGACAAGGAGAGGTGATGAGTTTTTGAACTTTATAATCCGTGGAGAGAATTGATTAAACTGGGGAAGGGTACAATTGTAATTACTCCAATATTGAGAAGGAATAAGTGCAAAAAGATGCAGAATTTTAACATTAATGTGTAATAATATTTAGAGCTGAATGTACTGATGAGACAGTAGAACAAAGGACTGTGGATGCCAGGGATCTGAAATAAACGAAAACCGAAATTGCTGGAGAAATTCAGAAGATCTGGGAGCATCTGTGAAGAGAGAAACACTGTATCAAATCCAGTGACTCCTTTTTTCAGATCTGCTTGAAGATTCATTGGACTCAAAACATTAACTCTCTTTTCTCTTCACAGATGCTACCAGACCTGTTGGATTTCTCCAGCAATTTCTGTTTGTGCCTGTGCTGTCAAGGCAGTGCATTTGTTGGTGGAAGGCTTCTTTGAAAGTAGATGGAAGCACAGACTTAGTAAGAGAGCTACCCAACTAATATCACACTTCAGTAATAAGGTCAGGAGAATAGCCTGGATATCTTGTTAGTCAAGGCAATGACATAATCGTGAGGATTCTTTTTCTCTTGTAGCTGTTTTGGAAATTATCCGACCAGAAGAAATGTTCCACAGTTCCCTTCTGTCACTATTTTTCTTTAGCATTATTTAAAAACACTTCAGGTTGTAGTGATCTACTACCACCTAGTGTCTGGAAATGGAATCTGTCAACAATAGCAGTGTGCATTCATGTAGTGCCTTTAATGTGGTATGTCATCCCACAGGAACAGTTTTTAAAACAGGAAATAACACTACCATATAACGACATATTAGACAAGTAACCAAAAGATTGATGGAAGAGGTAGAAGGAGCAAGAGATGAGATTATGTAGGGAATTGAAGAGGTTAGAGCCCAGATACAGCTGCCAGCAGTGGGCCAGTGAAACATATTGATGCTTAAAAGGCTACACTTGGAAGAGTGAAAAAATCTGAGTTGAAGGGCTAGAGAGAGCTACAGAAGTAGGAAGGGGTAAAGCATGGGGCGCTTTGAAATGATGTAATGATTTTATTGCTTTAATTGGTCATTCCCTTGATGAACTTGCTTGTGATTCAGGTGGAGTTTGAGGGAGGCTCTCAGCTGACCTTGAAAAGAGAAGACCTTTACACACTGGATGAGGAGCTACCCAAGCGTGTGAAAGCACGGCTGGTGAGTTCAAAGCGTACATGACCTATCATATTACGATCAGCTTGATAATTACCATCCACTTATACACCTCTGATACATGTTGTGTCGTCAATGTTTAGGCTAACAGTTTTAAGTGATATAGTACTTTAAACATCCAGCTCAAACTGCAATGGTCTCTTATTCTTACCTCTGTATTGCTGATGAGATTCTACTGTTGATATATGGAAAAATATTA
Source organism: Chiloscyllium plagiosum (assembly GCF_004010195.1). NCBI lineage: Eukaryota > Metazoa > Chordata > Chondrichthyes > Orectolobiformes > Hemiscylliidae > Chiloscyllium > Chiloscyllium plagiosum. The sequence continues at coordinate 7,774,193 of NC_057740.1, forward strand.
TCTTGATATTGTGGCCCACTTGAGACTAGTACCAGCTTTAATTGAAATTGGTTAAAGACAAATATTGTCCATAACATCAAGAATGAATCCCTTTCTCCTCTTCAAAACTAGCATCTGATATTTTATGTTTATCTTCAGTTGTACCAGACACCCTCCTTATATTCATCTCTTCACTTTAAAATTGTCAACTTAGATTCTGGGCACAAGTTCACAGAGTAGAACTTCAACCTTCTAATTCAGAGAGGAAAGTGCTGACACTTGCCAAATAGGGTCTGACTGGAAATATAGCCCTTTATATAATCACAGTATAGTTCCCTCTATGGCCTACTGCACAATACTGTGGATTGCAACCTTGGACACCAGGTTTGATTAATGTTTGCTAAGTTGGATTATCTGGGACTGCAGAAAAGGCATTCCAAATGGGTTCAGTGCTGTGGCTGGGGAGAGGAATACTACAATTAAACATCTTCTGTTCAGTGCCCCGTGTTGGAAAGTGCCGTAACTCTGATGCATTCTCATAGGTTGCTGGTACGGTCCATCTGAGCCAGTAAGAACAGCCAGTTTAACCATGTTTAAGAAGGTATCCAGTACCTATGTACCCGCTGAGAGTCCACATTTGCAGGGAAAGAAAGCTGAAGAATTAAAATAGTAATTAGTTGTAACCATCAAATCATGAATCAACCAAAAAGCTAACTATTTCCAGTACTTCCCCAATAGCACTAGAGTTGAGTTACAGTGGAAGCAGTGTCTTTCTGCTTGTAAGTGGGGCATGTGGCAGAATGTAACCATTTATTTTATTTGAACATTCACAATCTAATGTGGATGACATCTATTTTTAGGGAAATGACAAAGCCGATACACGTGTTTGTAAGATATCCCAGGCAGTTAGCCTCTGCTGTCCTTTTCAGTTTTTTTAACTCATTACACATGGTATTGCTTCTGAGGATCGTTGCGACATACACACTACATTCTTACAGTTCATGCTGTGCTACATATTTTCATCAAAAACATCTTCACCTATAATAGTTGGAGTTAAGGACTTCCTCATTGATCTGACTCTGTACCAGTGTCTCACTGAAACAACATTTTCTTTTCCCCACCCTTCCCCAAATTGGGGAAGACTTTTCTTTCTCCCTACATCCAGTGAAATTGTGGAATAAATTTTGGAGTAAAATAATGTATTACTGCGAATAATATTGTTGTGCTGGATTTAGAAGGAGCCATCATCAGGCATGTAGAACGTAAAGAAACGTGCATACTCTTAAATGTGAGTAGGCTCATGTAATAATAAATATCTGGAATCAGATTCAGTGAAAAATGGTCCAAGTCCCAGGACTCACTTGCCCTGCAGGAAGAGCTCGAACTCCGTCTGGCTCTTATTAGAATTTAATCATTTTATCCCATCAGAACTATCTAATCTTAGTCTTTTTAGTTTAAAATTGTTCTATTCTGCCATATCTCATTCAGTACAGCTCCGTGTGCTTCACTGGTTTACCATCTGTTATCACTCTTTTTGATAAGTCTCAATCCATTTTGATTTGAGTTAAACCCAATATATTTACCATTTATGTAGTACTGAGATATGTAGAAACTACTAATTAGTCAGATACCGAGTGAAAGTGAGCAAACTGAACCAGTGAAATCATTCTGAAATGAAATTTGACCTTCAGAACAATATATTTTTACTGATCACAGTACATTTCATTCAAGCAGCTGCATGTTGGAATAAATCTTTAGTTTACAAGCATGGTGTCTTAACTGGCCTTAAGGTTAGATTTTCTGAAAGGAAATAACAGTAGCAGACAACTTGATAATTTTTTAGCTCACATTATTGGATTGGGAAAATATAAATCTGCCACTGTACAACAGATAAGATGGATGGGGCTGTTCAATTATTAAACTACTTTTATGAGCAGAGCATCAGGCATAGATGCTAAACTTTACAGCAGAGAATTCAATTTATCAGAATACTTGCTGAGTTTCCAAACAAACCATGGTCAGTGTAGCGGGGTTTAAAGAGTGAGATGCAGATTGGTTCCTATGACTTTAAAGAGACACTTTGTCAGTTTGAGGTTGAGCCTACGAGTTTCTGGAAAGATGCACACAAGGGGAAATGTGTTCTCAGATATTAAAAAATTTGGCACAGATCCCAAATCCTTATCTGCTGGAAGGAAGTGTAATTGTAAATATTTCAGTTTTGTCGTAAATGGGGGTAAGAGAGTAATTCACAATTGTGGCAAGATCTAAGTCAGAATCTTTACTGTCTACATTCCTTATTAATTGTTTATGCATTCACTAGAAAAATAAATGGGTTGGTTCAAATAAATCCATATTAATCAGCATTCCAGATAAAGATAAAATATCTCTATTAAACTGTAAAGTTATAAAATAAAAAACTAAAGAGAGATATACATTCATCTAGCACCTTTCACAATTTTGGGGCAACCCAGTTAGCTTTACTGCCGAATCAAGTGCTTTTGAGTTTAATCTCTGTTGTAATGTGGATTAAGGTTAGTGATCCCTAATCTCAATCTGTTAATATTGGGAGCTGGGCAAAGTAAGCCTGGTTGTTTTAACGTTTGGTAAATTACAGTACTCATGTCATAGTGGGCTGAACTTGCTCTATCCTAAAGGAAAAAATTTACTGGCCCTCGTGAGCAAACAAATGGGTATTAAGTGCCAAGAAGGAATTCTGGCAGCACAGCTCCACCTCTCGTCATAGTTTTCCAGAGCAGAAGGGCATTGATTCAATCCTTTGCTCCGCTCAGCTGCTTTTCTGAGGCAGTAGAACACCAAACAAGCCAATGCAAATTGAGCAAGAGAGAAAATCTGGTTAGCAGGCCAGATTATGCTCTTTCTACAAATCCCTGCTTGGATTCCATGCAAACGCAAATGGCTGTGAAGCACCAACCTGAGGGAACTGACTGAAACAAGCAAAAACAGAAATTGTTGGAGAAACTCAGCAGGTCTACCAGCATCTGTGGAGAGAAAACAGTTAAACCGTTAACTTTTGACTCCGGTGACCCTTCATCAGAACTGAAAGCAGCTATGAAAAATTTGGATTTATATTGATGACTGAGGTAGGCCGGCGGGGAGAAGATGTGAGTAGGAAGGTGGACATGGAGCCCGGAGAGTGTGGAAATAAAGGTAAGCAAACAAAGGGATTGTTCATAATAAGCCAGGCAAGAGGAGAAGTTAGTTGGTGGTGCTGGGCACTCTGAGTGTATGAAAATTTGCCTTATGTTGCATTGAAAGCAAACCAAGTTATGACTGGACCTGTGGTGTGGGGGTGGGTAACAGATTTTAGAAGGTTCAAGCCCTGAAGTTATTGAACTCCGTGTTGAGTCCTGAGGGATGTAAGGTCCCCAAGTGGAAGAAGTGGTGTCGTTCTTCCAGACTGTGAAAGGAAGAAGAATGCCACATCAATTCAACAATACCGGACTTGAATGCATTTGCTGAGGCCTCCCATTGCTCTGATGCAGTGCCTGCACCCATGTACTGCTATCATGATAGCACTCCATCTGTCCCCTTGTTTGCCTGATGTACCCAACTCTCCAATGGCCATGTTCAATTCCTGCAAATAGAATACATTCTCAGTGAGGCTATAACCAGCAAGAAGGAATGCACTGGCCTCTGTTTGTTCAGCTTCCATGACTGGTCACAACAAATGTTTAATTCTTCTTTTATTGGCTCAAGGATATATCTCTCCCAACTTAAAAATATAGTTAACGAAAAGCCAATCAACCAGATTTTCTTGAGTCAAACATAAGGCAAATTTATTACCTGTTAAACCTGAGGAAAATCAAAAAGAAAGCAGTCATTTAGCCCTTAGCTATATGTACACACACACAAAGTTAAAGGGGAATGGTGTCCATTGCAAATGAGGATTCAATTACGGCTGTGAATCCATTACTTATCTTTGAGGTCTAAGGTTTTTTTTAAACCAAAGACCGATGTTATTTTTTGGTTTCAGTCAGTTAAGATGGTGTTGTAGTTTTTGAAATGCTATTGGTTTGTACTTAGTTTTCTCTTGGGACTGATCAGTTTTTGTAGAATTGGGCACTACTTCCAAAGATTGCAAGAACCCTTATTTGGATGTCATTCCATATGTTTTCATACATCCTTCATCAAAACCACATGCTCAGAAAGAAAATGAAATGCTGGAGCAATTCAGTCAGTCCGGTAGAATCTGTGTCGCAATAAAAGGGAAGTTAGCATTTCGAGTCTGGTATGACTCCTTCAGAACTCCCAAGGTTTGTGTTTGTGTCAAACCTGACTGTTGGCCCACAGTGAGACTGATCTAATTTTACTGCATGTTTTAATGGCACAATGTCAGAGTTTTCCTATCATCGATGGGTTTTGGGTTTCAGACCCTCTCTTTATGTAAAGAGTTTTGGTTTTGAGCCTTTGTTCCAGCAGTACTTGTCGAGAACCCCCATTTGCAGAGATGTTCGAAGGTCTTATTGTGACCTGTAAGTTCCAGATGATGAATTTTTAAGTCCTGGTAATTACCTCATAGATAGTCTTTTTAGAGTGAGAGTCTCAGCCATGCTGTTTCAAAATACCTTTGAAAATCCTGAGAGCTTGGCTGCTCACAGGTCAGATGATTTTGGTAGGCACCTTTAAAGTGAGCCAGTATATCTCTCAAATCTTTCAGGTAGTCAATGAGATTTCAATGATTTACAGTCTTTTTATATCAGCATGAGTGGTTCTGCCTCCTGCCTCTATCATGTTTTCTGCATGGCTGCAGTCATAGTATTCAAAAACTCTGCAGTGACAACATTCAGCTCAAAAGAGTTACATTCTTTTTTCCCATCACCATGTTTTAGATGTCTTTTAAAACTGATCTTCAGCATCTCAGTTATGGGTATGTGTAAATTATTATTTGTTAAACCAACCTGAATTTCAAAGTTAGGGAGTCACGGGGAGGGATGCAGCTTCAAACCTGCTAATTCATTGTCTTGTCTTCATTTTGCTATCCACTCTTTGATTTACCTTGTCGACATGATCTACAATCATATTTGTTTTACAGTCACCACTGATGGGCTCCCAGCATGAAGATTACATCTCAGGAGAGGAAGCTAAGGATGCGAAGAAGGTTCAGCCATCTAACTCCAGGTTGTTAGAAGACTACAGCCAGAAAGATTACACTCAGAATCCTGAATACCTTACATTTATGGAAAACCTCTTTCATTCACCTTACCAGCAGGGATATATTAATTAGGAAGAAACAACTGTACACTTGGGCTTTTTTTGTTTGTTTGGGTTTTTCAATAGAAAAAAAATGCTTTTGTGCTTAGTAAACTGATTCAATTTTAAAATTGCTATTGAAAGACTCTGCAGTAAATACCTGTGAGCCATCTTCTGCGAAGGTGCTAAACATATTCAGAATGGAACTACTGAATCTGCCTTGAAGTTTCAACCATGTCTCTTGTATATAGGAAAAAAGAGTCTTGTATGAGGTCTTTTTTTTTTTTGAAAATCTTGGGTTTAAGAAAAGGAGAGAACAAAGTTCAACACTTTTCTAGCTTTTGTGTGCATTTTCCTGGCATATTTGAACCAAAGCAATATTTTCAATTGATATGGGGTGTGGTCATATCAATATGAAGGAAACCCATTGTTACTACTTTGACTTGTCTGCAGCAAGGCAATTCTTCCAATTATCTTCAGGGATAGTACTTTTTGTTATTGTTGGGAGGCTTTGGTGGATTTTGAAGAAGTTTATTACACAGTTGTAAGGACCACACTCCTAAACTGGTTTAAATTTTTCTCTGAAGGCAAAATATAAATCCCCTTTCTTAAAACCTCAGATGTGATGTATTGAATCCCAGCCTAAAACTGGGATGCAATTCTGGCTGTTCCAGTATTGTTGATATACAGCTGCAGTGTTAACTTGTCGCTCTGTGGATTTTATAGTGTGTATGGCTTTCAGGTGGCCAAGCACAGAAGACAGCTTTATTTTTGCCCAAAATTGTTTTAAACTTTAATTTTTTTTGCTTTTAATTTGTGTGGTGAATCCTGATATAAAATGAGATTAAAGGTAGTAGTTGTGCAAGGAGCTGATGAACTCAAAAAGGAATTGGTTACACCTAAAATTCTGTGGAATCTGTTGGTCCCAAAACTAGCTGTCATGATATCTCTCCTATTGGCTTCTGGGTTTGGGAGAGGGGAGGAGGTCCACTTACGTTGTCTTAGTTTTGTTTTTAACACTTGGACATTTGTCTTATTTAAGGCCCAGTCCACAATTCAGTTGCAATAAAATAACTAATAACTTGAACTCATTTGCATTGTAAAGTATTGCCACAACATCTGATCAGTGCAAGGGCAGCCTCTGTGTCATTACTTTGATTTATCCCTTGATATAGTTTGAGTTATGAGAGTCTCAAAACTAAACATTTGTTTTGCATATCATTAACCAAAATAAAGCAAGTTTTTCACAGTTCAAAACCTTCAAGCCACTTTCTGTAAACCATTGATTTAATTGATAACCTCAAAAAGACACTAGTTTATTATAAATTAATGTGCTTATTTGTATATATTCTAAAGTTATCTTTGTATAGTTTTCTTTTGTTTCATCTCAATAAGCACGAAGCATGATGGAATTATAGAGCTATTATTAGTACCTCCTCATGGCCGAAGTGCTCAACTGTGTGGCTGCCATAAAAAATTGGAAACTGGCTGAAGTTGAGCTATCTCTGTTTCATTCATTTGTGAGTTTACTCCAACCTTTGCTGTGCCATCAAATAGAGGAGAGTGTCAGTAGCGAGTCCGGACCTTTGTATCTGAATTAGAAAAAAAGTCCAAAACCATGAGAGGAACAAAATGTTTCAGTAATTTTTCTTTTCTTTGTCATGTAGCAACAAGTGTTTGTATGACCGTAATCAGCATGTGTAGATGTTAAAGATTAGACCTGATTAGAATGCTGTGTGGAATCAATTCATCAGGTCACAGAATTAAGTCTTTAATTTTTGTTTAGAGGGATTGGACCCCTCAGAGTATTTGTGAGAGTGGGTAGGGAACAAGGGGCCTAGGGTGCAGGTGGGTGGGTTGAAAGGAGTTAGTTCCATGACAGTTTAAAATCTATTGAGAAGTTTTGGTTTGAATAAAACTAGAAATTAAACTGTAGAAGATCATTGCCATCACCATCAATAAATCATGTACAAAAACAAAATGCATTACACCACTGTATTAAATACTTTACATTATTTCTGCTCTGTAAAATATCAGAATACATAAAAACACTCACTCGTCAAATGTCCACTTTCAGCATTAACTATTAGAAATAAGATGTCCAGTTTAGAAGTGTGGTAGCTATGTGTTGACTGCAGTAGTAAATATGTAGTTTTTAAAGATAGGTGTATAGTGGAGGCTAAGTCTTGTAATTGTAAGTGACTAAACTGCAAACAGTTCTGTTGAAATGATCACAGCAGAATGTGACAACTTTTTTTCAGCGTCACAGACCATGACTTTTACATTTTTTAAAAAAGAAAGACCTGACGAAGTTTCACCTTGAGGGAAGAACGTTCAAAGTTGTGCCTCATTTGACTCCAGCAAAGAAGATTCAAAATCATAAAACTGCTGTAAACCTTAATTATTTGTCGATTTTGCAAACTAATGAGATGCAACTATTGAAATACTGGATTTCAAGATACTGGGTACCTTAACCACCTCAGCTTAGTGACGTTGGGTCCCATTCAAATATTGGAATAAATCACAGTCCATATTCTTTCAGTGCGGTTCTGTTTGTTTTAATACATTGATAAGATAAATGTTCAGTATTGCAGGCTTTGTAAAGATCAATGCTTGAAATGCTGTCACTTTGTTTATAAAAAGGCATAAGACTTTGCAGGTTTGGGGGACTAGCTGCTTTTCAACTATCGTGAAGAAGTGGAAATAGAATATTTTAAGAAAGCCATAGAATGCCAAGAAAAACAAAGGGCAAAGGGATATCTAATGGAGGTATCACCTATTGTGAAAGAATTTAATGGTTGCATGTGTGGTGTGTATCTAACTTTTGGTGTTTCCCTGTATCTAAGACCTTAGCTGTGAATTGTAGAGGAAGCTCCCCTCGCTCTCACCGAAATTGAGATTGGGCAACAGTCCGGGAAAACATTTTATTTATTTTTTTTGCAAATATTCATTGTAGTTGGCCCAATACATTCAGCTGGTTTGCTAATCCCCAATTGGATTTCTCAGGCAACCAAAGCCAAGGATCTATCAGACTTTATAACCTTTAAATAAGTCTTGCCCTGCTTTGTGGCCATTCCAGTACTGTCCAGTCTGAAGAATTGGACTGTCATCAATTTCAGGAAACCGCCAATTAAGTTCGGAGACCTGAGATCTTAAGGTGCTTATTCAGGGACATGGTAATGTGCTGTTTTTATGGTATTGTTTGAGATGATTTGGGTGAACAGAGCCTTTGTTCTAGGATCTTCAGAACATTAACCTGCCTAGCTGAAGCTCAGAGCAATAGATCCACGATGATTGGTAATAGATTTCCCAATGCTCTGCTTGAGTACGTTTCGGGGAGAATGGCCTCATGAATGGAAATAAATCCCAGTTACATTATCTTATCAGTGGCCAATGATAGATCAGGTGTATCTTGCCAGTACTGAACCTCAATTGTTACAAGATAATGAAAAGTTTGAAAAAGAAAATATTGGAAATATTCAACAAGTCAGCTAGTATCTGAGGGAGATGGACAGTTAACATTTTGAGTCAATGCTGATGCTTTGACAGAACAGTGCTGATCATAGACTTGAAATATTAGCTCTGTTCCTCTTTCCACAGATTCCCAAGCTGTTGAGTATCTCATTGCTGGTTTATTTCAGACTTGGAATATCTGCAATATTTTGCTTTTGTGCAGGCAGTTTGAAGCTTTGTCACTGGAGCCAGGGACAGTGGAATATCTCCTGTCCGTGATAGTGTTGGTTAGTATTGAAACCTCTGTGACTCTGACAACAATTTTGGTTTATCCCCCCGCCCCAAAACCTTTTTTCCTTGATATTTATATTACATCATTGGATTTAATCATTAAAGTGTAATGTTTTTGGGTATTGTACAGTTAAAATGTATTTGATTTTAAAGATTTGCTGGCATTACCTGCTGATTTATTATGACTGGGTTGCAGCAAAGGAAGGGGAGGAACTGATTTGCTTCGTTCACTGTTTGAAAATACTGTACATTTTTTAATAAATTTGTAACTGTATGATTTAATGGAATTAGATTTGTTAGTTTTCAATGTTCTTGTGCTTATGCTTTCCTATTGGTTTGCCCTGGGTTGATGAAATAAAAGTGAAAATGGCATTGCAGATCAAAGTGTCCCCGCACAGTCTCTAACATTGCTTTTAAATTATGAATTTTTCAGATAATTTATGCAGCTAATATTCAGTCGGCATTTGTGTTATTCTCTCCCTGTTCATCTAACCCTCTCAACATCTCTTTCTAATCCTTTGCAGCCACCCCCCACCCCAAACCTTCATTTATTAAGCTTCCCCTTAAAGACAAAAGTACTGTTCAGCCACAGAAGCTGCTTGTGGAATTAAGTTAACTCCATGGTCGAGCCAATCTCTAGAGTTTCTTCTGAATTCTGCATTGGATTTATTAGTAACTGATAATTATGGCCTGTAGTTCTGATTTCCCTGTGTCCTACCCAAGTGAGAACATCTCATGTCTATCCTCTGAGGTCACCTCTCAATCATCTTTCTACCGATAAGCACAGCATACCCGGCAGGTACCCATGCGACTCAGCTAACATTGTCTATCTCGTAAGCTGCAAGCAAGATTGCCCTGAGGCAGGGTACGTTGGCGAGACTGAGCAGAGGCTATGGCAACAGCTGAATGGCCACCACACAACAATCAAAGACAAGAGTGTTCCCTCCCAGTTGGGGAACATTTCAGTGGTCTAGGACATTCGATCTCGGATCTTCGGGTGACCATCCTCCAAGGCGGACTTCGGGACAGGCAACAGTACAAAGTGGCTAAGCAGACGCTGATAGCCAAGTTCGGTACCCATGGGGATGGCCTCAACCAGGATCCTGAGTTCATTGTCACACTCCAGGTGACCCCACTACACTGCATCCCCTCTCACAGACACAGACATTTCTACATATACATATACTCCTACAGACACACACTCCTACAGACCTATACACTCATGCAGACCCTCTCATACACAAGCGCTCTCTCATATGCTCACACATGCTCCCACACTCACGTACACCCCCCCCCCCCCCCCCCGCCCCCCACAGACTTATACCCCTTTACACGCACACGTGCACACTCTCTCACAGACGCTTATAACTACCCCCCACCACACACCCATAAGTTTGTGGGGTGAATTTGTACTTGCAGAATTACATTTTATTTTGCTCAAAAGCTGCATGAATCCATGGAAGATTCTGTAAGTCTGTTTTTTGGATTAGAATCAGTCAGAACATTGTGATACAGACAGTCGCACACAGGACACCTCACCTTAAATGCATTATCTGGGCCTAAATGACACCAATTGTTAAAGTTCACTTGGGAATGTAACTTTTTTTAAAAGTTCTGCGATTTACATACGAAAGAGCGGAAACAAATATGGTCATTCTAAAAGATGAGAGACTTAAACAATCCAGGTCTTTTTCAATATATAATTTCAGTTACATCACACTGTAAACCTTGCTATACATTCTGTGTCTTACGATCTTATATTCCAAACCACCTGATGAAGGAGCAGCACTTGAAAGCTAGTGCTTCCAAATAAACCTGTTGGACTGTGTGTGATTTTTAACTTTGTACCAGTCCAACACACTGGCATCTCCAATACGAGAGTTTAATCATTTCCCCAAGCTGTTCAACTACAATACCATTGCTGATTCTCCCACTATTCACAACCTGAAGGTCACAATTGTCTAGAGGCTTACTGGATCAATCATGTACAGCAGTGGCTACAGCATAGGATCTGCTGTACATAACTTACATTCTGACATCCAAACCTGTGCATTATCTACTAAGCATAGATCATCAGGATGATGGAATATTTCCTGCTTGCCTGGTCAAGTACAACTTCAGCAATACTCAGCCTTGACGTCATCTAAGACAAAAGCAACCTGCTTGCTCAGAACCCTAACCACCACTGATGCACAATAACAGTGATGTGTACTACCTACAAGGTGCACTGCAGCAACTTGCTCGTTTTCCTTTAACAGCACGTTCCAACTTGCTATGCTGTACCAGAAGGTCAAGGCAGCTAGCACGTGGGAACACCATCTGCAATTCCCTCTCCAAGTTACTTATCAACCTCCTTTAGAATTATGTAGCTGTTCCTTCGAGGACAAATCCTAAAAATCCCTCCTTTGTAGTTCCATAGATGCATGTGCACCACGTAGACTGCAGCAGTTCAAGAAGGCAATGGTCTAGTCAATATCCAAAAATTTAACTCTTAGAAAAAAAAACTGGATCTATGTTCCCTAGGGTTTTGAAGAATGAAAGCTGATCCCTGGGAAAAAAAAAAGTTTCCTGTGGCTATATAGGTTAAGAACTAAGGTCACAACCTCCAAGTGGGGAGTTGATAATAGCACTGAGAGAAGTAACATCTTCTTTACTAAAATTTTCAATTCTCTACCCCAGAAAACTGTAGGTGTTCATACATTTAGTATGTTCAAGTCAGAGATCGCTAGATTTTGGAGAGCTGCAAGAATTAAGGGATATAGGAATTATTCAGGAAGATAACAGTAGGTTTTGGAGTTTACTCACGGCAGAGCAGCATCTGAAATTGAATAACATTCTGCTGTTCCAAAACTTGTTAAAATTTAAAACAACAATCAAGGGCTTGATGTTATTTTTGAAATGGTGAAGTCCTAGGGAGTGTTGCTGAACAAAGAGACCTTGGAGTGCAGGTTCATAG